>NC_083223.1:272612862-272912862 GCF_032191835.1 Heteronotia binoei
GATACTGGTTGATTTGTTTTCAATTCCCTTCCTAATAATTCCCAGCATGGCATTGGGGCACTCCAAGCCCATCTCCAGAAAGCGTATGGCCCCCCCCCCATTCCCCGCTAAGAAAAAAAACCCCAGCAGATGTCAACACACGGTTTAATCGGTTTGCATTGTAACGCTCCGGGGTCGGTTCCAAGTCGACGCACGTTGACCCAAAGACTCAGGGAGGGTGCAGGCGATGCCCACACAATGCTCCCAGGGGCACTTAAGGGCACGCTGTCTGTGGTGGCGACTTGTTTTCGGGTCATCCAGAGGCTTCCCCGACACCAAAAGAGGGGTGAATTGTTTTCTTTGGCTCCAGAAGGTAGGACCAGAACCAATGGTTGAAATGAAATCAAAAGAGTTTCTGGCTCAACATTAGAAAGAACTTCCTGACCGTTAGAGCGATTCCTCAGTGGAACAGGCTTCCTCCTTCATCGCTGTCAGATGGCCATCTTGGCCTCTGTTGAAAAACCTCCAAGGAATGAGAGCCCACCACCTCCGAGGAAGCCTGTTCTACTGAGAATCGCTCTAATGGTCAGGAAGTTCTTCCTAATGTTGAGACGGAAACTCTTTTGATTTAATTTCAACCCATGGGTTCTGGTCCTACCTTCCGGGGCCACAGAAAACAACTCTCATAGGAGTTGTCCTTGAAGGGTAGCTTCTGTCAGACTCTCTCAAGCCCACCTACCTCACAGGGTGTCTAGTTGTGGGGAGAGGAAGGGAAGGAGATTGTAAACCACTCTGAGTGAAAGGTGGGGTATAAATCCAACTCTTTATCTTGAATATAGAGGTCTCGAGTTCAGTCTCTGCCATCCCCAGTTTAAATGCTTCAAGTAGCAGCCGTTATAGATTCCTTTGTGTTTATGAGTGCTAGGTGGTCTGCTGCTGACTACATATAAAGCAGTTCCATAATTTGCTTCTTATGCCATAGGAGCTCAGCGACTGTTTGCTTTGTACGCAGGTATTCCCAGCTAAATGTCCTCAGCTAGCAGGTTATGGAAAGAACGTTCTCTGCCCCTGGTATCGTAGAACCATCACCAACCATAGAATGAATTTGAATAATTCGTCTTGGCAAACTTGAATCGAGGAGCGCAGTGCAGCCAGTAATTGTGGGAAATTCAGCAGTGGGATAGGGAAAACAAACAAACCAACCAACTGGTAATTGTAAGAACAGAAGAGCAGCCCTGCTGGGTGAAGTGGCCTATCTAATCAGCAACCTGGAGTCTTGTGTTCAGTTTTGGGCACCACATTGTAAGAAGGATATAGACAAGCTGGAACGGGTCAGAGAAGGGTGATGAAGATGGTGAGGGGTCTGGAGACCAAGTCCTATGAGAAAAGGTTGAAGGAGCTGCGAATGTTTAGCCTGGAGAGGAGGCGGCTGAGAGGTGATATGATCACCATCTTCAAGTCCTTGAAGGGCTGTCCTATAGAGGATGGGGTGGAGTTGTTTTCTGTGGCCCCAGAAGGATGGACCAGAACCAATGGGTTGAAATTAAATCAAAAGAGTTGCCGGCTCGGCTGGTGGAAAATGATATTAAAGCTGAAGGAATAAGACGAGAGCAAACAGGAAATGGAGAAAGTCTGCTTGGATATAATGAAAAATTAATTTCAAAAATATATAAGTTACTCTTAAAATGGAAGATGAAGTAGCAAAAGCATATGGGGAAGATGAAGTTGTAAATGGAAGATGAAGTAGTAAAATTGAAGATGAGTAGTAAAATCTCAAATTATTAAGTGGGCAATTAATGTAAATAAAGAAATACAGATGGAAACTTGGGAATACTCGTGGAAAAAATTCTATGCAGCTTTCGACGTGTCATAGTATTAAAGAGAACTGTTTTAAAATGATGTACAGATGGTATATGACCCCTAAAAAGTTGGGAAAGATGAACAATAAGATGCCAGATAGATGTTGGAAATGTTAAAAACATGAAGGTTCTTTCTACCATATATGGTGGACTTGTGAAAGAGCAAAAAAGTATTGGCAGATGATTTAACAAGAAATTTCCAAGATCTTGGGATATGAATTTAAGAAAGTAGCAGAAACATTTCTGTTGGGATTACAAATGGAAACATTTCCAAAAGAAGATAGAACTTTGATTTGGTACTTGCTTTCAGTGGCTAGGACATTGTATGCGCAGTTATGGAAGCAAGAAAAAATACCAGACAAATGGGATTGGATTACAAAAGTAATAACATGGAGTGAGATGGATAAACTAACAAGAATCTTAAGAGACTATGAAGTTTATAGAAAGGAGTGGAAAAAGTTTATAAAAAGGAGTGGAAAAAGTTTAGAGGTTATGTAGAAAAACAATGGAAAATAAAAGGACATTGGACAATTTTTTAATAATAATTAAGTATTAGAAAAAAGAAGAACATGAATCTAGGCTTATATGGTTCATATGGTTTAAGGGTACCTTTAAGTGTTAACATTTCAAGTTTATAACATTGGCGGGAGTCAAGTAACGGGGGGAGGGGGATTTAGAAAATAGCATGTGGGGAAGATAAAAAAAAGGTTATTAATGGATAATGTTACCATATGTTATTAACAAAATTCTTTAAATGAAAAGAGTTGCCAGCTCAACGTTAGGAAGAACTTCCTAACCGTTAGAGCAGTTCCTCAGTGGAACAGGCTTCCTCGGGAGGTGGTGGGCTCTCCTTCCTTGGAGGTTTTAAAACAGAGGCTGACAGCAATGAGGATCCTGTGAATTTTGGGGGAGGTACTTCCTTTCCAACTCTGATTCTATGATTCTATGAACCTGTTTGATGCAGTAGCCAGGGGGTTGCTCTGAAGAGCCAACAGCAGAGACGCCAAGGTCTGATGCCAGGACCTTGCTCTGGTATTCAGAAGTTTCCTTCTTCTGAATCATGTTTACAGCAGCAGTCACCCTTATCCCCCCAGTCACCATGGCTAGTAGCTAGGCTTGCCAGTCCCCAGGTTGAGGCTGGGGATCTGATTTTACAGGCACTGACCTGCCACCGGCCAGCTGGCTGGTGAGGAAACCCACCCCTTCCAAAGCTGTTCCCGCATGTTATTAGTAATGTGCTGACGTCAGTTCTGGAAGTGATGTCACAACGTTGGTGATGTCAGGGCAACACTCTGCTTTTGGGGCAAAACTCTATGGTTGGTAGCTGTTTTTACCATAGAGTTTTGCACCGTGTCGGTGATGTCATTTCTGGGAATAATATCGTCACGTTTATTTATTTATTTTATTTATTTAGGATTTATATCCCGCCCTTCCCACGAGGTGGCTCAGGGCGGCTTACAACAGGGAGTCAAACATAACATTAATAACATTTAGATGTATAAATATTTAAAACTTTTAAAATATTTAAAACCTTAAAACATTAAGCATCATAACAGAATATATAACAAAAGTCTGGAAAGCTGCGTTAAGTTTCTCGTCAGTCAGGTGTAAGCTAGCCGGAAGAGGGTTGTCTTGCAGGCCCTGCGAAATTGAACAAGGTCCCACAGGGCCCTCACCTCCTCCGGCAGCTGATTCCACCATGTAGGGGCCATAACAGAGAAAGCCCTATCCCTGGTGGATTTAAGGCGGGCTTATTTTGGCCCGGGGATGTTGGTGATGGCAGGGGCAACACTCTATCATCATGTTGGTGATGGCAGGGGCAACTATCAAGTATTGATAAAAGACTCCTTATGCTCATTAAAAAATTATATACTTCCAACTTTTGTCAAGTCAAATGCTCTTTATCAGGCAATCTTACATCAAAAATTCCGTTAAGAAAGGGGGTTAAACAAGGTTGTGTGTTGGCCCCTTTTTTGTTTAACCTCTTTCTTAATGATCTTGCTCCCTTTTTGTCAGATACTGACCATCATAGTCCAAAACTCGGTGCCGGACACGTTCCCTTACTGTTATACGCGGACGATACAGTCTTACTATCTTGTTCCAGAATTGGATTAAAACGTTTGCTTGTTTGCTGTATCACCTTCCTTAACAACAATAAGCTCCTATTGAACTATGACAAATCTAAAATTGTTGTATTTTCTAAATCTTGGAAACCAACTAAATGGTCAATAGGCGGCAAAGAGAGAGAACAAGTAAAATACTACAAATACCTAGGAATTCATTTCCAATATAACACGCTTTGGACTAATCACCGTAACTCTATAATTAAGTCAGTCAATGTTAACATTGCAGCTATCCAGCGCTTCTTTTACAGCAGAGGCAATCAGTTTATCCCAGCTGTGTTAAAAACCTTTAAGGCTAAAGTGATACCGCAGCTTTTATATGGGGTCCCAGTGTGGATCACAGCCTTGGATAACAACATTAAAGGTGTCCAATCAAAACTCCTATGGAAAATCCTGGGATTCCCAAAGTGCATACCATATGCAGTGTTATGTTTAGAAACGGGGACGAATCTTGTGGAAACACAAGCATGGCTAATGTCACGTAAATATTGGTTACAGCTACATTTCCACTCTGATTCGGAGAGCCTTTTATATCAACTGCTCTCAGAATCTAATATGTCAAATTGGCTAGTATTTATTGAGAGGAAAATTAAGTCTATGGGCATTGATTTAGATTCACTTCTTATGCTATTCCTAAAAGATGCATTCTTAAAACTTAAGCTCAAAATCTTAGATATTGAAATGCAAATGTTATATAGCCTGGCCAACAAGTCTTGCTCCCCGCTGAATTTCGAACTTCCTCTCTCAGTAGGGAAATTAGCATCATATTTCTCCTCTCTGCAAGCTCCACAGCAATGGCGTGCGTTCTCATTAACAAGATGTAATGCATTAGCATCTGCTATCATTTGGTAGATTTAACAGGATTGAGTACTCTAATAGACATTGTCTTTGTAATCCCAAGTGTATTGAAACTATTTCCCATGTATTATTGAACTGTCCCCTTTATGATGATATTCGTCGTATATATCTGAAAGATATTTTAGCAGATATGTTGGGCTGTGCTGATTCAGGCAAAGTCCACAAACTTTTAAATGACAATTGCTCTGAGGTAACTTTAATGGTTACTAGATTTCTTCAACAGGCCATGGGATTCCGACAGAGAATGGTTTTGGAATGACCATATTTTATTTGTTTTAACTATTTAATTTTGCTAAATTTGAAATCATATATATTTTACTTATTTTATGTATATTAGCTTCCCTACGTACTCTGTTATCTAGGATTTTACATTATTTATATTGCTATTTTTACTGTTAAATCTGTTCTATGCCAATAAAGGCTTGATCTTGCTCTTGCTATAGCGTCTAGTGCCTATCCTCAAAATACGCCCCAAGTTTCAAAAAAGATTGAACCAGGGGGTCCAATTCTATGAGCCCCCCAAAAAGGTTCCCCTATCCTTCATTATTTCCTATGGAAGGAAGGCATTGAAAAGGTGTGCTGTCCCTTTAAATGTGATAGCCAGAACTCCCTTTAGAGTTCAATGATGCTTGTCACAGCCTTGATCTTGGCTCCACCCCAATGTCTCCTGGCTCCACCCCCCAAAGTCCCCAGATATTTCTTGAAGTGGACTTGACAACCCTAACCCCTGCTCACAGCCATCATTAATACCCACTGATAATGAATCCTACGATCTAATTCTTGGTCGAGCGAAGATGCATTGGTTGAGGAGGTGGCTTGAGTGAACCGAACGAGCGTGAAAACGAAACTGAGAAGGAACCAAAGACGTTAGGAAAGGAAATGATTTCAGCATTTTATTGTCAGAAGTGCTACATCCCAATAGTACAGGACAGGACCCCAAACACCAAAGAGAGGATAAGTCCAGCCCATAAGACAGACGTGCCTCCCCAAACGATAAGAAAGTTGAAGGGAAGGGAAGAATGAAGATGGTTCCGTTTTATGATGGAGGCAGGCACAAGGCTTGAGGCATCTATGAAAGGCATCCAGGAAGTCGGCCAGCAGACTCACAAGGTCAGCAACCAGGAGGCTGAGTTTTACTTTGGGAGGTTCTTTATCATTGCTTGCATGGCTGGCAACAAGGGGTACTTGGGCAACAGCTGGGGGCGCAAGAAGGTGCGGGACAGCAGTTAGCGGGGGCACACTTGTTACAGCAACAGGGGGCACAGCATGGGAGCTCACCGGGCATGCAGGAACACACCTGGATACCCCCACGCTGGGCACAGCAGCAGGGACAGCAACCACACTTGCTACAGGGCTTCTGGTTACAGCAGCAGGGGTTACAGCCACACTTGCTGCAACAGTTCTTTGGCTTACAGCAGCAAGGGTCACAGCCGCACTGGCTGCAACAGGTTTTTTTCTTACAGCAGCAAGGGTTACAGCCGCACTTGCTGCAACAGCAGGACTTCTGGTTACAGCAGCAGGGGTTACAGCCGCACTTGCTGCAACAGCCGGACTTCTGGTTACAGCAGCAGGGGTTACAGCCGCACTTGCTGCAACAGCTCTTCTGTTCGCAGCAGCAGGGGGAACACCCACACTTCTTGCAACTGCACTGCTGGGTACAGCAGGGGTTACAGCTGTTCTGGTTGCAGCAACATGGGTTACATCCACATTTGCTGCAACAGCAGGACTTTTGGTTACAGCAGCATGGATTACACCCGCATTTGCTACAGCAGGATTTTTGCTGACAGCAGCAGGGGTTGCAGCCACACTTGCTGCAGCAGCAGGACTTCTGGTTACAGCAGCATGGATTACACCCGCATTTGCTACAGCAGGATTTTTGCTGACAGCAGCAGGGGTTACAGCCGCACTTGCTGCAACAGCTGGACTTCTGGTTACAGCAGCATGGATTACACCCGCATTTGCTACAGCAGGATTTTTGCTGACAGCAGCAGGGGTTACAGCCACACTTGCTGCAACACTTCTTCTGTTTGCAGCAGCAGGAAGAACAGCCACATTTCTTGCAACTGCATTGCTGGGTACAGCAGGGGTTACAGCTGTTCTGGTTGCAGCAACATGGATTACATCCACATTTACTGCAACAGGACTTTTGGTTACAGCAACAAGGGTTACATCCACACTTGCTGCAACAGCAAGACTTCTGGTTACAGCAACAGGGGTCACAGCCACACTTGCTGCAACAGCAGGACTTCTGGTTACAGCAACAGGGGTTACAGCCACACTTGCTGCAACAGCAGGACTTCTGGTTACAGCAGCAGGGGTTACAGCCGCACTTGCTGCAGCAGCAGGACTTCTGGTTACAGCAGCAGGGGTTACAGCCGCACTTGCTGCAACAGCAGGACTTTTGGTTACAGCAGCATGGATTACAGCCACATTTGCTGCAGCAGCTCTTCTGTTTGCAGCAGCAGGGGGAACAACCACACTTCTTGCAGCTGCGTTGTTGGCTACAGCAGGGGTTACAGCTGTTCTGGTTGCAGCAACATGGGTTACATCCACATTTGCTGCAACAGCAGGACTTCTGGTTACAGCAGCAGGGGTTACAGCCGCACTTGCTGCAACAGCCGCACTTCTGGTTACAGCAGCAGGGGTTGCAGCCACACTTGCTGCAGCAGCAGGACTTCTGGTTACAGCAGCATGGATTACACCCGCATTTGCTACAGCAGGATTTTTGCTGACAGCAGCAGGGGTTACAGCCGCACTTGCTGCAACAGCAGGACTTCTGGTTACAGCAGCATGGATTACACCCGCATTTGCTACAGCAGGATTTTTGCTGACAGCAGCAGGGGTTGCAGCCACACTTGCTGCAGCAGCAGGACTTCTGGTTACAGCAGCATGGATTACACCCGCATTTGCTACAGCAGGATTTTTGCTGACAGCAGCAGGGGTTACAGCCACACTTGCTGCAACACTTCTTCTGTTTGCAGCAGCAGGAAGAACAGCCACATTTCTTGCAACTGCATTGCTGGGTACAGCAGGGGTTACAGCTGTTCTGGTTGCAGCAACATGGATTACATCCACATTTACTGCAACAGGACTTTTGGTTACAGCAACAGGGGTTACATCCACACTTGCTGCAACAGCAGGACTTCTGGTTACAGCAGCAGGGGTTACAGCCGCACTTGCTGCAACAACAGGACTTCTGGTTACAGCAGCAGGGGTTACATCCACACTTGCTGCAGCAGCAGGACTTCTGGTTACAGCAGCAGGGGTTACAACCACACTTGCTGCAACAGCAGGACTTTTGGTTACAGCAGCATGGATTACAGCCACATTTGCTACAGCAGGATTTTTGCTGACAGCAGCAGGGGTTACAGCCGCACTTGCTGCAACAGCAGGACTTCTGGTTACAGCAGCAGGGGTTGCAGCCACACTTGCTGCAGCAGCAGGACTTCTGGTTACAGCAGCATGGATTACACCCGCATTTGCTACAGCAGGATTTTTGCTGACAGCAGCAGGGGTTACAGCCGCACTTGCTGCAACAGCAGGACTTCTGGTTACAGCAGCAGGGGTTGCAGCCACACTTGCTGCAGCAGCAGGACTTCTGGTTACAGCAGCAGGGGTTGCAGCCACACTTGCTGCAGCAGCAGGACTTCTGGTTACAGCAGCAGGGGTTGCAGCCACACTTGCTGCAGCAGCAGGACTTCTGGTTACAGCAGCAGGGGTTACAGCCGCACTTGCTGCAACAGCAGGACTTCTGGTTACAGCAGCAGGGGTTGCAGCCACACTTGCTGCAGCAGCAGGACTTCTGGTTACAGCAGCATGGATTACACCCGCATTTGCTACAGCAGGATTTTTGCTGACAGCAGCAGGGGTTGCAGCCACACTTGCTGCAGCAGCAGGACTTCTGGTTACAGCAGCAGGGGTTACAGCCGCACTTGCTGCAACAGCAGGACTTCTGGTTACAGCAGCAGGGGTTACAGCCGCATTTGCTGCAGCAGCAGGACTTCTGGTTACAGCAGCAGGGGTTACAGCCGCACTTGCTGCAGCAGCAGGACTTCTGGTCACAACAGCAGGGATTACAGCCACATTTACTGCAACAACTCTTCTGGTCACAGCAACAGGGACAGCAGCCACACTTGCCACAGCAGCCCTTCTTGAAGCAACAGGGAGCACAGTTGCGCTGTTTGCACTGCATACAACCGCACTGGCAGCAGCAAGGTTTCTTGCAGCCCATTTGTAATGACGTGTATGAAGCTGAAACAAATAAAAAATCCCATTTTGGGTAGATAAACCGATGTCAATACATTCGCGTTCTCTTGGCGAGCAGCTTCTGTTGTTAGTTTAGCAAATATTCAGAAAGGCATTGTCAATATTTCAAATGGAGATTTAGCAAAGCCCTTTGTTTTAAGATTAAGATTTCCAGAAGGGAATTTTAAGTAGGATATTCATTTTAGTCTCATGGGGTTCATTTTGATAAGTATGTACCACCACCCCGTTATACAACTATTGACAGAGAATCTTCTGGAACTTGTCTTGCGAGTTTTCCCACAAAGCCATATCCACTGAGTCTCTCTCTTTCTCTCTCTCTTAATGGTTGTAGAGGTCCTTGCAATACCAATAGTCTCTTTCCTTCTTTGGCAGTAAAGAAAATCAGGTTTCGACTTACCTTGTCAAGTGGTTGACGGACAGTCAACGAGAAGAGTGTAGAGCTGAGGAGGGTAAGATGCTTTTATATAGCTTCCCTTCCCCTAGGAAATGAGGCACAACCAAGGCACGGCAGTGTTCTCATTGCTGACCTACAAGCACATGTCTGTGCGCTACAGCGGCTTCCAATCCTGTGTCTTCTTGAGGGTTTGTTCACATTTTCCATTATGGGTGAATTTTTTTTTTTCTCAGGGTGTATAATTAGAGCCAACTGAAGTTCACAGGTCTGTAATTCTTACGCATCACACCATAGGACACTTAAAAAGCTTGTTTTATGAATAATGATTTGGAGGGGTAATGCCATGACCGCTTGGGAAGATTCATGTGGCTGGAGGCCGTCACGATGGTTACTCAAAACCCCATGATTACTCCTCATTTGGTTGATCCATCTCAATGTTGTTCTTAATTTTTTTGAAAGTCGTTTGGTTTGCCATACTAATTGCTTTAGCAACCACAGATGTATGTTTGATATTAAGGTAGACAAACTTGAAATTGACCTATTTGAGGCTTTCTTTACATTTTCTCCCATCTTGGGGACAACTACACATTCCTCCGGCAAGGGGGACCACGTGCTCCCTTATGATCTGTTCATGACGGTGGATGAAGAGCAGAAAGCAGGGGTTTAAATGATTCTGAGCTGCTTAAGCCCCTGCTTTCTGCTCTTCACACACACAAAAACCCTCTTTGGTTTAAATGGCTTGGAGCCATTTAAACCCCTGCTTTCTGCTCATTGCCCAAAGCTCCAATGCATTTAACCCTTTGCTTTTTGTTCATTATTGAAAGCGGCAGAGAACAGAAAGTGTGAGTGGGGGGAGGAATGGCTCTGAGCAATTTCAGCCCCTGTTCTCTGCTCTCTGCCAAAAGCTCTGAACCATTTAACCCTCTGCTTTCTGCTCCCTGCTCAGAGCATTAGTGAGCAGAAAGCAGGGGTTTAAATGGCTCAGGGCTGTTTCAGCAGGGAGCAGAAAGCAAGGGGGGCAGTGCTAGAGTTTTTGTCGCCTTAGGCAAGCTACCTATTAGTGCCCCCCAAAAAATATAAAAACAGAGAATTGTAAGAGAAATGAAGAAACTTGAAACTATTTACATTTTTAATTTGCAGGGTTTTTTTAAATTTTAAATTCTATTTTTTTTAAAATATGAAATTAAGAACTAAAAATTGTGAGAATGATACTTGATCTTTTTAGCTGGAGGTGCCAGGGCCAAAAACCTTCACATGACCATTTCTACTTGATCCTTTTAGCTGGAGGTGCCAGGGTCAAGACCTTCACATGGCCATTTCTACTTGATCCTTTTAGCTGGAGGTGCCAGGGCCAAGACCTTCACATGGCCATTTCTACATGAGCCTTTTAGCTGGAGGTGCCAGGGCCAAGACCTTCACATGACCATTTCTACTTGATCCTTTTAGCTGGAGGTGCCAGGGCCAAAGACCTTCACATGGCCATTTCTACTTGATCCTTGTAGCTGGAGGTGCCAGGGCCAAGACCTTCACATGGCCATTTCTACTTGATCCTTTTAGCTGGAGATGCCAGAAACAATACCTTCACATGGCCATTTCTACTTGATCCTTGTAGCTGGAGGTGCCAGGGCCAAGACCTTCACATGGCAACTTCTACTTGATCCTTTTAGCTGGAGATTCCAGAAACAAGACCTTCACATGGCCATTTCTACTTGATCCTTTTAGCTGGAGGTGCCAGGGCCAAAGACTTTCAATGACCATTTCTACTTGATCTTTTTAGCTGGAGATGCCAGGGCCAAAGACCTTCACATGACCATTTCTACTTCATCCTTTTAGGTGGAGGTGCCAGGGACAAGACCTTCACATGACCATATCTACTTTTAGCTGGTGGTGCAAGGGACAAGACCTTCACAGGACCATTTCTACTTGATCCTTTTAGCTGGAGGTGCCAGGGCCAAAGACCTTCAATGACCATTTCTACTTGATCCTTTTAGCTGGAGGTGCCAGGGCCAAGCCCTTCACATGGTCATTTCTACTTGAGCCTTTTAGCTGGAGGTGCCAGGGCCAAGCCCTTCACATGGTCATTTCTACTTGAGCCTTTTAGGTGGAGGTGCCAGGGCCAAGACCTTCACATGGCCATTTCTACTTGATCCTTTTAGCTGGAGGTGCCAGGGACAAGACCTTCACATGGCCATTTCTACTTGAGCCTTTTAGCTGGAGGTGCCAGGGACAAGACCTTCACATGGCCATTTCTACTTGAGCCTTTTAGCTGGAGGTGCCAGGGCCAAGACCTTCACATGGCCATTTCTACTTGAGCCTTTTAGCTGGAGGTGCCAGGGCCAAGACCTTCATATGAACATTTCAACTTTTAGCTGGTGGTGTAAGGGACAAGACCTTCAATGACCATTTCTACTTGAGCCTTTTAGCTGGAGGTGCCAGGGCCAAGACCTTCACATGGTCATTTCTACTTGAGCCTTTTAGCTGGAAGTGCCAGGGCCAAGACCTTGTGTATGCCAGAAAGATGCTCTACCACTGAGCTACGGCTCCCACCCCATGGCTCTGTTGAAGTAGAGTAGGAAGGATGAGCGGCAGCATACAGGAGCCAATTTTTAGAAGCTGTCATTGGCTCTTCTTCAGGGTTTACAATTGGTTAATTTATCCCTGCCGGGCTCTGAGGAGCGCATTGCGCAGGCACCATCCACTTTTGCGTTTCCCGGGTCCATAACAGACCCGGGGAACACGAAACCAGCCGGGCAGCATCTGTGCTCCATGGAGCCTGGTTTCCATTGGGTGTGCATGGGGAGAGGGGGTGTCTGACAGTGCCCTTAGGCCAGGTGACACCCTAGGTGGCTGCCTACTTGGCCTACCCATACACCGACTATGGTGTGTGTGTGTGTGTTAAGGGGCTCATGAACCAATACAAATTGGTTTGGTTAATGAATGGCTGTATGGGTTCAGCCACAGGCCACATAGCAAACTGACTAGCCCAAATGCAGTTGGTGTCCATCCCTATCCATTGCTCACCTGTGCTTGGAACAGCAATGGGAGGAATGTAAGCGACGACAACCCACTATCATAATATGTGTGCGTTTGCAATAAAAAAGGCCAACGCCATGCTGGGAATTATTAGGAAGGGAATTGAAAACAAATCAGCCAGTATCATAATGCCCCTGTATAAATCGATGGTGCGGTCTCATTTGGAGTACTGTGTGCAGTTCTGGTCGCCGCACCTCAAAAAGGATATTATAGCATTGGAGAAAGTCCAGAAAAGGGCAACTAGAATGATTAAAGGGTTGGAACACTTTCCCTATGAAGAAAGGTTGAAACGCTTGGGACTCTTTAGCTTGGAGAAACGTCGACTGCGGGGTGACATGATAGAGGTTTACAAGAAATTGCTGAGCAGTCGGGTTAGAACGGATAAAAGGAGGTACTTCTTCACTCAAAGGGTGATTAACATGTGGAATTCACTGCCACAGGAGGTGGTGGCGGCCACAAGCATAGCCACATTCAGGAGGGGTTTAGACAAAAATATGGAGCAGAGGTCCATCAGTGGCTATTAGCCACAGTGTGTGTGTGTATGTGTGTGTGTGTGTATATATATATATATATATATATATATATATATATATATATATATATATATATATATATATATATATATATAATTTTTTTTTGGCCACTGTGTGACACAGAGTGTTGGACTGGATGGGCCATTGGCCTGATCCAACATGGCTTCTCTTATGTTCTTATGTTAATATGACGCCATCACTTCTAAGGTCAACCTGGAAGTTATGGTGGTAGTTCTAAGAACTGAAGAAACGATGATTTTACCATCAAGTTCCCGGTGATTCCTAGAGCTACCACCATCATTTATTGGGTATGCTCAGAAATGACAATATTATGTTTCTGACACAAATCATAGAGTTGGAAGGGACCTCCAGGGTCATCGAGTCCAACCCACTATATCTCTGCCTCCAAACCTCCTGCTGGTTGCCAAGCTCAGCCAGGCATCTCTCTTTTGACATTGTGTTCAGTTTTGGGCACCACATTTTAAGAAGGATATCGACAAGCTGGAATGGGTCCAGGGTGCATGTCTGTGTGTGTATCTCCAGGGATTGAACCTGGGATCTTCTGCACCCCCCTCCAGACCTGGTTGGCTACTACTGCCCCACTTGCCCGGCCTGATGTTTTTCCAATGGGATGAACCAGATGTTCCACTACTGTGGAACCAGCTCCCGGAGGAAGTGCGGGCCCTGCGGTGTTTGGACCAATTCCGCAGGGCCTGCAAGACCTTTCTCTTTAAAATGGCCTTCACTTAATGCTGAGCCAAGACAGATTCGCTGAAGATGTTTTTTAGCCACTGAATTTTATAGAAGATCTGAGCTATAGCACCACAATGTTAATTAATATAAGCTGATTTAAATGATGGTTTTATCTAATTGTAATTACTGTGTATTATGGTTTTACTATGTATTGTATTAATGTGTTGTGAGCCGCCCTGAGCCTACCTAGGCGGGGAGGGTGGGATATAAATAAAAAGTTATTATTATTATTATTATTATTATAACCTTGTCACAAACAGGGTGTCTGGTGTGTGTGTGTGTGTGTGGAGGGGAGTAAAGGGGATTGTAGGCCTCTCTGAGTCTCTGATTCAGAGAGAAGGGCAGGGTATAAATCTGCAGTCTTCTTCCGAATCAGATCATGGTCCATCCAGATCAATATTCAGAGGGGTAGTAGGGTTTCCAGGAACTCAGGCATTAGCCATTCTCATCACCTACTGCCTGCTCCTTTTTACTAGACATGGTGGAGATTGAACCTGGGACCTTCTGCATGCCAAGCAGATGCCCTACCACTAAGCTATGGCCCTTCTCCATGGCTCTCCAGGGTCTCAGGCTGAGGTCTTTCCCATCACACTGCCTGGTCCTTGTAACTGGAGATACCGGGGATTGAACCTGGGACCTTCTGCATGCCAAGCAGATGTTCTACCGCTGAACTATGGCCCTTCTCCATGGTTCTCCTGGATCTCAGGCAGAGGTCTTTCCCATCAACTACTTCCAGATCCTTTAAACTAAAGCTGCAGGGGATTGAACCTGGGACCTTCTGCATGCCAAGCAGATGCTCTACCACTGAGCCATGGCCCTTCTCCCCATATTTATTTATTTATTTATTTATTTATTTATTTATTTATTTATTTATTTATTTATCATTTCACATTTCTATTCTGCCCTTCCCAAAGGGGCTCAGGGTGGATCACCTCAAGGATAAAACAATCACATACATTCTGAAACAACTAACTACTAATTCACTAATTAAACATTCTGGTGGCGACCATTTAAAAAACCTGATGTTTTGATGTTGCCCAGAAATACTGGCAACCAAGATGGCTTCCCCGTAGTGTAACCTGCACTCAAAATAAACATTGATTAATTGATTAATAAGCCTAGTCTAACCCATGCTTACTGTCTCAAGATTTCATGTCTACCCATAATTTTGCTGTGTTTTAACTTGAACTTTTCTTTAAAATTATTTCAGGAAGGGAGGGAGGGAGGAAGGGTGGGTGGGAGGAAGTGAGGGAGGGAGAGAGGAAGGAAGAAAGGGAGGGAGGGAGGGAGGAAGGAAGGAAGGAAGGGAGGGAGGGAGGAAGGAAGGAAGGAAGGAAGGAAGGAAGGAAGGAAGGAAGGAAGGAAGGAAGGAAGGAAGGAAGGAAGGAAGGAAGGAAGGAAGGAAGGAAAGGAGGGAGGGAGGGAGGAAAGAAAGGGAGGGTGGGTAGGGGGAAGGGAAGGAAGGGAGGGAGGGAGGGAGAGAGGGGAGGGGAGGGGAGGGTTGGGGAAGGAAGGAAGGAGCACCATGAAATGTATTTGAATTGTTAATTGTTATTGTCTTAAATTTTAATTTTAAATTGTGTTTTGATTGACTGTTAGCCGCCCTGAGTCGGCTTGCGGAGAGGGTAGGATAGAAAAATAAAGTAATAAAATAATAAAATAAAATAAAATAAAGGGACGGAGGGTGGCTGGGCTATTGCAAGGAATCATCACCAATAGTTTCACATGATGGAACCTTCTCATGAAGGTAAATGAGTAAGACAGGAAATTCTTCTTCCATACGAAGCACGGTTCTAGATGCTTTCTGGCTTAAAATACATGTCATGTGAATTCTGCCTAATTATATTGCTGAATAGGAAAGCAAAGCCTTCTGGCAATAGTGACCAAATTGGGTGTCCCTCGACAGCCGTCTGGTGAACCTTAGCAACGCAACGCAATGAACTCCATCATTCACCAGGGTTGCATTCCCTTGAACGGTTAAACCTCTGGGAGCCTTATGAGGAGAACCTCAGAGCTCACCAGATGGTGTTTCGATAATTATATTTTTAATGGAATGCAGTGATGTTGAAAGGAGCTTGAAATCTGTTATTAGGGGACGGCAGCTTTATTCGTCAGCTAGATGGAGCCATGTTATTAAAGAGAGGTTTCACCGGGGAGAAGCAAGATCAAAATGGGGATCTGAGAAAGTGGAAGTCTTCCCAAATGGTTTTTCTTTGAACCAGTTTCTTGCTCCAGTCTGGGAAGACTGTGGTCTCAAATGATGTTGAAACAGAGGTGATGCGATATGGAGCTTGACCAGTTTGGTCTCTACCCCGGCCTTCTGACGGACTTAACTCAAGCGGATTCTGAATGTAATAAGCTCAGCACCTATGAACAGGACCGGATCGACATTTTTTTTGGGGGGGGATTAAAAAATGATGCCCCCTTATGGGCCATTCTATCTTACGGTCCCATAGAATACAATCGACTCCGTACCCGATTTGGCGCCCTCCCACCGTCGACGTCTGAGGCAAACACCCCGCTCCGTCTCCCTCTAGATCCAGCCCTGGCTATGAGGGAAACAGAAAAAGAAAAAGAGAGAGAAAAAAAAGAATGGTAACTTCTGTTTTCCTCTACGGAGAGGGGAATAAGGTGATTCAGAAAAGAGATTAGAACCTATTTACAGGTGTAACACAATCTTGCTGGACCCATTTAATACAGTTTCACTTGGCAATTTAGGAGCAGTTAGCAGCCAAGTTTGTATCCCTGAAGCGACTACCGGCCTCATCTTTCTTGCTTTCTAGTATTTGACTAAGTAATGGGAGGAGGATTACAGCGCACCTGGTGATACTCTCGTTACGTTCCTGGTGAGTCAGATTTTTGCTTCTGATTCAGATGTTCGACGGTTCTTTGGTTGTGTCATTCTCCAGCTTTGCTGATGGAAGACAAGAAAATCCTGAAATCTCTGCTGCCGTGGTGCAAACTGCCATCCACCTGAGCCTGTGGAACAAAAGACTAATGGCACCGTGTAAATGCTATCACACCAAGAACCATCTTAGAGGCTGAAAGACAATGTTTGTGCTGCAAAGACTATTACCAAGACACAAAGGTTCAAAAAATTCAGAAAATTCACATATGTTCCAAAATGCAAATGCTACAAAGAGTTGTAACATTAAAACCTCAAAATATGTAGTGGTAGTAGTAGTAGTAGAAGAAGAAGAAAAAGATGATGATATTGGATTTATACCCCACTCTACACTCTGAATCTCAGAGTCTCAGTGCAGCTTACAATCTCCTTTACCTTCTGCACACACACATACAACAGATACCCTGTGAAGTAGGTGAGACTGAAAGAGCTCTCCCAGAAGCTGCCCTTTCAAGAACAACTCTGTGAGAGCTACAGCTGGCCCAAGGCCATTCTAGTAGCTGCAAGTGGAGGAGTGGGGAATCAAACCCGGTTCTCCCAGCTAAGAGTCAACGCACTTAACCACTACACCCAACTGGAATTGAAATTTTCAGTTGCCTTTTTTATAATGTAGAACAAGGTGTAATAAACCTCATATATTTTTCATAAATGTACAGCACTCAGACTAGATGAGGGAATCGTCAATAAAAGTTATAGCCTTTTGAACCTACAGAAATTCATCAGTTGGCTTGATTTTCCTACTATTAGTTGTTTGTTCCACAGCAAGTACACTATGGTCCTTCTGTCTTGTTTAAGAACATAAGAGAAACCATGTTGGATCAGGCCAATGGCCCCTCCAGTCCAACACTCTGTGTCACATAAGAACATAAGAGAAACCATGTTGGATCAGGCCAATGGCCCCTCCAGTCCAACACTCTGTGTCACATAAGAACATAAGAGAAGCCATGCTGGATCAGGCCAATGGCCCCTCCAGTCCAACACTCTGTGTCACATAAGAACATAAGAGAAGCCATGTTGGATCAGGCCAATGGCCCATCCAGTCCAACAATCTGTGTCACATAAGAACATAAGAGAAGCAATGCTGGATCAGGCCAATGGCCCCTCCAGTCCAACACTCTGTGTCACATAAGAACATAAGAGAAGCCATGTTGGATCAGGCCAATGGCCCATCCAGTCCAACACTCTGTGTCACATAAGAACATAAGAGAAGCCATGCTGCATCAGGCCAATGGCCCCTCCAGTCCAACACTCTGTGTCACATAAGAACATAAGAGAAGCCATGTTGGATCAGGCCAATGGCCCATCCAGTCCAACACTCTGTGTCACATAAGAACATAAGAGAAGCCATGTTGGATCAGGCCAATGGCCCATCCAGTCCAACACTCTGTGTCACATAAGAACATAAGAGAAGCCATGTTGGATCAGGCCAATGGCCCATTCAGTCCAACACTCTGTGTCACATAAGAACATAAGAGAAGCCATGCTGGATCAGGCCAATGGCCCCTCCAGTCCAACACTCTGTGTCACATAAGAACATAAGAGAAGCCATGTTGGATCAGGCCAATGGCCCCTCCAGTCCAACACTCTGTGTCACATAAGAACATAAGAGAAGCCATGCTGGATCAGGCCAATGGCCCCTCCAGTCCAACACTCTGTGTCACATAAGAACATAAGAGAAGCCATGTTGGATCAGGCCAATGGCCCATCCAGTCCAACAATCTGTGTCACATAAGAACATAAGAGAAGCCATGCTGGATCAGGCGAATGGCCCCTCCAGTCCAACACTCTGTGTCACATAAGAACATAAGAGAAGCCATGTTGGATCAGGCCAATGGCCCATCCAGTCCAACACTCTGTGTCACATAAGAACATAAGAGAAGCCATGCTGCATCAGGCCAATGGCCCCTCCAGTCCAACACTCTGTGTCACATAAGAACATAAGAGAAGCCATGTTGGATCAGGCCAATGGCCCATCCAGTCCAACACTCTGTGTCACATAAGAACATAAGAGAAGCCATGTTGGATCAGGCCAATGGCCCATCCAGTCCAACACTCTGTGTCACATAAGAACATAAGAGAAGCCATGCTGCATCAGGCCAATGGCCCATCCAGTCCAACACTCTGTGTCACATAAGAACATAAGAGAAGCCATGTTGGATCAGGCCAATGGCCCATCCAGTCCAACACTCTGTGTCACATAAGAACATAAGAGAAGCCATGTTGGATCAGGCCAATGGCCCATCCAGTCCAACACTCTGTGTCACTTAAGAACATAAGAGAAGCCATGTTGGATCAGGCCAATGGCCCATCCAGTCCAACAATCTGTGTCACATAAGAACATAAGAGAAGCCATGTTGGATCAGGCCAATGGCCCATCCAGTCCAACAATCTGTGTCACATAAGAACATAAGAGAAGCCATGCTGGATCAGGCCAATGGCCCATCCAGTCCAACACTATGTGTCACACAGTGGCCAAAAAAATTATATATATATATGCACACACACACATATATATACACACACTGCGGCTAATAGTTTGTGCTCCATATTTTTATCTAACCCCCTCTTGAAGCTGTCTATGCTTGTAGCCGCTGCCACTTCCTGTGGCAGTGAATATCCATCTGTGCCTGCCTAATATGGAACCAGACTACTCATTGGTCTAGCTGAGAACTGTGAATGTTACCAACTTTCTCTGTGTCAGCTGGAGACTGAACCTGGGACCTTCCGTACGCAAAGAGCGCACTCTGCTACTGAAACTTGGACCATTCCAGTCATTTATCCGCATCAGGTCTCCTTAACCTTTCTCAACCTGTGGGACCATTTGGAATTCTGACACAGAATGGCACAACCATAAAATGGCGGTCACAAGAAGCAGAGCCACACACACGGAAGAAGCCCTAATGCAGGGGAGAAAGGGGTTATTCCAAAATATATACAGAAAAAGCTACTGAAATTATGTCACTTTGATCTGCACAGCCAATCATAAGAACGTTAGAGAAACCATGTTAGATCAGGCCAATGGCCCATCCAGTCCAACATTCTGTGTCACACAGCGGCCAAATATATATATATTTATTTATATATATAAACCCCTCTTGAAGGTGGCTATCCTTGTGGCCGCCACCACCTCCTGTGGCAGTGAATTCTACATGTTAATCACCCTTTGGGTGAAGAAGTACTTCCTTTTATCCGTTTTAACCTGTCTGCTCAGCAACCAAGAAAGGTGTTGGTGGGCTCCGTATCACCTGCAGGAACCCTGTTAGGGACCCCTGATCTAGATAACTGATATGTGGTTCTCAGGGGTGGAATTCTAGCAGGAGCTCCTTTGCATATTAGGCCACAAACGCCTGATGTAGCCAATCCTCCAAGAGCTTACATCAGGCTACATCATTGGGGTGTGACCTAATATGCAAAGGAGCTCCTGGAGATTTCCACCCCTGGTGGTTCTCCAAACTAACTATTCATATTTGTATTCCTCTGAAGGTGCTTCCTTGGGAGATGCTTCCTCGGGAGGTGGTGGGGTCTCTTTCCTTGGAGGGTTTTAAGCAGAAGCTAGATGGCCATCTGACAGCAATGCTGATTCTGTCTATTACGTGTCAAGAGTCACACCATCTTGTTCCTCTTGCCATACGTATCTGGTTATACAATACTGCGCTTGTGCTAGCTATGTTGCTTTGACATAGTTGCTGCTTGTTGCTTATCTGAAGGGAGGATGGTATGTCTGGGAGCCGACTAGCTGCTATGTAACCAAGGCCGTGAACAGGAGGAGAAGCAACCCGAGAACTGATAACGGCACCTGTGATGAGAACTTAATATAAACCCCGCGCAAAACCCCCGCTTTAGCTTGGCGCGCTTTGGCTTGAATTATAACGGTCAGGGCAAAGGTTTATAAGTTGGGAGAACTGGCGGGCTTGCCAGTTCCGACAATGCGTGTGTATGCCCATGAAGCTGAAATAAAGATTTTGAACTCTACTTGTCTTTTCCTTAGCTCTGGGTCTGACATTAGACAGATCATGAGAAGGGGGACAGGAAGGGTTGCATCGGTGCTTAGTTCTCATGGCACTTTCTTACACACCCAGGGAAATGCTCTTTGCCACTCTGGGGTCAGGCGGCCATTTTTCTCCAGGCCAGTTTGGCTAGGGATCCTGTTGGTATGGATGGACCATCAAAACCACCAATAAGCAAGTTCCAATCAAGTCTTAACTTGCCCTAGAACCTAAAATGGATCATGAGAAGAAGATGTTGGAGTCTCAGGGCGTTTTCACCCGGAAGAGCCGGGTTTTGGCGGTTTCCATTTGCGCCGCAAAAGCCGCGGGACTTTCCGGCTCTTCCAGGTGCTCTGAGGCAATTAGTGCAAAATCCGTGCAGATCCTGCGCGGTGAAGAGGGGCTTCACTGCCGATTAAGGTCAGTGCGAAAACGCCCTCAGAGCGGCTCACAATCTCCTTTATCTACTTCAGACCAATACGGCCACCCTCTGAAGCTATCTTCATCCATGTGAAGTTTGTTAGTGCAAAAGGGAATGGCTTGGAACAAGGGTGTGCAATTCTTTTCAGAGAAGAGTCACATCGAATCTCCATCCCCTTCTGCATAACTTTAATAGGTCCTTCCAGTTCCCTGGACCAGCAGTCCTTGCTTGTCCGTGTTTATACATTTGATGATGATGATATTGGATTTATATCCCACCCTATACTCTGAATCTCAGAGTCTCAGAGCGGTCACACTCTCCTTTCCCTTCCTCCCCCTCAACAGACACCCTGTGAGGTAGATGAAGATATTGGATTTATATCCCGCCCTCCACTCCGAAGAGTCTCAGAGCGGCTCACAATCTCCTTTACCTTCCTCTCCCACAACAGACACCCTGTGAGGTAGATGAAGATATTGGATTTATATCCCGCCCTCCACTCCGAAGAGTCTCAGAGCGGCTCACAATCTCCTTTCCCTTCCTCCCCCACAACAGACACCCTGTGAGGTAAATGAAGATATTGGATTTATATCCTGCCCTCCACTCCGAAGAGTCTTAGAGCAGCTCACAATCTCCTTTACCTTCCTCCCCCACAACAGACACCTGTGAGGTGGGTGGGGCTGAGAGGGCTCTCACAGCAGCTGTCCTTTCAAGGATAAGCTCTGCCAGAGCTATAGCTGACCCAAGGCCATGCTAGCAGGTGCAAGTGGAGGAGTGGGGAATCAAACCTGGTTCTCCCAGATAAAAGTCCGCGCACTTCACCATGACACCAAACTGGCTCTCACCTGAGAAGAAAAGAGTCACTGGAAAAGACAAGGATGCTAGTAAAAGTTGAAGGCAGCGGCCAGCAGGGAAAGAAGATCCAACATGAGACAGAGGCTGAGAACAAATGGGCATTTAAAGCTGCCCGGTGGGGGGCGGGGGGCAGGAGGCAGGCAGACCAAAAAAGCACGTCCACAAGCGCACATCTGCCTCCCATTCCCATCCCACCCGCATAGGTTTGCCAATCCCCAGGCCCCAGCGGGGGTTCTTCTGCTTTCCCAGTCTCCTTCCCGCCCCCAGTCAGCTGGCCGGCAGGGGTAAGCCCCGTCCCCAAAGCCACCATATGATTTTTTCCCCTCCAGAAGCTCCAGTCTTCGATTGAAAGGCTTCCTCTTGGGATGGGGTGTCTGTGTTACTTGGAAGAAGTTGGCTGCAACTCGTGAGTAGAGAGGCCAATCCCTCACTTCAGAGTCGCCAGAAAACGAGGCGGGGGGAGGAGAGGGGAGGAACGTCTGCTGAGCACTTCATTATTCCCTATGTGGAGATCGATTCTCATAGGGTATAATGTGGAATTGATCTGGAAGTTTTGGGGGCTCTGGGAGAGCTGTTTTTTGAGGTAGAGGCACCAAATTTTCAGTATAGTATCTAGTGCCTCTCCCCAAAGTACCCCCTAAGTTTCAAAATGATTGGACTAGGGGGCCCAATTCTATGAACCCCCTATCCTTCATCATTGGAAGGAAGACGTTTAAAAGGTATGCTGTCCCTTTAAATGTGTTGGCCAGAACTCCCTTGGAGTTCAATTATACTTGTCACACCCTTGTTCCTGGCTCCACCCCCCAACGTCTCCTGGCTCCATCCCCAAAGTCTCCTGGCTCCACCCCAAAAATCCCCAGATATTTCTTGAATTGGACTTGGCAACCCTACGCCCACAGCTTGCCGGGAGCTAGTTTGAAAAGGCATCACTTTGAAAGGGCCTTTTCACTGGGGCACCTCCAAGGTGCCTCCCTAGCTGGGAAGTGCCTGGAGAGTGCTCAGGGAGCCATGAACGGGACGCCTGGCTGCCCACTGCCCGCCCCTTTTCCGAGCCTCATGCAGAAGCTCCGGGGTGCTGTATTTCCAGACGGCCCCAAACCGGCCATCTGCTATCAGCTGGATTGACTCAATAAAAGAAGTAACCGCCTTCAGTTTGCAAGACCTGAGCAAAGCTGTTAACATAGGACATTTTGTAGGTTATTAATTCATAGGGTTGCCAGAAGCAAATGGATGGCACTTAATACGCACACTTAATACCTATATAGATGCAGTTTATATTTGGTTCTGGATGACAGAAGAAGAAGATATTGGATTTATATCCTGTCCTCCACTCCGAAGAGTCTCAGAGCGGCTCACAATCTCCTTTCCCTTCCTCCCCCACAACAGACACCCTGTGAGGTAGATGAAGATATTGGATTTATATCCCGCCCTCCACTCCGAAGAGTCTCAGAGCGGCTCACAATCTCCTTTACCTTCCTCCCTCACAACAGACACCCCGTGAGATGAGTGGGGCTGGAGAGGGCTCTCACAGCAGCTGCCCTTTCAAGGACAACCTCTGCCAGAGCTATGGCTGACCCAAGGCCATTCCAACAGCTGCAAGTGGAGGACGGGGGGAATCAAACCCAATTCTCCCAGATAAGAGTCTGTGCACTTAACCACTACACCAAACTGGCTCTCACCAAGTTTCCAAGACTAGGAAGTGAATTGCTAAACTCCCACAATTCTGGGTTTTGCTGATAGTGTCAACCAGCCTTCTGTTCACCTGAATTTGTGACTGGATGAGGATGAACTGGTCATCTCAAACACTCTTTCATTCGGTTGGTGGCAAAGGGAGGTGAGATGGCCATCCTTTGCCTAAGGACTTGCTTTTGAAGAGGAAGCCCTCTCTTAAGTCACTCCATCAAGAAAGTCATTTGTGTAAAAAGGAGATAATTGCAGGCCAAATGGTTCACAACAGCAGGAAACTCCATTATAACGCAACAAAACATGATTGTTTCCTAAAGAGACACACATTCCCATGGTCTTCAAAGATGGAAAGTCTCATTACTCAGTATCCTTAGCAGAGATGGAATGGTTATTGCATGGTTATAGGATGGGGGAGACTTGTCTTAGCAGTACTATGTGCAAAAAGAATCTAGGGGTCTTAGTGGATCATATGCTGAATACGAGTCAACAGTGTGATGCGGTGCCTAAAAAGGCAAATGCAGTTTTGAGCTGTATCAACAGAAGTATAGTGTCCAGATCACATGAAATGATGGTATCGCTTTACTCTGCTCTGGTAAGACCTCACCTGGAGTACTGTGTTCAGTTTTGGGCACCACATTTTAAGAAGGATATAGACAACCTGGAATGAGTCCAGAGGAGAGCAACAAAGATGGTGAGGGGTCTGGAGACCAAGTCCTATGAGGAAAGGTTGAAGGAGCTGAGGATGTTTAGCCTGGAGAGGCAGCGGCTGAGAGGTGATATGATCACCATCTTCAAGTACCTGAAGGGCTGTCATCAAGAGAATGGTGTGGAACTATTTTCTGTTGCCCCAGAAAGTAGGACCAGAACCAATGAGTTGAAATTAAATCCAAAGAGTTTCCGGCTGAACATTAGAAAGAACTTCCTGGACGTTAAAGCGGTTCCTCCGTGGAACAGGCTTCCTTGGGAGGTGGTGGGCTCTCCTTCCTTGGGGGTTTTTAGACAGAGACTAGATGGTCTTCTGACTGCAATGAAGATCCTGTGAACTTAGGGGGAGGTATTTGTGAGTTTCCTGCACTGTGCAGGGGGTTGGACTAGCGGACCTTAGAGGTTCACCTCCTATGGCAGTGAATTCCATGTGTTAAATACCCTTTGGATGAATAAGTACTTCCTTCTATCAGTTCTGGAGGTCCCTTCCAACTCTATGATTCTATGTGATGCACAACCACACTTGCTGATCCTGCTGCACCACTTTAATGATCCCCTTTGAGCAACCAGCTGCTATCCAATAGCTGGTCTATCAGGTTTCCGTAAACATATATGTCCAACTGCATAGTTGCTGATAAAGGCCTCAGGATGGAAAGTTGTCAAATTAAGCCTGCTGTATGAGATGGCGAGATTAAGACAGATACTACTGAGCAATGCAGATATACAGTGTCGCTTGGAGGTGGAGCACATGCCTCGCCCGCCGAAGCTCTCAGGTTTAGGGATGGGCGTGAACTGAACTGTAAAGCAAAATCCATCACGGATTTCATCTTGCTTATGGTTCATGAACCACGTTCATGCAAGGTCTACCGTCAGAAACTTCCACAGACTTTTAAAGCAGTTTGTAGTGGTTTGTGGATAGAGCTGAAAGAGGGAGTTTAAAGGGGCTTCCCTACTTTCTGCTCCCCACCACTCAACTGTCTAAGAACATAAGAGAAGCCATGTTGGATTAGGCCAATGGCCAATCCAGTCCAACACTTTGTGTCACACAGTGGCCAGGAGCCACCAGGAGGTCCAAAAGTGGGGCCAGGACACTAGAAGTCCTCACACTGTTGCCCCTCCCAAGCACCAAGAATACAGAGCATCACTGCCCCCAGACATAAGAACATAAGAGAAGCCATGTTGGATCAGGCCAATGGCCCATCCAGTCCAACACTCTGTGTCACACAGTGGCCAAAACGCAGCGGCCATCAGGAGGTCTACCGGTGGGGCCAAGACACTAGAAGCCCTCCCACTGTTGCCCCCACAAGCACCAAGAATACAGAGCATCACTGCCCCGGACAGAGAATTCCAACAATACGCTGTGGCTAATAGCCACTGATGGACCTCTGCTCCATATGTTTATCCAATCCCCTCTTGAAGCTGTCTATGCTTGCAGCTGCCACCACCTCCTATGGCAGTGAATTCCATGTGTTAAACACCCTTTGGATGAAGAAGGACTTCCTTCTATCAGTTCTAACCCGACTGCTCAGCAATTTCATTAAATGCCAATGAGATTTCTAAAGCAGGGGTCCCTAACCCCCGGGCCGGGACCAGGACCAGGCTGCGGCCTGTTTGCAGTGGGCCGCACAGCCTCCCCACCCCCCGCAGTCTCCCCGCCTCCCGGCAGCACCTCCTCTTCCCCCCATTTTCACCATTTTAAGGCGGGGCAAGGGGCGGTGAAGTGCCTCCCAGCCCAACCTCCCCAGCAGATCAGCTGATTGGTGGGGAAAATCACCGCAGCAGTGGCGAGGAACGCTGCCCTCCTTTCTACTTCTGGAATTGGGAAGGAGGTAAGGACGGCATCACTCGTTGCTGCAGCGGTTTTCCCCACCGATCAGGTGACCAGCAGGGGAGGTCGGGCTGGGAGGTACTTCACTGCCCCTTCCCCCACCTTAAAATTGTAAAAACGGGGGAGGAGATGGAGACGAGGCTGCGGGGGGGGGGTAGCCTTCCCAACCCTCCCGCTCTGGCGGGGGATGCCAGGTTTTCCACCCTCTTCCCCCGCTCCCCCCAAAAACAGAAGCGGGGGGAGGGGGAGAAACGGCGGGCACCCCATCCCAGAGCGGGCGACGCTGCCGTGCTGCTGCCGCCCCCTCCCTCCCCGCAGCTGCTCCTCCGAGATGGGCCCAGGCTGAGCCCATCTCGGAGGAGCAGCCAAAGCAGAGAAGGGGAGGGTGGAGGCGGGCCAGGAGCATGGCGAGCAGCGAATCCGAGCCCCTCTAGGACCCGGACTCGCGGCTCGCCACGCTCCTGGCCCGCCTCCACCCCCCCATTCCAATGCAGAGGCGGAGCGCGGGACTCCGCCGCGGCACCCCCCCCCCCCGCATGCTGCTCCTCCGAGATGGGCCCAGCCTGAGCCCATCTCGGAGGAGCAGCCACGGCAGCGCAGCAACGCTCCCCGGCGCCGTTTCCCCCCCTCCCCCTAGCTCCACCCCAGTGTCTCCTGGCTCCACCCCCAAAGTCTCCTGGCTCCACCCCCAAAGTCCCCAGATATTTTAAAAATGGGACTTGGCAACCCTAGGGGGGGGTGAAGGAAGGAGGAGGAAACAGGGAGGAAAACAAGAGGAGGAGGTGGCGAGGCTGCACAGGGGGGCGAAGGAGGGAGGAGTAAACGGGGGAGGAAAACTGGAGGAGGAGGCACCATGAGGGGGTGGGGGGGAGGCTGAATTGGGTGCCTCCACCCTGCCAGACGTGGGGCCATGGTGGGCGGGCTGGCCCTGGGGCCAGTCCCCGGGGCCAAAAAGGTTGGGGACCAGTGGTCTAAAGGAACGGCACAAAAAAGACTCAAAACAGGGAGCAGAATGCTATTTTCCTGCAAACCCCATTTAAAGGGGCTGCAAAAGGGATCCTTTCCAATGGGATTTGCTGGAGGTCACAAATCAGGAACTGGTTCGGTTCGTCATGAACTTCCCAGTTCAGTTTGTGATTCGGCCAGAAAACATTTACTGAATCAAATTTTTGCGATTTGTGCCCATCCCTACTCAGGTTTACTTCTTCATATCTTTGGTTACCAAAATCTACAGTCGTTTCAGAGGGTAGCTGTGTTGGTCTTCAGTAGAACAGCTAGATTTGAGTCTAGGACCTTAGAAACCAATAAGGGATTTTGGAGTATGAGTTTTTGAGAGTAAAAATTCCTTTTCATAGAACCATAGAGTTGGAAGGGACCTCCAGGGTCCTCTAGTCCAACCCTTTGCACAATGCAGGAAACTCACAAACCCCTCCCCCTAAATTCACAGGATCTTCATTGCTGTCGGATGGCCATCTAGCCTCTGTTGAAAAACCTCCAAGGAAGGAGACCCCACCACCTCCCGAGGTTGTCTGTTCCACTGAGGAACCGCTTTAACGGTCAGATTTTGCCAGATACCTGGATTTTTGCCAGCGACCTGAATTTAGAGAGCCAGTTTGGTGTAGTAGTTAAGTGCGCCGACTCTTACCTGGGAGAACCAGGTTTGATTCCCCACTCCTCCACTTGCAGCTGCTGATGTGACCTTGGGTCAGTCGCAAGTTCTCTCAATAAGAAGAACTATACGGTTCTTCTTATTCTCTCCATTGCAACGTCACATGCGGGACTTTTAAGAACTCCACCCTATAGCACTCTCTTATGAACTTGGTTAAAGGGGGGGTTCCTATGTAGAAAATGTGAAGTGCATATTCTGGTGGAGTGCAAATGCCTTATCGTTCCTTTGTTCTATTTTGTCTTACATTTGCATCAATTGCATTTACACACAATGAGAGTGTGAATACTTCATTGTTGACCGGTGATTTGTTATAATTTTTCTACACATTCTCTCAAGGCTGTTCTGCTCAAGAGCAGTTCTGGGAGAGCTCTCTCAGCCCCACGTGCCCCACAGGGTATCTGTTGTGGGGAGGGGAAGGGAAAGGAGATTTGTAAGCCATTCTGAAATTCCTTTGGCTAGTGAAGGGTGGGGTATAAATCCAATCTTTCTTCTTCCTTGTGTTTGATATGTGCTTCATGTATATTCAATATGCCTCATAATCTATTTCTTCATAGTGCTTTTATAATGGTCTTAAATACCCAAATACCCACAGTGTATACCCCTAGTTTAAGGATGGGGAACTTCCGTCCCGAGGGCTGTATACGGCCCTTGAGGTCACTTGGTGTGGCCCTCTGGGATTGTTGGACTGAACCGAGCCATGTGGCAGCCTCCCTGGGGCCTGGCTGGCCAGCGAGGATCGTGGGGCTCAGCCGCGCTG
Organism: Heteronotia binoei; assembly: GCF_032191835.1. Classification (NCBI taxonomy): domain Eukaryota; kingdom Metazoa; phylum Chordata; class Lepidosauria; order Squamata; family Gekkonidae; genus Heteronotia; species Heteronotia binoei. The sequence continues at coordinate 272,641,470 of NC_083223.1, forward strand.
TGCAGCAGCCTCCCCAGGGCCAGGCAGGGATCACAGGGCCCAGATGTACTGTGTGGCAGCCTCCCTGGGGCCTGGCTGGCCGGCCAAAATTGCTGCAGGGTCTGGAAATGTTACTGTCACAGTTCAGTTTGCATGTGATTATCCCAGAGGGTGTGGCCTAAGATGCTAATGAGTGTGTGACCTAATATGCTAATCTTAGGGGATGTGGTCTAATATGCTACTGAGTTCCTGCTGGGCTTTTTCTACAAAAAAGCCCTGGACCTATGCATTTGCCTAGGGCAGCGGGCCGTGTGTGTGCACCCCAGATTAGGCTCTCCCCACATGACTTCAAATAGAAAAATGGATTCTTCGCATTCATTTTGCTGGGCTGAATCATTCTCCCTCGGCGGAGCACTGTTTTTTAAGTTGATAATTTTGTATGGCCCGCAAATGATGTTATAAATATCCATATGACCCTTGGCAGAAAAAGTTCCCCACCCCTGCCCTAGTTCCTCTCATGCCCTCCCAATGCGGAGAACACACCAAGGGAGGAGATAACAAGCTTTCAGTTTTTTAACACCACATGGACCATTCTGATCAGAACTGTGCCTTCCATGGAGAATTTTTATGGAGTGGGTATTCAGAAGCAACTGCAGACAATTGTTGGAAGTACAGCACACAACGTAAGACCAAGACAAGAGAAAGCTGCATAATTTTCAGGCTTTATTTTGCATTGATAGAAGAGGAAAGCAAGAGCAAGTGCTATTGAGAAGGTCAGGTGCCATCCAATTCAACATCCCCGCCACCAAGAAGTCAACGGACGAAGTCAATTGTTACCCACCCCCAAGACAATTTGTAGAAGGATTTTGGAATTTAAGGATGAACAGAAGAATCAACGGTTAAGAAAGGCGAGAAGAAGAGGTTTAGGTCATTTGCGCATTGAGATTCAGGGCTGGAAAGGAGTGGCTTTGGAGCCAGTCTTCTCTGCACGGATTTCGGAGACTTGATGAAGGCTCTGGACATCTTCTAGCATTTCTTGGATTGAGAGCAGCACCTGGGAGTGCAGCAGGACTGGGTATATTGTTGAGGAGCGCAGCACGGATAGCAGCATGAGTTCATGGGGGTGCAGCAGGGCATGACATAAACCACTCTACATTTGTCTCCGCCACAGCAACCACAGCATCCGCAGGAGCCCATCTTTCAGGGAATGAAGGCAAAGCTGGAAGGAATGGAGAAGACCAATGAACCCATCACGACGCAGCCGGTGCGGTATAGTTGCTGCAACTTAAGACTGGAGAGCCCCAAATCCCTAGTCCTTGTTGAAGTTTACTGGTTGACCTTAGGTCAATCATCACCTCTCAACCTAATGCACAGGGTTATTCAGCACAAAAAGGCAGGCAGGCAGACTTCAGATTCAGCAGGAGCTCACAGGAGCACAGCTTTCTGAGGGTTCGCCCTCTTCCTGCCCGCCTTCCTTGTCCATTGAATAGTATGTGCAGCTGCATAAAAATCCCTGGATTAGGAGGCCGCCAGGGTCCTTGCCACACCCCCAGCAGCCCTCTAGCCCCTGGCTCAGTGGTAGAGCATCTGCTTGGTAAGCAGAAGGTCCCAGGTTCAATCCCCGGCATCTCCAACTAAAAACGGTCCAGGCAAATAGGCATGAAAAAAAATCTCAGCTTGAGATAATTTTTTGGGTCACTGTGTGACAGAGTGTTGGACTGGAGGGGCCATTGGCCTGATCCAACATGGCTTCTCTTATGTTCTTATGAGAAGCCCACACCACCCGTTCTCCACTTCTTATGTTTTCTGGGGCAGCAGTTGGCTTGCTGGTCTTTTGACTGGAGGGGGGATGGTCCAAGAGAGCCCCAGGCGAGTGAGGCCTGCTTGGCCCAGCTGGATCTCTAGCCAGCTCAAGCAGACCTCGCTCACCCAGGGCTCTCCTTTCTTGCATTGGGTTGCTTTGGGTTGGTGGGAGCCAGCATATGCTAATGAGTTATGCTAATGAGCTCCACCACCTATTTTTCTACAAAACGACTTCTGCAGGTAGGACTATGCAATTCCATGCAATCCCCTGTGCAAGCACCAGTCGTTCCCGACTCCGGGGTGATGTTGCTTTCACAATATTTTTATGGCAGACTACTCTTTTTTTACTGGGTGGTTTGCCATTGCCTTCCCCAGTCATCTATGCTTTCCCCCCAGCAAGCTGGGTACTCATTTTACCGACCTCGGAAGGATGGAAGGCTGAGTCAACCTCGAGCCGGCTCTCTGAAAACCCAGCTTCTGTCAGGGATTGAACTCTGGTCGTGAGCAGAGCTTAGGACTGCAGTACTGCAGCTTTCACACTCTGCGCCACGGGGCTCTTCTGCTTCAGTATTAGGCAGCTTCATATGTTCGTATATTTACTTCATATGTTCATATGTTCAATTTGCATATTAAGCTGCACCCCCTAATGTCTCCACTGTTTTGCACGGGGCTTTTTTTTTGTAAAGAAAGCCCAGCAGGAACTCATTTCCATATTAGGCCACACCCTGACACCAAGCCCACCAGAACTGCATTCCTGCTCAGAAAAACTCTGGTGATGAGAATGAGAACTTGCCAACTATTGATCACACTCCAGGATCAATTTCTTAGGGCGAGGTTGGGAAGGAGTACACAATAGATGGCGAGCATAAGAATGTAAGAGAAGCCATGTTGGATCAGGCCAAGGGCCCATCCAGTCCAACACTCTGTGTCACACAGTGGCCAAAAAACTCAGATGCCATCAGGAGGTCCACCAGTGGGGCCAGGACACTAGAAGCCCTTCCACTGTTTTCCCTCCCAAGCACCAAGAATACAGAGCATCACTGCCCCAGACATAAGAGCATAAGAGAACCATGTTGGATCAGGCCAATGGCCCATCCAGTCCAACACTCTGCGTCACATAGTGGCCAAAAAAGCCCAGGTGCCATCAAGAGGTCCATCAGTGGGGCCAGGACACTAGAAGTCCTCACACTGTTGCCCCTCCCAAGCGCCAAGAATACAGTGCATCACTGCCCCAGACAGAGAGTTCGAACAAATTAAATTCATGAGCATCATGAATAAACAAAGCTTGATTCGATGCTGACCACTAAACCACATCAGCATGCAGACACACACGGGACAATCAAGGACTGCTGAGAAAAGAAAAGGAAGGAACCAGCTCAGAGCTCTCAGTAGTGGATATTATCCCAGATATGGCCCTCAACAGGGCTTTTTTTGTAGCAGGAACTCCTTTGTATATTAGGCCACACACCCCTGATGTAGCCAATCCTCCAAGAACTTACAAGAGCTCTTAGTGTAGGGCCTACTGTAAGCTCCAAGAGGATTGGCTACATCAGGAGCATGTGGCCTAATATACAAAGGAGTTCCTGCTAAAAAGAATAAAATAAAAGCCCTGGTCCTTAGGATTTAAAAAAATGCCAACACCTCCTCTAGTCCAGTCCTTTCTAGACGAATACAATACACATGGCCATTTAAAAAAAAAATTAAAAGAACATTGATTCTATGTACGTATTAAAACATTGAAATGAAACATAAGAACATAAGAGAAGCCATGTTGGCTCAGGCCAATGGCCCATCCAGTCCAACACCTAGTGTCACACATTGGCAAAAAACCCACAAAAAAACCCAGGTGCCATCAGGAAGTCCATCAGGAAGTCCTCCCACTGTTGCCCCTCCCAAGCACCAAGAATACAGAGCATCACTGCCCCAGACATAAGAACATAAGAGAAGCCATGTTAGATCAGGCCAATGGCCCATCCGGTCCGACACTCTGTGTCACACAGTGGTCAAAAAACCAGGTTCCATCAGGAGGTCCATCAGTGGGGCCAGGACACTAGAAGTCCTCGCACTGTTGCCCCTCCCAAGCACCAAGAATACAGAGCATCACTTGCCCCAGACAGAGTTCCAACAATACGCTGAATCCATTTATTTATTTATTTCCATTACTATCCCACCCTCTCCAGAAGCGCATTGTTCCATCAAGAAGACACAACCGTCAATAAGACACAACTCACCTTATTCAGCACTGGAAACTGGCAAGGAAGGTTAATCCTGATAGGTGAATGGAGAACTCTGGATGAAGGGGTGCCTTATATACAGGTCCATGCACCGTGTCTGGAGGATGTGAGGCACCGACCAAGAATGGCTCATATTTGGTTAACCACCAAGCCAAATAGCTCGTGAAACGCCGTCTTCCGGTTCACGTTGCTGGATTCCGTTTGTAGCCATTAAAAATGGTTTGCCCCAATATAGCTGTCTTCAGTAAAATGACCCTGTAATTTACAAGCCAGCCTAAGCAGCCTTTAAAACATCTTTCGAAACAAAGTGTGTTGGGGTGTAGGGACCATAAATGGCTGGGTCAAGGTTGGGAATCACGGAAATGGCCTGGAGGGGTTTGGTAGCTTGCCTCGACCTGGGTTCTGCGTAGCTGTTGAATGCCATCCATGTCTCCTGTGTAACCAAAAAGGAAGCAGTGGAATGAAATAGTACCACCACCCACCCCCCAAAAACCTTATACTTGCTATAAGAGTAGGTTTGTAGGCCTTGAGTCAGCCATAGCTCTCGCACTGCTGTCCTTGAAAGGGCAGCTCCTCTGAGAGCTCTCTCAGCCCCACCCACCTCCAGGGACGGATTTGGGGGGGGGGGACAGAGGGGGGGTGCTTGCCCTGGGTGCCGATGGGGGGGGGGCGCCAAATTGGGTATGGAGTCCATTGTATTCTATGGGACCATAAGATAGAATGGCCCATAAGGGGGCGTCATTTTTAATTCCCCCCCCTCAAAAAACATGTAGATCCGGTCCTGCCCACCTCACAGGGTGTCTGTTGTGGGGGAAGAAGGTAAAGGAGAATGTAAGCCACTCTGAGACTGTGATTCAGAGAGAAGGGTGGGGTATAAATCTACGGTCTTCTTTTGTCCAGCAATGCTTTGGAGATTTGCCACTGGGGCCAGTTTGGTGTAGTGGTTAAGTGTGCGGACTCTTATCTGGGAGAACCGGGTTTGATTCCCCACTCCTCCACTTGCAGCTGCGGGAATGGCCTCGGGTCAGCCATTACTGTCTCAGAGCTGTCCTTCTAGGAGAGCTCTCTCAGCCCCACTCACCTCACAGGGTGTCTGTTGTGGGGGAAGAAGATAAAGGAGATTGTAAGCCGCTCTGAGACTGATTCAGAGAGAAAGACGGGGTATAAATCTACTATCTTCTTTTGGGATCTTGCATATACCAAGGTTATGGTTATTTCATCCTGACCTGGATAGCCCAGGCTAGTCTAATATCATCAGATATCAGATGCTAAGAAGGCTTGCTCCTGAGTATATTTGGATGGGAGACCACCAGAGTTTCTACACGGAAGCAGGCAGGGCAATCCACCTCTGAATGTCTCATTCCTTGAAAATCCTATGGTGGTCAACAGTGGGAGAGCTTCTAATGCCCTGACCCCACTGGTGGATGTCCTGATGGCACTTGGGTTTTTTGGCCACAGTGTGATAGAGTGTTGGACTGGATGGGCCATTGGCTTGATCCAACATGGCTTCTGTTATGTTCTTATGTGACTCAAAGTATTGGACTGAATGGGCCATTGGCCTGATCCAACATGGTCTCTCTTATGTTCTTATGTGACACAGAGTGTTGGACTGGATGGGCCATTGGCCTAATCCAATATGGCTTCTGTTATGTTCTTATGTGACTCAAAGTATTGGACATGATGGGCCATTGGCCTGATCCAACATGGCCTCTCTTATGTGACACAGAGTGTTGGACTGGATGGGCCATTGGCCTGATCCAACATGGCTTCTGTTATGTTCTTATGTAACTCAAAGTATTGGACTGGATGGGCCATTGGCCTGATCCAACATGGCTTCTCTTATGTTCTTATGTGACAGAGTGTTGGACTGGATGAGCCATTGGCCTGATCCAACATGGCTTCTCTTATGTTCTTATGTGACTCAGAGTGTTGGACTGGATGAGCCATTGGCCTGATCCAACATGGCTTCTCTTATGTTCTTATGTGACTCAGAGTGTTGGGCTGGATGGGCCATTGGCCTGATCCAACATGGCCTCTCTTATGTTCTTATGTTCTCTTCATACAGCAAAAGTACAGTGATGTCCCTACCTGATGAAATTGCCTTCCATACCACTCCTCCAGCAGTATTGGGTGGACCCTGGGCTGCCAGAGGGAGGGTGGTAAATCCATCTGTCCAGGGGTAGAATTCTAGCAGGAGCTCCTTTGCATATGAGGCCACACACCCCTGATGTAGCCAATCCTCCAAGAGCTTACAAAAAAGAGCCTTGTAAGCTCTTGGAGGATTGGCTACATAGGGTTGCTAAGTCCCCTGCATTCTCCAGCAGGGGACTGTCACATGCTGTACCATAGAGTTTTCCTTCCCAAATGGCTAGAGCTTCCGGGAAAACCATAGAGGTTTCCCAGAAATGCCTAGAGTGGCCACCACACAATGGCGATGGCGCGATGATGTCACTTCCATCGGCTACGATGGGGTAGGGCTGGTGGGTTGGAAACTTCCCAGGCAGGGAAACCCCTGCCCAGACTGGGGGCTTGGCAGCCCTATGGCTACATCAGGGGTATGTGGCCTAATATGCAAAGGAGCTCCTGCTAGAATTCCATCCCTGGGTGTCGCCATATAGAATCTTAGAATCATAGAGTTGGAAGGGACCTCATCTAGTCCAACCCCCTGCACAATGCAGGAAACTCACAAACACTTCCCCCTAAATTCACAGGATCTTCATTGCTGTCAGATGGCCATCTAGTCTCTGTTGAAAAACCTCCAAGGAAGGAGAGCCCACCATTTCCCAAGGAAGCCTGTTCCAGTGAGAAATCACTCTAATGGTCAGGAAGTTCTTCCTAATGTTGAGCCAGAAACTCTTTGGATTTAATTTCAACCCATTGGTTCTGGCCCTACCTTCCGGGGCCACAGAAAACAATTCCACACCGTCCTCTATATGACAGTCTTCAAGTACTTGAAGATGGTGATCATATCACCTCACAGCCGTCTCCTCTCCAGGCTAAACATCCCCAGCTCCTTCAACCTTTCTTCATAGGACTCCAGACCCCTCACCATCTTCGTCACCCTCTTCTGGACCCGTTCCAGCTTGTTTATATCTTTCTTAAAACGTGGTGCCCAAAACTGAACACAAGACTCCAGGCGAGGTCTTACCCGAGCAGAGTCAAGCGATACCATCGCATCACATGATCTGGACGCTAGATTTCTGTTGGTACAGCCCAAAATCGCATTTGCCTTTTTAGCCACCGCATCACGCCATTGACTCATACGTTTGATGCAACGAGATAGGAAACAAAACAAAACAAAGGATTATTTTTGAGTTGCTAATATTGGTTAATAGTCTGTAATGTGAAATTGACCTTACTAAACATCCTGCTTGGGATGCAGGCATTTTCTGCTACTGTAAGGGGAGGACCAATTTTGCATCTATTCCCCCTTCCCACCGCAGACCCCTCTGCATTTCGACTTTAAGCTCCTTGAGGCATAAGCTGGCTTTGTGTTTCTTCTACCCTGTAAGTCGCTATATAAATTAATGATGTCAGATGAATACTTCACGAATAGTGACCTTGGTACTACTAAGGAAAGTATATTTTCAAGGTGTCTTTGAACAGTAAGGCCTATCAATGTCCTAAAAGCCCTATATTGTCGGGGGCCTGTCTATCTACGAGAGCGCCTTTCTCCGCATGTTCCCCAGAGAGCACTGCGTTTAGGAGCTCAAAATCTGCTATCAGTCGCTGAACTAAGGGAGGCCAGACTGTGTTCCACATGGGCTAGGGCAGGGGTAGGGAAGGTTGGCTCTCCAGATGTTTTTGCCTACAACTTCCATCAGCCCCAGCCATTGGCCATGCTGGCTGGGAGTTGATGGGAGTTGTAGGCAAAAAACATCTGGAGAGCCAACCTTCCCTACCCCTGGGCTAGGGCCTTCTCAGTGGCAGCACCAGAAATGTGGAATGCCCTCCTGGAGGCCACAAGAGCCCCGCGGGATGTCTCCCAATTCCGCAGGGGCTGCAAAACTGAGTTATTTTGACAGGCCTTCAACACCTAAACTGGGAGAGGACTGCCACCCTACACTGCTGAGGATCTATGATCATTATAGGATCACTGTCCGAGGAAAGAAAGATCCCGCCTAGACTGAAACTGAACAGCACCATAAAAAGTTTTTAAAATTGTATTTTATTGTTTTTAAATGTATTTATTTTAAGAACATAAGAGAAGCCATGTTGGATCAGGCCAGTGGCCCATCCAGTCCAACACTCTGTGTCACATAAGAACAGAAGAGAAGCCATGTTGGATCAGGCCAATGGCCCATCCAGTCCAACACTCTGTGTCACATAAGAACAGAAGAGAAGCCATGTTGGATCAGGCCAATGGCCCATCCACTCTGTATCACACAGTGGCCAAAAATGTATGTATGTATGTATGTGTATGTGTATGTGTATATATATACACATACACATACATATACATACACATACATATACATACACACACACACTGTGGCTAATAGCCACTGATGGACCTCAGCTCCATATTTTTGACTAACCCCCTCTTGAAGCTGGGTATGCTTGTAGCCGCCGCCACCTCCTGTGGCAGTGAATTCCACATGTTAATCACCCTTTTAGTGAAGAAGTACCTCCTTTTATCCGTTCTAACCCGACTGCTCAGCAATTTCATGGAATGCCCACCAGTTCTTGTATTGTGAGAAAGGGAGAAAAGGACTTCTTTCTCTACCTTCTCCATCCCATGCATAATCTTGTAAACCTCTCTCATGTCAACCCACAGTCGATGTTTCTCCATTTTATGTATTTATTTCATTATATTTATGCCCCACCCTCCCCTATCGGGCTCAAGGCAGCTAGCAACAGTGAAATCACACAAAGCAAATATTACAATAAAATCATAACAATCACAGCACAGCATATACTATTCGTAACCTATCGCAACATATGCGTCATAGCATATACAAATTGTAATTGTAGATGTCTGAATTGATGGTTAGCTGCCCCGAGTCCACTTGCGGAGAGGGCGGGATAGAAGTCAAATAAATAAATAAATAAAGCTTGCATGATATCCTATTCCAGTCGGCAGAATTCATTTGTGGTCATCTATTAGTCATGCTCTCTGACTCAGCGCTGGAAAAAAAAAAGTATTCTTGCACTCTTGATGAGTCAAAGTTATTTTGGGGGGATAATAACAGTGTAATTCTGAGTCTAGTTCCACGGGCACTTTACGAGCTTGTTAAAAGATGGATGTCAGCACTGAGTGACTTTGACCGTGATTCCGCATAACTCGTGAGCCTGACCTCACCAAACCGAGTCCTCCTTGAGAGATACCCGGCCACCTTGTCAGTGATGAATGTGACTGACATTAATTGGAGGCGGGGAGGTCTGATTCACCCACCCGCCCACTTTCTCAAGGCATACTTTAACCATTCATCTGAAATATCTGCCTCGGATCAAGTAAAATCTGAGGTTGATTTTGCCCGCTCGTAATGAGGGGTTCTTTCTGGCTTCAGGCAGCTACATGACTTTCTCTTCCTTGTTCTGGGAGATCCTTCAAACAGAGATGCCAGGAAGCAAACCTATGGCAGTCAACGATATAATTCATAACTCCAAACTAAGACCTTTCCTCTGCCCCAGGACAAGCAACTGCTAAATTTCAGAACAAACATAATTTGTATCTGTGGCCTGTTGTAAACGGCCTCTAGAAACCATATACAACCTTAGCGACAACAGGGAGTTTTTTTGGTTGTTGTTTTTTTAAGCAGGAACGCGCAGGAATGCAGTTCTGGATGGCTTGGTGTCAGGGGGTGTAGCTTAATATGCAAATGAGTTCATGCTCATAATATACAAAGAACTCCTGTGTGGAACAATGGTGGCAATGGAGGACGCTCTAGGATTCGTGTTAAACTCTATGGTACCATAGAGTTTTTACCGTGAATCCTGGAACATCCCTGACACGATGTGCCCTGTGTGATGATGTCACTTCCAGGTGAGAGGAATCCGCCGCCGCAGTGACGTGCAAGAGGAATCTGCCGCAGTGGTACGCGAGAGGAATCCGCCACCGCAGTGGCCGAGGGACTTGGCAATCCTGGTAATAACTAATCAGAGAATAAAGCTAGGAGAATCAAATTGGCCACCAGCTTCAGGATGATTTCAGGAATTCCAGGGCCAAAAGTAAAAGACATGGGGATATTCTGGCCCACGTGAACCCCCCTGACCCCCGCTCCAAAGCTATTTGCAATGGAAGCTAAGGGCCTCCATTTGTAGCAGGCATAACTCATCAAAAAAACAATGCAGCATGTTTGAAAACTGGCCACCAACCCCAGAATGCTGATGGGAGCTGCAGTGCCAAAAATGAATGTTATCTTCACAAGAGACAACCATGCGATAAGAGAGCTTTAAGGCAACTCGCCATGTGACTCTGATATACAGATCCTTGGACCTGCAGGGAAGGGTTGCTGGGTGACACACTCTAAACCACACCTGCCTCACAGGGTTTCTGTGAGGAAAAAATGGGGGACAGGAAAACAATGTGGCTTAGGGGCTCGACTGGGGGGGGGAATGACTGGGTATGATATCCGTTATTAATCTAAATTTAATCACATTAACAAAATTACATCATTTGCCATATTGATAAACCCAGGGGCTGAGCAAAGAGTTCTAATTTCTGCCCTATGCTTATAACCACTAAAACAGATTCATGTTCCATTCACATGGAACTGCATGTCAAAGATGGAGCAGAGTGGTAAGCTGCAGTACTGCAGTCCAAGGTCTGCTCACGACGACCTGAGTTCGATCCCAGTGGAAGCTGGGTTCAGGTAGCCAGCTCAAGGTTGACTCAGCCTTCCATCCTTCTGAGATCAGTAAAATGAGAAGAAGACTGCTGATTTATACCCCGCCCTTCTCTCTGAATCAGAGACTCAGAGTGGCTTACAATCGCCTACATCTTCTCCCCCCATAAGACACCCTGTGAGGTGGGTGGGGCTGAAAAGGCTCTCACAGCAGCTGTTCTTTCAAGGACAACTCCTGCGATAGCTATGGCTGACCCAAGGCCATTCCAGCAGCTGCAAGTGGAGGAGTGGGGAATCAAACCCGGTTCTCCCAGATAAGAGTCCGCACACTTAACCACTACACCAAACTGGCTCTCAAGCAGTATTCCCTCTAAGCTGAGTTAGTGTGAACTGGCTCACAGATTTTTATCCTCCAGCTCACACATTTTTGTCTTAGCTCAGGAAGGATGACCCCAGAGCACAATAATTTATGCCAGGGGTGGCCAACGGTAGCTCTCCAGATGTTTCTTTGCCTACAACTCTCATCAGCCCCCCAGCATGGCCAATGACTGGGGCTGATGGGAGTTGTAGGCAAAAAAACATCTGCAGAGCTACCGTTGGCCACCCCTTTACGCGGTAGCTCACAACTTTAATACCAGTAGCTCACAAAGGAGAATGTTTTGTTCACAAGACTGCAGCTTAGAGGGAACATTGCTCTCAAGTAGCCAGCTTGCTAGGGGTAAGAACATAAGAGAAGCCATGTTGGGTCAGGCCAGTGGCCCATCCAGTCCAGCTCTCTGGGTCACACAGTAGCCGTAAGAACATAAGAGAAGCCATGTTAGATCAGGCCAATGGCCCATCCAGTCCAACATTCTGTGTCACACAGCGGCCAAATATATATATATATATATATATATATATATATATATATATATATATATATATATATATATATATATATATATATATACACACACACACACTGTGGCTAATAGCCACTGATGGACCTCTGCTCCACATTTTTATCTAACCCCCTCTTGAAGGTGGCTATGCTTGTGGCCGCCACCACCTCCTGTGGCAGTGAATTCCACACGTTAATCACCCTTTGGGTGAAGAAGTACTTCCTTTTATCCGTTTTAACCTGGCTGCTCAGCAATTTCATCGAATTGCTGAGCAGACAGGTTAAAACGGATAAAAGGAAGTGCAGATGACTGGGTAAAGTGTAGATGACTGGGAAAGGCAATGGCAAACCACCCCGTAAAAAGTCTGCCAAGAAAACATGATGCAACTTCACCCCATGGGTTGGTAATGACTTGATGCTTGCACAGGCGACTACCTTTTGTGGGGGTGGGGTGGTGGTGGAGAAACATCCTTTTACTACTTTCTTGATCATGGGGAAATATTGACTCCTCTCACTTCTGTTCATAATATTAACAAAGGTTTGCTGCTATGCTACTAAGGTAGCTGGGTCTGGGTTGGAAAATACTTGGAGACTCTGGGGGTGAATCCTGGAGAAGGCGGGGTTTGGAGAGGGGCGGGGCCCCAGCATGATACAATGCCATAGGGTCTGCCCCTCAAAACAGCCATTTTCTCCAGGGGTCCAATGCAGAGAAAGAATCTGTGAAGAATCACTAAGAGATTTTCTTCTTAGTGTGGTGCAGTGGTTAAGTGTGCAGACTCTTTATCTGGGAGAACCGGGTTTGATTCCCCACTCCTCCACTTGCACCTGCTGGAATGGCCTTGGGTCAGCCATAGCTCTGGCAGAGGTTGTCCTTGAAAGGGCAGCTGCTGTGAGAGCCCTCTCCAGCCCCACCCACCTCACAGGTGTCTGTTGTGAGGGAAAGGAGATTGTGAGCCGCTCTGAGACTCTTTGGAGTGGAGGGTGGGATATAAATCCAATATCTTCATCTACCTCACAGGGTGTCTGTTGTGGGGGAGGAAGGTAAAGGAGATTGTGAGCCGCTCTGAGACTCTTCGGAATGGAGGGCGGGATATAAATCCAATTTCTTCATCGACCTCACAGGGTGTCTGTCGTGGGGGAGGAAGGTAAAGGAGATTGTGAGCCCCTCTGAGACTCTTCAGAGTGGAGGGTGGGATATAAATCCAATATCTTCATCTACCTCACAGGGTGTCTGTTGTGGGGGAGGAAGGGAAAGGAGATTGGGAGGCGCTCTGAGACTCTTCGGAGTGGAGGGTGGGATATACATCCAATATCTTCATCTACCTCACAGGGTGTCTGTTGTGGTGGAGGAAGGGAAAGGAGATTGGGAGCCACTCTGAGACTCTTCGAAGTGGAGGGTGGGATATAAATCCAATATCTTCTTCTTCTTCTAATTAATATACAAAATAATTACTCATGCAATTCATAAATAATTGCACAGAGCATGCAACAATGTGAAAATTTTACAATGTGATTGCAAAATCAATGCTATGTGATTTTCTTTCTTTTTTTAACAATGACAAGGTGCTAGTATAAGAGTCCTTTCTGTATGTTCCAAACGGAGTAGACGTTCCAAACTGACTTCTAAGTGGATAGCAGCATATTCTACACCAGGGGTGGGGAGTCCTTTTTCTGCCGAGGGCCATTTGGATATTTATAACATCATTCGCAGGCCATACGAAATGATCAACTTAAAAAAAACAGTGCTCTGCCGAGGGAGAACGATTCAGGCCGGCGAAATTAATGCAAATAATTGTTTTTCTATTTGAAGTCACGTGGGGAGAGCCTAATTCAGCACGCGTGCACACCGGCCTGCCGCCCTAGGCAAATGCCTAGGTCCAGGCATATTAGACCACATCCCCTAATATTAGCATATTATGTCATACACTCATTAGCATATTAGGCAACACCATCTGGGATAATCACGTGCAAATTGAACTGGTGGTAACTGGCTCCCCCCCACACACCTGCCAGCTCTCCCTCTCTTCAGCTGCTCCCAGCAGACTTTTAAAGGCACCCACATACTCCAGCAGCAGTTCTTCACAATGCCCACAAGAGAGGGGGGGACTCGGCCCAGCGATCCCCGAGGGCCAGACCAAGTGATCTCGAGGGTTGCAAATGGCCCTTGGGCCTGACGTTCCCCATCCCTGTTCTACACGTTTCAATGAGTTGACATCATCGTCCAGGAGGGAATGGTTTGAATGGTCCACAGGCTATCAAGTATCTTTCTTTTTTGTCCTTCAGTCGCACAGTTGAGTCTGACTCTTTGCAACCCCATGGACCAAGTCACGCCAGGCCCTCCTGTCTTCCACCATCCTCCGAAGTCTGTTCGAATTTGTATTTGTTACATCAGTAACGCTGTCCAGCCACCTCATCTTTTGCCGTCCCCTTCTTCTTTTGCCTTCTGTCTTTCCCAGCATCAGGATCTTCTCCAGTGAGTGCTCCCTTCTCATTTGGTGATCAAAGTATTTGAGCTTCAGCTTCAGCATCTGACCTTCCAGGGAACAGTCAGGGTTGATTTCCCTTAGGACTGACTGATTGGATCTTCTTGCAGTCCAAGGGACTCTCAAGATTCTTCTCCAGCATCACAGCTCAAAAACATCTATTCTTCTGCGCTCGGCCTTCCTTATGGTCCAGCTCTCACAGCCATACATTACTACTGGGAATACCATCGCTTTGACTATATGGACTTTTGTTGGCAGGGTGATGTCTCTACTTTTTATTAAACTGCCCAGGTTCGCCACAGCTGTCCTCCCAAGGAGCAAACGTCTTTTAATTTCATGGCTACAGTCACCACCTGCAGTGTTCTGGGATCCCAGAAATGTGAAGTCTGTCACTACTTCCATGTCTTCCCCTTCTATTTGCCATGGTGTGATGGGGCTGGATGTCCCATCCCAGCTACAAATACAAGTTGATGGGGTGTGAACTGGCAGAGACTGACCAAGAGAGAGATCTTGAAGCCGTGGTAGATAACTCACTGAAAATGTCAAGACAGTGTGCGTTTGCAATAAAAAAGGCCAGCGCCATGCTGGGAATTATTAGGAAGGGAATTGAAAACAAATCAGCCAGTATCATAATGCCCCTGTATAAATCGATGGTGCGGTCTCATTTGGAGTACTGTGTGCAGTTCTGGTCGCCGCACCTCAAAAAGGATATTATAGCATTGGAGAAAGTCCAGAAAAGGGCAACTAGAATGATTAAACGGCTGGAACACTTTTCCTATGAAGAAAGGTTGAAACGCTTGGGGCTCTTTAGCTTGGAGAAACGTCGACTGCGGGGTGACATGATAGAGGTTTACAAGATAATGCATGGGATGGAGAAAGTAGAGAAAGAAGTACTTTTCTCCCTTTCTCACAATACAAGAACTCGTGGGCATTCGATGAAATTGCTGAGCAGTCAGGTTAAAATGGATAAAAGGAAGTACTTCTTCACCCAAAGGGTGATTAACATGTGGAATTCACTGCCACAGGAGGTGGTGGTAGCCACAAGCATAGCCACCTTCAAGAGGTGTTTAGATAAAAATATGGAGCAGAGGTCCATCAGTGGCTATTAGCCACAGTGTGTGTGTGTGTGTGTGTGTGTGTATATATATATATATATATATATATATATATATATATATATACACACACACATTTTTGCCACTGTGTGACATAGGGTGTTGGACTGGATGGGCCATTGGCCTGATCTAACATGGCTTCTCTTATGTTCTTATGTTCATGATCTTAGTTTTTATGATGTTGAGTTTCAAGCCTACTTTTGTGCTCTCCTTAACAAGAGGTTCTTTAGGTCCTCCTCACTTTCTGCCATTAGAGTGGTGTCATCTGCATATCTGAGGTTGTTGATGTTTTCCCCAGCAATCTTAATTTCGGCTTCTGCTTCATCCAGGCCAGCATTCCGCATGATGCACTCTGCCTATAAATTAAATAAGCAGGGTGACAATATATATCCTTGTTGAACTCCTTTTCCTATTCTAATAGCCTATCCCTATTCTTTCTTTACAGGTTATCTAATACAGCATCTTGCAAGTGGAGAAGGATCTCTCTTGGAGAAAGGACTTTTGTACTTATCGTAGCACCATGTCATTGTTAAAAAAAAATCGCATAGCTTTAATGCAACTGTCAAATTTTCATGTTGTTGAATGCTCTGTGGAATCATTTATTAATCGCATGAGGAATTATTTTGCATATTAATTGTACGAAGAAAGTCTTTTCACGGATTCTCTTTTCTAGATTGGAGCTCTTTTTCCGTGATTCCCTTTTGCATTGCATTTCCTCCAGGGGAGCTGATCTCTGCCAGCTGGAGATCAGCTGTCAAAGTGGGAGATCCCCAGGCCCCACCTGGAGGCTGGCAACCCTATTTACCACTAAGTACATCCTGTTGCCAAGCAGAATAGGGGTTATACAGAGGAAATAGATTGGAAGGAGGGAAACAACACGGGAAAAATTAGGCAGAAGGAGAGCAAAATAAATGAGAAAAGTCTTGAAAAGAGTAATTGAGGGAAAGGGAAGAGGAGGTTGTTTTATCCTGCTGCAACACACTAACGACTACTTGCAGGATCAGGTTGAGCTGGGTGGAAGGAAAGGAAGAAAACAGTCTTGTTGGCTGCAGGGTGGCAATTACTGTAGCAGCCATCAGCGCTACAGGATCTTAGCATCAGCTGTTAGACAAGTTTGCTGCACAGAACGGGGAGTCCAGCTGAGTGTCTTTTACTATGCCCCTAGTGGTTGCAGCTGGAACTGCATTAAAAGAGAAACAGTTGGGAAGGTATTCAGCTGGATGCAGGAAACCATATCCGTTGACTTGGAACCAGAGCTTGAATTCAGCAGAAGCTCACAGGAGCACAGCTCCTGAACTTCCAGCCAGGGTCTGCATGCAGTGAGAAGTTCTCTCCCCACTGCACACAGATCCCAGGGCACAGGGGAGGGAGGAATTCTAGCAGCAGCACCTTTGCATATTAGGCCACACACTCCTGATGTAGCCTATCCTCCAAGAGCTTACAAGGCTCTTTTTTGTAAGCTCTTGGAGGATTGGCTACATCAGGGGTGTGTGGCCTCATATGCAAAGGAGCTCCTGCTAGAATTCCACCCCTGGGCAGATGGATTTACCACCTTCCCTCTGGCAGCCCAGGATCCACCCAATACTGCTGGAGGAGTGGTATGGAAGGCAATTTCATCAGGTAGGGACATCACTGTACTTTTGCTGCATGAAGAGAACATAAGAGAGGCCATGCTGGATCAGGCTAAAGGCCCATCCAGTCCAACACTCTGTGTCAAACAGTGGCCATAAGAACATGAGAGAAGCCATGTTGGATCAGGCCAATGGCCCATCCAGTCCAACACTCTGTGTCACATAAGAACGTAAGAGAAGCCATGTTGGATCAGGCCAATGGCCCATCCAGTCCAACACTCTGAATCACATAAGAACATGAGAGAAGCCATGTTGGATCAGGCCAATGGCCCATCCAGTCCAACACTCTGTGTCACATAAGAACGTAAGAGAAGCCATGTTGGATCAGGCCAATGGCCCATCCAGTCCAACACTCTGAGTCACATAAGAACATAAGAGAAGCCATGTTGGATCAGGTCAATGGCCCATCCAGTCCAACACTTTGAGTCACATAAGAACATAAGAGAAGCCATGTTTGATCAGGCCAATGGCCCATCCAGTCCAACACTCTGTGTCACACAGTGGCCATAAGAACATGAAGAAGCCATGTTTGATCAGGCCAATGGCCCATCCAGTCCAACACTCTGTGTCACACAGTGGCCATAAGAACATGAAGAAGCCATGTTGGATCAGGCCAATGGCCCATCCAGTCCAACACTCTGTGTCACACAGTGGCCATAAGAACATGAGAGAAGCCATGTTGGATCAGGCCAATGGCCCATACAGTCCAACACTCTATCACACTGTGGCCAAAAAACCCAAGTGCTATCAGGACGTCCACCAGTTGGGTCAGGACACTAGAAGCTCTCCCACGGTTGACCACCCCTCCCCAGTACCAAGAATACAGAGTATCGCTGCCCCAGACAGAGAGTTCCATCAATACCCTGTGGCTAATAGCCACTGATGGACCTCTGCTCCAAGAGGAAGAAGGGAAGGACCTTTGTTATTAATCCCCAAGTAGCCAGGGTTTCACAGGAGACCAGGGTTTCAGTGAGGAACTGTAGCTTACTGGAAGAGCCACTGCCTTCTTGTAAAAGGTCCCAGTTTGATTTCTTGCATATTAGACCATACACCCTGACACCAAGCCAATCGGAACTGCATTCTTGTGTGTTCCTGCTCAAAAAAAGCCCTGGCTTGATCCAACATGGCTTCTCTTATGTTCTTGTGTCTGGGGAAGTGATGCTCCGTATTCTTGGTGCTTGGGAGGGGCAACAGTGGGAGGACTTCTAGTGTCCTGGCCCCACTGGTGGACTTCCTGATGGCACCTGGGCTTTTTTGGCCACTGTGTGACACAGAGTGTTGGACTGGATGGGCCATTGGCCTGATCCAGCATGGTTTCTCTTATGTTCTTTTGTCTGGGGCAGTGATACTCTGTATTCTTCGTGCTGGGGGGCAACAGTGGGAGGGCTTCTAGTGTCCTGGCCCAACTGATGGACCTCCTGTTGGCACTTGGCTTTTTTTGCCACTGTGTGACACAGTATGTTGGACTGGATGGGCCACTGGCCTGATCCAACATGGCTTCTCTGATGTTCTTATGTCTGAGGCAGTGATGTTGTCTTCTTGGTGCTTGGGGGACAAGAGTGGGAGGGCTTCTGGAGTTCTGGCTTCACTGGTGGACCTCCCGATGGCCCTGGGGTTTTGGCCACTATGTGATACAGAGTGTTGGACTGGATGGGCCATTGGCCTGATCCAACATGGCTTCTCTTATGTGACACAGAGTGTTGGACTGGATGGGCCATTGGCCTGATTCAACATGGCTTCTCTTATGTTCTTATGTGACACAGAGTGTTGGACTGGATGGGCCACTGGCTTATCCAACATGGCTTCTCTTATGTTCTTATGTGACACAGAGTGTTGGACTGGATGGGCCATTGGCCTGATCCACCATGGCTTCTGTTATGTTCTTATGTGACTCAAAGTATTGGACTGGATGAGCCATTGGCCTGATCCAACATGGCTTCTCTTATGTTCTTATGTGACTCAGAGTGTTGGACTGGATGGGCCACTGGCCTGATCCAACATGGTTTCTCTTATGTTCTTATGTGACACAGAGTGTTGGACTGGATGGGCCATTGGCCTGATTCAGCATGGCTTCTCTTATGTTTTTATGTGACACAGAGTGTTGGACTGGATGGGCCATTGGCCTGTTCCAACATGGCTTCTCTTATGTTCTTATGTGACACAGAGTGTTGGACTGGATGGGCCATTGGCCTGATCCAACATGGCTTCTCTTATGTTCTTATGTAACACAGAGTGTTGGACTGGATGGGCCATTGGCCTGATTCAGCATGGCTTCTCTTATGTTTTTATGTGACACAGAGTGTTGGACTGGATGGGCCATTGGCCTGCTCCAACATGGCTTCTCTTCTGTTCTTATGTGACACAGAGTGTTGGACTGGATGGGCTATTGGCCTGATCCAACATGGCTTCTCTTCTGTTCTTATGTGACACAGAGTGTTGGACTGGATGGGCCATTGGCCTGATCCAGCATGGCTTCTCTTATGTTCTTATGTCTGAGACAGTGATGTTGTCTTCTTGTTGCTTGGGGGACAAGAGTGGGAGGGCTTCTACTGTCCTGGCCCCACTGGTGGACCTCCTGATGGCCCTGGGGTTTTGGCCACTATGTGATACAGAGTGTTGGACTGGATGGGCCATTGGCCTGATCTAACACGGCTTCTCTTTATGTTCTTAGACAGCCAGAATTTTTTTTCCTAGATTCTGGCTTGCTGTACATTCTCATTCAAGATACATGTCGATACATGGGTCGCTCCAAGTCTCCACACACCCTCCCAGATCCAGAACAGCCTCGTATACCAAAATTCTAGGTCCGTTTGGTCTGAGTATAGTTAGTACGCTACTGGGCAGCTGATATTTGCCACTCGAACAAACTAGTCTGCGGACTGGCTTACCAGAATTGTTATCACTGAGCATCAGAAGTCCCATCAAGGGAACTTATTCATAGCAAAAATTGCAGCATCTCTGCCTACTTCTCACCCAGAGTGTGGCAGTCATGGTGTCAACTGGTACTTAACAGTGTAAACACATTACAATGGTATTTAAAGAATGTTATGGGCATTCAGTCTGACCTGGATAGTCCAGACTATGATCTCAGAAGTTAAGCATGGTCAGTTCTGGTTAGTACTTGGATGGGAGACCACTAAGAAGTCCTAAACAGGAAAACGATGACTTGCAAATTATACTGAGTGTAAGGGAGGAGAAAAAACTAAATATAGATATGAAACCAAACCATGTATTGTGTAGAGCATTTCCACGGGGAACATCTCAAAGAGGGGTGGAATTCTAGCAGGAGCTGCTTTGCATATTAGGCCGCACCCCCTCGATGTAGCCAATCCTCCAAGAGCCTACAAAAAAGAGCCTTGTAAGCTCATGGAGGATTGGCTACATCAGGGGTGTGCGGCCTAATATGCAAAGGAGTTCCTGCTACAGAAAAAGCCCTGATAATGCCCATTCATCTTCCCCTTTGGCAGGTAGGTCAAATGAGCTGGTTTCCCCACTGAAACCCAGTTCCTGATTCCCCTCTCTTGTGGAAATAAGTCGTTGCCATGGTTTCAGGGTCCCCAGTCATAACAGCAACGGCTTCCTTTCTCCCTGTTGCTCCCTATACCAAGTCCTGGAGCGGAATAGGAAACAGGGGTGGAGTTCTAGCAGGAGCTCCTTTGCATATTAGGCCACACCCCCTTGATGTAGCCAATCCTCCAAGAGCCTACAAAAAGGAGCCTTGTAAGCTCTTGGAGGATTGGCTACATCAGGTGTGTGTGGCCTAATATGCAAAGGAGTTCCTGCTAGAACTCTACCCCTGTTTTCCAACCACCTCCTGTCTAGTATAGGAAACACAGGGCATAAAAGCAAGAGGATACATGTTTGCATAATTTCCAGGCTTTATTATTTGTTTAAAGAAGATGAAAGCAAGAAAAAAGAGTGATTTAGAAGACGCAGTGTCGTCATCATTCAGCAATGAAATCACCAAGAAGATAATAGAAGATATTGGATTTATATCCCGCCCTCCACTCCGAAAAGTCTCAGAGCGGCTCACAATCTCCTTTACCTTCCTCCCCCACAACAGACACCCCGTGAGGTGGGTGGGGCTGAGAGGACTCCCACAGCGGCTGCCCCTTCAAGGACAACCTCTGCCAGAGCTATGGCTGACCCAAGGCCATTCCAGCAGGTGCAAGTGGAGGAGTGGGGAATCAAACCCGGTTCTCCCAGATAAGAGTCCACACACTTAACCACTACACCAAACCAGCTCTCCGAAAGACATCACCTAAATACAATTTCTGAAAGAACATTGGTGGCTAAGGGATAGCGGGAGAACCAGCAGTTAATAAAGAAGGGAGGAAAAGATTTGCACGTTTTTCTCAGTGAGATTCCAGGCAGCTTGACAAGTGATGTTATTCCAGTGGCTTGAGAGGGCAGTTTGAAGACACGTTTATCCCGGAGGGCTTTTCATTAACAGCAGCTCTTGGGGGGGCAGCACGAACAGCAGCTCGATTGCATTTGCGGGCAGCAGGGCATGCAGCAAGACCGAAAACCGTAGCACGGCGAGACGCAGTAGATGACTCGGCACCTATCTCCGCCACCACCGCAGCATGAATTGCAGTTGCAAGAACCCATCTTTCTGGGATCGAAGGCAGAGCTGGAAGGGACAAAAAGACCAATGAAGCCATCGTAACATAGTGTTGTATCGCGGCTGGTGAGACTGGTGAGCCCCAAGTTCAAATCACATAACAGAACATAAGAGAAGCCATGTTGGATCAGGCCAATGGCCCATCCAGTCCAACACTCTGTGTCACATAAGAACATAAGAGAAGCCATGTTGGATCAGGCCAATGGCCATTCCAGTCCAACACTCTGTGTCAAAGAAGAACATAAGAGAAGCCATGTTGGATCAGGCCAATGGCCCCTCCAGTCCAACACTCTGTGTCACATAAGAACATAAGAGAAGCCATGTTGGATCAGGCCAATGGCCATTCCAGTCCAACACTCTGTGTCACACAGTGGCCAAAAACCCCCAAGTGCCATCAGGAGGTCCATCAGTGGAGGCACTAGAAGCCCTCCCACTGTGCCCCCCCCAAGCACCAAGAATACAGAGGTGGTGTCCCATTGCCTGCCTTTGCATAGCAACCTTGGATTTCCTTGCTGGTCTCCCATCTAAGCACTAACCAGGGCTGACCCTTCTTAGCTTCCAAGATCTGATGAGATTTGTCTAGCCTGTGTAGCATCCAAGTACTGACCAGAGATACCCCTAAGCTGCTAAGATGTGATGAGATCAGGCAAGCCTGGCCCAGGTCAGGTCTTGCTGTACAACAACTCCTGAAAAATTGTTAACCAGCCAGAGCTCCAAAAACCATTTAGAGCAACAGATTCAGAAAGAGGGCCATGCAAGAGATTCATAGGAGGTAGAAACTTTCTGTAACTCTCCAGCTCTACTGAATCCACCAAACCAGAGAGCCAGTTTGGTGTAGTGGTTAAGTGCATGGGCTCTTATCTGGGAGAACTGAGTTTGATTCCCCACTCCTCCACTTGCAGCTGCTGGAATGGCCTTGGGTCAGCCATAGCTCTTGTAGGAGTTGTCCTTGAAAGGACAGCTGCTGTGAGAGCCCTCTTAGCCTCACCTACCTCACAGGGTGTCTGTTGTGTGAGGGGAAGGTAAAGGAGATTGTGACCGCTCTGAGGCTCTGAGATTCAGAGTACAGGGCGGGATATAAATCCAATATCATCATCATCATCATCATCATCAAACGTATAAACATGGACAAGCAAGGATGCTGGTCCAAGGAATTGGAAGGACCTGTTCAGGTTACACAGAAGGGATGGAGATTCAGATGTGACTCTTCTCTGAAAAGAATTGCACGCTCCTGTTCCAAGCCATTCTCTTTTGCGCTAACAAACTTCACACGGATGAAGATCGTTTCAGAGGGTGGCCGTATTGGTCTGAAGTAGATCAGCTAGATACGAATCCAGTATCATCGTAGACACCAGCAAGGTTTTTGGGGTATAATCTTTTGAGAGTCAAAGCCCTTCGTTTGATGAAGGAGTTTTGAGCCTTGATAGCTCATATTCCCAAAATTCTTGTTGGTCTCTAAGGTGTTACTGGGCTCAAATCTGCATAAGTGAAAGATTCCCCTCCCCCCCATTCCAACTTTCGTTCACAATACTCAAAAGATTACACAATATTGGGTGGGGGGGGATGCTTTGCCCAACGGCAACTTTTTTTTAGTACTAGTTGTTACAAAAGTTAAACAAAGGGTTGATGTAGCCCAGTGAACAAAATCACAGCTGCACGTGCTACTTCACACACAAGATCCCCATAAAGCTTTTGGTTCACCATAAACCACCAGCAGGGAGCAGCACTGCTAGCCAATCTAAAATGCTAACTCTTATTCAAAAGATTACCAGAAATTAGGGTTTGTAGACTCTTTCGGGCTCAAGTGCCGTGTTCTACTGGAGAAAGTTTTCCTTCCAGACATTTTGTTCTCAGCTGCAGAGAACATCCTCTCCCCGTACGAACCCCAGAGAGCACTGAGGTCAGCAGGGAAGAACCTGCTGACTATCCCCGGGCCAAAGGAGATAAGACTCCAAAGTACCCGTACTCGGGCCTTCTCAGTTCTGGCCCCACAGCTGTGGAATCAGCTCCCAGAGGAAATGCGGGCCCTGCGGGACATTGAACAATTCCGCAGGGCCTGCAAAACCACTCTGTTCCAAATGGCCTTCACCAGCTGATACTACTAAATTGCCAACTAAACTTACTGATGGAATAGCACTAAATGAATTAATGTTTTTAGAATTTTATGGATTTAATTAACTGTTTTTAAATGTTATTTATTATACAATGTATGTATTGAATTTTATGCTGTTAGCCGCCCTGAGCCGCTTGGTCGGGGAGGGCAGGATACAAATAAAATGTATCTAAAATGTATCTATCAGTGGCGTTGCAGCCGGAACATCCTCAGTGGCGTTGCAGCCGGAGCAGGTGCTCTGACCTTCTTGGCTGCTGTGCCAAGAAGGTCAGAGCACCTGCTCCGGCTGCAATGCCACTGAGGATGTTCTCCGCAGCTGAGAACAAAACGTCTTGGAGAAAAACTTTCTCCAGTAGAACACGGCACTTGAGCCCAAAAGATTCTACAAACCCTAATGATGTTACCAGCCGTGAAAACCTGAAATCTTTGATTACCAGAAATCCTGGAGAAATGGGCAGCTTTCATGGTATGGGAAATTATATCCCATTTAGTCTCTACTAAAGGGATAGGATATTCTTCATGCACACACATGACCTAGCAGGAAGCAACCCCAGTTAAGTAACTCAGGCATTTTGTGTTTCAAGTAACAAATGCTCATGTTCGTGGACTACATAAAGCAGCACAGCATTAGAAGAAAGTCAGAAAGACTATTTCTAAGGATAATATTTCATTTGACGAATATTCCCCTATTTACAGAAGCAGATGCAATAGTCTTCCATGACCGTTCGATATTCATGCAAGCAAATCATTCCTAGGAATCGTTAGTTGTGCAAATAAGTTACACATCCCACCCCTCTAACGTCCACATTGGTTCTCTTCTCAGATTCTTCTCCCCCCCCCACATCAGCAATAAGTGAATACAAGACAATTTAAAAATGAAACAGTCAGTAAGTCAGAACTCACCTTGTTCAAGCAGTGGGGATCGGCAAGGATGTTTAATCCAGGTGGCTGAATGGAGAGCACTGGAAGAGAGGGGAGCTTATATACAACCCCGTGCACCTTATCCCAAGGATGTGAGACACCATCCAAGAATGCCATAATATCCAAGAATTTCCTTAATATCACACCACAAAGCTGGTTGCAACACCGTCTTCCGCTTCACATTTTTTTACCTCATTTACGTCGATTGAAAAGGTGATTTTTTTTTTGTTCTTTCTTATAAAGTTGCCTTCGGCAGAACGAGCCCATCGTTTAAAGGCCAACCCAAAAGAGTATTCTGAAGAGTCTTTCGAAACCAAATGTTTTGGAGTGCTGATCGGAGCAACGAGTGGCTTGATCGAGATTAGGGATTACGGGAATGGCCTCGAGGCTTCCGGTGGCTTGCCCTGTCCTAAGCGTTGCATAGCTGTTGAATCCCACCCACGTAATACCCAAACTTTCACTCGAACTCTTAATTGCAGTGTAAAATGCTGGGTTCGATGCATTCGAGTTCAAAACAGGAACATGCTTTATTGATAACTCAGGAACGAGACAAAATGGCGGGGCCGAGACCTACTGCTTATAAACATGCAAGAACACACCCGCCCGACTTCCCATACCAAATCACAACTTTTTAGCTTTGCGCCAAATGCACTGATAGGTTCCCATAAGTCCACATCTCTACTGACACGCCCTGCCGCTGTAGCCGTTCGCCCAAATGCATATGCCACAAACCGCTCAATACACAATATGCAGGTTCCGACTAAAAGCTGCACACTATCAAGCAGCAATATGGGTCACTCTGCAATGAGGTTTGCCTGGTCTCCCCTGGCCACCAGTAAGAGATGGGGCATAGGCAGGAAGAAGAAGAAGATATTGGATTTATATCCCACCTTACACTCCATAGAGTCTCAGAGCGGTTCACAATCTCCTTTACCTTCCTCCCCCACAACACAACAGACACCCTGTGAGGTGAGTGGGGTTGGAGAGGGCTCTCCCAGCAGCTGCCCTTTCAAGGACACAGTCTCAGAGCAGCTCATAATCTCCTTTCCCTTCCTCTCCCACAACAGACACTCTGTGAGGTGGGTGGGGCTGAGAGAACTCCCACAGCAGCTGCCCTTTCAAGGACAACCTCTGCCAGAGCTATTGCTGACCCAAGGCCATGCTAGCAGGTGCAAGTGGAGGAGTGTGGAATCAAACCCGGTTCTCCCAGATAAGAGTCCGCACACTTAACTACTACACCAAACTGGCTCTCCACACCAAACTGGCTCTCCTTTGCATATTAGGCCACACACCCCTGATGGAGCTAATCTTCCAAGAGCTTACAGGTCTCTTTTTACAGAGCCTACTGTAAGCTCTTGAAGGATTTTTTTTTGTTTTTGTTTTGTTGATTTATAGCCCACTTTTTCCTATAATGACTACATCAGGGGTGTGTGACCTAATATGCAAAAAAGTTCCTGCTACAAAAAAAGCCCTGGGTATAGGATTGCTAGAGCCAGGCTGGGAAAGCTTGAAGATTTAGGGATGGAGTCTGGGGAGGACTGGAACTTCACTGTGATACAGTGCCACAGAACCCACCCTCCAAAGTATCCATTTTCTCCAGGGGGACTGTAGCCTGGGACAGAGCTTTCATTTCGGGTGATCGCCAGCACTCTCTTCGTTTCCTCCTCTTCCTTTCTGTTCGCAATCTACCATCATAATCCCCCCCCCCAAGAAATTACTGATTTTAATTTAAGAAAAGTAAGATCTGAGTCCAGTTGCAACTGGACTCAGTTTGGTGTAGTGGTTACGTGACCGGACGCTTATCTGGGAGAACCGGGTTTGATTCCCCACTCCTCCACTTGCACCTGCTGGAATGGCCTTGAGTCAGCCACAGCTCTTCTAGGAGTTGTCCTTGAAAGGGCAGCTTCTGGGAGACCACGCTCAGCCCCACCTACCTCACGGGGTGTCTGTTGTGTGTGTGTGTGGGGAGGTAGAGGAGATATAAATCCAATATCTCCTCCTGCTCTTCTTCTTCTTCAGCAGTAAGGTTCCCAGGGTTTAAGCAGATGATAGAGGTTTACAAGATAATGCATGGGATGGAGAAAGTAGAGAAAGAAGTACTTTTCTCCCTTTCTCACAATACAAGAACTCGTGGGCATTCGATGAAATTGCTGAGCAGACAGGTTAAAACGGATAAAAGGAAGTACTTCTTCACCCAAAGGGCGATTAACATGTGGAATTCACTGCCACAGGAGGTGGTGGTGGCCACAAGCATAGCCACCTTCAAGAGGGGTTTAGATAAAAATATGGAGCAGAGGTCCATCAGTGGCTATTAGCCACAGTGTGTGTGTATATATAAAATTTTTTGCCACTGTGTGACACAGAGTGTTGGACTAGAGGGGCCACTGGCCTTATCCAACATGGCTTCTCTTATGTTCTTATGTGACACAGAGTGTTGGACTGGATGGGCCATTGGCCTGATCCAACATGGCTTCTCTTATGTTCTTATGAAAGTCAATGATTGCCATTCAGAGGTGTCAGATGAAGGAAGCTTTGACTCTCCAAAGAGCATACCTTGGAATTCTTATTAGACTCTAAGGTGCTACTGGGCTTCACTCTTGCTCTTCAAGTACAGATTAACACAGATACTCACGTGAAACTGCTTCCATATAGTCCTGCCCATCCACTGCAGTGACCATCTCAGGCCCCTCTTAATAACTTCTTTCACCTGGGATGAGTTGGGTGATCTTTTTATATCAGGGCCTTTTCAGTGACTGCACCCCAGATCTTAAATAATTTTCTTTCTCTGTGTTCCCATGACCATATTTGATTTTTTTTTTAATGACGGATCCCATACGCTTTTTAAAATTGACCTGTTTATAGTTGTGTTTTTCTTCCCTTTTTTTTTTTAAAAAAAAGGTGACGAAGATGGTGATGGGTCTGGAGACCATCCTATGAAGAAAGGTTGAAGGTGATATGATCACCATCTTCAAGTACTTGAAGAGCTGTCATATAAAGGATGATGCAAAATGGTTTTCCGTGGCCCCAGAAAGTACGACCAGAACCAACAGGTTGAAATTAAATCATAAGTGTTTCCAGCTCAACATTAGGAAGAACTTCCTGACCATTAGAGTGGTTCCTCAGTGGAACAGGCTTCATCGGGAGGTGGTGGGCTCTCCTTCCTTGGAGGTTTTAAAACAGAGGCTAGATGGCCATCTGACAGCAATGAGGATCCTGTGAATTTAGGGGGGAGATGTTTGTGAATTTCCTGAGCCGGGGTGGGTTTGTTTAAAAACCTCCAAGGATGGAGAGCCTACCACCTCCCATTCTGTCCACATTCTTTATGAAGTGAGGCCTCCAGAATTGCACACAGGACTCTAGGCGTGCCCTGACCAATGCAGTGTACCAGGGATGGAATTGTAGCAGGAGCTCTTTTGCATATTAGGCCACACACCCCTGATATAGCCAATCCTCCAAGAGCTTACAGGGCTTTTACCCTACTGCATCAGGGGGCGTGGCCTAATATGCAAAGGAGCTCCTCCTAGAATTCCACCCCTGCAGTATACAAGGGGACTATGACATTTTGCAATTGGGGTATTATCGCTTTGGATGTAAGAAAGGTCCTCAAGTAGAAAATAAACCCCATATAGTCGACACCTGTTTGCCGTTGTGATTTTTTTTGTTTATGTGAGAATTTACCCTCAGTACTATATTGGGAGGGTTTTTTTGGGCCGTTCCGTATTTTATTCAAAATTTACACATAACATAGTAATCATATATACAGCTTAAACATCTTAAGATAAATAACAAAAACAGTGATGAGATTTGCAG
This sequence comes from Heteronotia binoei, assembly GCF_032191835.1. Lineage (NCBI taxonomy): Eukaryota > Metazoa > Chordata > Lepidosauria > Squamata > Gekkonidae > Heteronotia > Heteronotia binoei. The sequence continues at coordinate 272,669,851 of NC_083223.1, forward strand.
TTACTCTCTATAACCTCTAATTGTATGCAACGATTCATTTCTCTCTCGCTTTTTTCAATTTTCTCTTCTTCGCCCTCAACTGGGGAGGGATGTTGGCTCAGTGGCAGAGCATCTGCTTGGGAAGCAGAAGGTCCCAGGTTCAGTCCCCGGCATCTCCAAAAAGGGGTCCAGGCAAATAGGTGTGAAAAACCTCAGCTTGAGACCCTGGAGAGCCGCTGCCAGTCTGAGAAGACAAGACTGACTTTGATGGACCAAGGGTCTGATTCAGTATAAGGCAGCTTCATATGTTCTTATGTTCAACTCTTGGTCTCCTACCATTTTTTTCCTTAAAGATTCTTTACATTTCCCTTTTCCTTTACACGTACGTAACCATTCATATAATTTTGACCAATTCTGTACCTTCTTCTGTACCTTCTAAATATGCCAATTCATCAACTTCAACTATCTCCATTATTAGGGTTTGTAGAATCTTCCGGGCTCAAGTGCCGTGTTCTACTGGAGACTTGACGGCGCTTGAGCCCGAAAGATTCTACAAACCCTAATGATGTTACCAGCCGTGAAAACCTGAAATCTTTGATATCTCCATTATCTTTACTATCAAGTCACCTACGGTCGGAATCTCTTTTTTCTTCCGGCGTTGCGCAAAAATAATTCTCGCAGCAGTTATTATGTGAATGATCATATATTTTGTTGTTTTTTCTCCATCTTAGTTAAAAACATATTCAACAAGGATAGTTCAGGCTTGAATGGTATTGTCACTTTCAAAATTTTCTGCATTAATTCATGGACCTTCACCCAGTATCTCTTAGTAACCTCACAGGTCCACTCTTCACACCAACCTCCTCATCACACTTCCAGCATAAATTGGATAGCCCAGTATACATATTCATAGAATCAAAGAGTTGGAAGAGAAACCCATGGTCATCTAGTTCAGCACCCTGTACAATGCAGGAAACTCACAGACACCTCCCCCTAAATTCATAGGATATGCACTGCTGGGAACATTTCTTTTTGTTGTGTAGGTGAGACTTTACCCTCAGTGTATTGGGAGTTTCTGCCTGGTTCATTGGAGCCTTTAGAACTGAGCTTGGGGTATGGGAAACAATGGGTAGAAGGATCCAAATCCCTGCTTCCCTGGTCCAATCACTGGCCCCCTGCTGGTTCAAATGATCCAATGGTGTCCAAGCACCGGAACTTGGGACTTTATATAGTTAGCCCTATTGGCCCAGTTCAGTAGCCTTAGTTCTAATGTTGCTATGCTGCAATCACGAATAGAGAGTTATGGATCACTGCAACCTCACCTCTTCATGCATTGGGAAAGAAGAAGGTATTGGATTTATATCCCACCCTCCACTGCGAAGAGTCTCAAAGCGGTTCACAATCTTTTTTACCTTCCTCCCCCACAACAGACACCCTGTGAGGTAGAGGAAGATATTGGATTTATATCCCGCCCTCCACTCCGAAAAGTCTCAAAGCGGCTCACAATCTCCTTTACCTTCTTCCCCCACAACAGACACCCTGTGAGGTGGGTGGGGATGGAGAGGGCTCTCACAACAGTTGCCCTTTCAAGGACAACCTCTGCCAGAGCTATGGCTGACCCAAGGCCATTCCAGCAGGTGCAAGTGGAGGAGTGGGGAATCAAACCCGGTTCTCCCAGATAAGGGTCAGTACACTTAACCACTACACCAGACTGGCTTTCCTGTGAAAGGAAAAGGAAAGGTCCACTGTGCAAGCACCAGTCATTTCAAGACTTTTCTCATTTTTTTTTTGCTCTCCTTCCACCTAATTTTTCCCATGTTGTTTCCCTCCTTCCAATCTATTTTCTCTGTATAACCCCTATTCTGCTTGGCAACAGAACGTACTTAGTAGTAAATACGGTTGCCAGCCTCCAGGTGAGGCCTAGAGATCTCCTGCTTTGACAGCGGATCTCCAGCTGGCAGAGATTAGCTTCCCTGGAGGCAAAGCAATACGAAAGAGTATCACGGACACGAGATCCAATCCAGAAAAAAAGAATCCGTGACGAGACTTTCTTCTTATAACTAACATACAAAATAATTCCTCATACAATTAATAAATGATTTCGCAGACCATTCAACAATATGAAAATGTTACAATTGCATTAAAGCGATGCGGTATTTTTTAACAGTGACAAGGTGCTAGGAAAGGAAAGGTCCCCTGTGCAAGCACCAGTTGTTTCCGACTCTGGGGTGACGTTGCTCTCACAATGTTTTCACGGCAGATTTTTTTTTTTTTTACAGGGTGGTTTGCCATTGCTTTCCCCAGTCTTTTACACTTTCCCCCCAGCAAGCTGGGTACTCATTTGACCGACCTCGGAAGGATGGAAGGCTGAGTCAGCCTCGAGCCGGCTACCTGAAAACCCAGCTTCTGCCGGGGATCGAACTCAGGTCGTGAGCAGAGCTTAGGACTGCAGTACAGCAGCTTTAACGCTCTGCGCCACGAGGCTCTTCTAACCCCCTATATTTCATTTTTACTTCCAAACATATGGGGTATGTGGTTTGGGATAGAAAGATACCTCAAAATGCAACACGTGTCATTTTTCTTTTTCCCAGAGGGTCGTTTGAGGACAAGCAATTGCTTTTGCTATGCTGCAAACCTTTCGGAATTGGGTTTTTTTTTTTCAGTTGGAGCTGCTGGTGTTTGCATTTTTCTGTAAAATTAACATTGTTGAGGCGGGCCCTGACCTGGATAGCTCAGGCAAGCCCGATGTCCTCAGATCTCAGAAGTTAAGCAGGGCTGATCTTGGCAAATTCTTGGATGGGAGACCTTCTTGGAATACCAGGGCCTTGAGGTAAGGGTTGCCAAGTCCAATTCAAGAAATAGCTGGGGACTTTGGGGGTGGAGCCAGGAGACATTGAGGGTGGAGCCATCCGCAAAGTTGTGACAAGCACAATTGAACTCCAAAGGGAGTTCTGGCCATCACATTTAAGGGGACCGCATACCTTTTAGACGCCTTCCCTACATTAGACATAAGGAAGGATGGGGGCACCTTCTCCTGGGGCTCATAAAATTGGATCCCCTGGTCCAATCTTTTTCAAACTTGGAGAGCGTTTTGAGGAGGCTCATGAGATGCTACGCTGAAAATTTGGTACCTCTGCCTCAAAACACTGCCCCTCCAGAGCCCCAGATACTCCGGGATTTATTCTGCATTTTACCTTGTGGTCCAGCAGACATTTCCCTCCCCCCCCCCTGTTTCTGATGACCCTGAAAATCCGGAAGGCCTCCACACTGGGGCTCCCCTGCCCCCACCTGGGAATTGGCACCTCTACTCACGAGTTGCTGAACTTCCACGTTTTTCACAGTAACACAAGGCAACCAAAGGTTCAAGTTTGCCTTCACACTATGCAAACGACCTCTCCAAGGATTGCGCAACCAATGGAGGGTCTGGGCTCCTTTCACAGCCATATTGTTCTGCCTCCTCCCCCCCCTTCCCACTCCCCTTCAGCCTTAAAGACGCAGGCACACCATCCCAAGAGGAAGGCTTTCTCAAGTGAAGAAGAAGAAGAAGATGATATTGGATTTATATCCCGCCCTCCACTCCGAAGAGTCTCAGAGCGGCTCACAATCTCCTTTACCTTCCTCCCCCACAACAGACACCCTGTGAGGTGGATGGGGCTGGAGAGGGCTCTCACAGCAGCTGCCCTTTCAAGGACAACTTCTGCCAGAGCTATGGCTGACCCAAGGCCATGCTAGCAGGTGCAAGCGGAGGAGTGGGGAATCAAACCCGGTTCTCCCAGATAAGAGTCCGCACACTTAACCACTACACCAAACTGACTGAAGCCTCCGGAGGGGGAAAGGCACATGACGGCTGTGGGGGCGGGGCTTCCCCCCAGCGGCCAACTGATTGGGAGCAGGAAGGAGCCTGGGAAAGCGGGAGAACCCCCGCTGGGACCTGGGGATTGGCAAGCCTACTTGGGATGTGGTGGGCTCCCTCTCCTTGGGGGTTTTACAATAGAAGAAGAAGACTGCAGATTTATACTCTGCTCAGAGACTCAGAGCGGCTCACAATCTCCTCTACCGCCTTCCCTCCCCACACACAACAGACACCCTGTGAGGCGGGTGGGGCTGAGAGGGCTCTCACAGCAGCTGCCCTTTCAAGGACAACTCCAGCGAGAGCGATGACTGACCCAAGGCCATGCCAGCAGGTGCAAGTGGAGGAGTGGGGAATCCAACCCGGTTCTCCCAGATAAGAGTCCGCACACTTCACCACTACACCAAACTGGCTCTCAGATGCTAGATGGCCCTCTGACAGCAATGCTGATTCTGTGAACTTAGGCAGGTCATGAGAAGAAGGACAGTTCTCCTGGCTTTTTCTTCCATTCCTAAGGAAATGCTGATCTCTGGTTTGGGGTCAGGCAGCAATTCTTCTCCAGGCCAGTTTGGCCAGGGATCCTGGAGGTTTTTCTGCCATCTTTTGGACATGGAGCAGGGATCACTTGGTGTGTGTGGGGGGGAGGGGGAGGTATTTGTGAATTTCCTCTTTGCGCAGGTGTTGGACTAGATCAGGGGTGGCCAATGGTAGCGGTCCAGATGTTTTTTGCCTACAACACCCATCAGTCCCAGCCATTGACCATGCTGGCTGGGGCTGATGGGAGTAGTAGGCCAAAAAACATCTGGAGCGCTACCGTTGGCCACCCCTGGACTAGAGGACCCTTGAGGTCCCTTCCAGCTCTATAATTCTATGATACACAGGCAGGCAATAGAACCCCTCTCTGAATGTCCATACCCCTGTAGAGGTCACTAGAAGTCAACCGTGATTTCCAGGAGAGCCAGTTTGGTGTAGTGGTTAAGTGTGCACACTCTTATCTGGGAGAACCGGGTTTGATTCCCACTCCTCCACTTGAACCTGCTAGCATGGCCTTGGGTCAGCCATAGGTCTGGCAGAGGTTGTCCTTGAAAGGGCAGCTGCTGTGAGAGTCCTCTCCAGCCCCACCCACCTCGCAGGGTGTCTGTTGTGGGGAAGGAAGGTAAAGGAGATTGTAGGCCGCTCTGAGACTCTTCGGAGTGGAGGGCGGGATATAAATCCAATATCTTCATCTACCTCACAGGGTGTCTGTTGTGGGGGAGGAACGGAAAGGAGATTGTGAGCCACTCTGAGACTCTTCAGAGTGGAGGGCTGGATATAAATCCAATATCTTCATCTACCTCACAGGGTGTCTGTTGTGGAGGAGGAAGGTAAAGGAGATTGTGAGCCACTCTGAGACTCTTCGGAGTGAAGGGCGGGATATAAATCCAATATCTTCATCTACCTCACAGGGTGTCTGTTGTGAGGGAGGAAGGTAAAGGAGATTGTAGGCCGCTCTGAGACTCTTCGGAGTGGAGGGCGGGATATAAATCCAATATCTTCATCTACCTCACAGGGTGTCTGTTGTGGGGGAGGAAGGGAAAGGAGATTGTGAGCCGCTCTGAGACTCTTCGGAGTGGAGGGCTGGATATAAATCCAATATCTTCATCTACCTCACAGGGTGTCTGTTGTGGGGGAGGAAGGTAAAGGAGATTGTGAGCCACTCTGAGACTCTTCGGAGTGAAGGGCGGGATATAAATCCAATATCTTCATCTACCTCACAGGGTGTCTGTTGTAGGGGAGGAAGGTAAAGGAGATTGTGAGCCGCTCTGAGACTCTTCGGAGTGGAGGGCAGGATATAAATCCAATATCTTCATCTACCTCACAGGGTGTCTGTTGTAGGGGAGGAAGGTAAAGGAGATTGTGAGCCGCTCTGAGACTCTTCGGAGTGGAGGGCGGGATATAAATCCAATATCTTCTTCTTCTTCTTCAGGTACACAGGCACACATACATATGCACAAATACCTTCCCACCAAATTAAAAAAAAACACAGAGAAAAAAGATTTTGTCACTTCCCACCCATCTATGGTTGCCAGCCTCCAGGAGGTGGCTGGAGTTCTTTTGCTATTACAACTGATCTCCAGGATACAGAGATGCATTCATCTGGAGAAAATGGCCACTTGGAAAGGTGGCCTGTGTGGCATCACCCCCCCCCCCTCAGAAAAACCCTTCCTCAAACCCTGCCCACTTTAGGCTCACCCCCAAACCTCCAGGTATTCTCCAGTCCAGAACGGGCAACCCTATGTCCATCCTCTGCTCAAACTTCTCTTTGATCAAAATGGGCTTTATTAGGAACTGACTCCAAAGTCTTAAAAAGAAGAAACAGAGAGCATAAGAACATAATAACAAGTTTAATAATAATAAGTTTTATTTATATCCCGCCCTCCCCGCCGAAGCAGGCTCAGGGCGGCTAACAAGACATGGTGTGTACCATGATTATAATACAATTCATATGATAAAATACAATTAATAAATACAGTTAAAACAGTTACATAAAATTTTTAAAAAACTACAATAAATTAGGGGTGCTACATAAGAGAAGCCATGTTGGATCAGGCCAGTCGCCCATCCAGACCAACACTCTGTATCACACAGTGGCAAAGAAAACCAGATGCCATCAGGAAGTCCATTGGTGGGAAGAGCATAAGAGAAGCCATGTTGGATCAGGCCAATGACCCATCCAGTCCAACACTCCGTGTCACCCAGCGGCCAAGAAAACTCAGGTGCCATCAGGAGGTCCACTGGATTTCTGAGAGAAATTGCGTAGAGAGAAACTGAAAGACTTTTTGCTCTAACTATGCTAAAATGCTAGACAGCATGAGGTAAATTAGAGTACAGCCTCTCAGAAGAATAGGGTTGCCACCTTCACTCATGAAGATAGCTTCCAAGGAACACAGAAGCAGAAGAATTCATCAAATGAGTGATGAAGACAGGTGAATACCTTCAGGCCTTTCATTGAGCATAGTCAACAAGCAATGCAACAGCTTCGTTGGTGGGGATGTAATTACAGGTGTTGTGTGGGCAGCTTTTATACCCGCAGCAGGTATCGCAACAAGAGTGCACCCTGAAGTGTGCTTTCCTGCTTCACAAAAAAACATGCTCTGTCTTTCAACTAACCCCGGTCTGTGTCTTCTGTCATTCTGCTCGGGCCTGACTGAAGAGAAATAGAAAATGGGTGTTTCCCTTGCCTAATTTGTGGTTTCTTCCAGGAACTATTAGCATTTGCCAAATACCGAGTGGGTGCTGGCCTTCTCCTGGAATTACAATTATCTCCAGACTACGACAGTCTGTTTCCCTGGAGTAAACAACAGCTTCTGAAGGCGGACTCCATGGCATCACATCCTAGCTGAATTCCCTCGCCTTCCCACAATGCTCTTACCGGGCACTACCCCAAATCTCCAGAAATTTCTCAGGTCAAAGTTGGAATCTTTAAGATGTGACATTAAGAAGTTGTCACTCCATCCTGTTGTGTTGCAGAGGAGGAGGAGGAAGAGTCCACATAGAGTTTCAGAGCAATTTAAGAAGATATTGGATTTATATCCCGCCCTCCACTCCGAAAAGTCTCAGAGCAGCTCACAATCTCCTTTACCTTCCTCCCCCACAACAGACACCCTGTGAGGTAAATGAAGATATTGGATTTATATGCTGCCCTCCACTCCAAAAAGTCTCAGAGCGGCTTACAATCTCCTTTACCTTCCTCCGCCACAACAGACACCCTGTGAGGTAGATGAAGATATTGGATTTATATCCCGCCCTCCACTCCAAAGAGTCTCAGAGCGGCTCACAATCTCCTTCCCCTTCCTCCCCCACAACAGACACCCTGTGAGGTGGGTGGGGCTGGAGAGGGCTCTCACAGCAGCTGCCCTTTCAAGGACAACCTCTGCCTGAGCTATGGCTGACCCAAGGCCATGCCAGCAGGTGCAAGTGGAGGAGTGGGGAATCAAACTCGGTTCTCCCAGATAAGAGTCCACACACTTAACCACTACACCAAACTGGCTCTTAGAATCTCCTTCCGTTCCTCTCTCCACAAGAGACACCCTGGGAAGTCAGTGGGGCTGAGAGAGTTCTGAGAGAACTGTGACTGGCCCAAGGTCACCCAACAGGCTTCATATGGAGGAGTAGGAAATCAAACCTGGTTATCCAGATTAGAGTCTGACAGTCTTAATCACCACACCCAGCTGGCTCTTATGGGGTCACCTCTGCTGGGCTATCCCCAGAAGTGACATCACACTATCATCTGATGATACCTTTTATATAGCCCTGACTAAGCTTGAATTTAGGGCTTGAGAGGAAGTATATTGATGATCTAGTACAGGGATGGCCAAACTGAGGCTTGGGAGTCACACGTGCCTCTTTCACACATATCGTGTGGCTCTCAAAGCACCCACCATCCTGTCAGGCAGCTTAGAGAAGACATTTGTTCCTATAAATCACTTCACCGAGCCAAGTCACCCGGCGGCTTGGAGCATGCATTTAAAGTTGAAGTTGCTTCCTTTCCACCCCTCCCTTCCTCCCTCCCTCCAACATCTGATGTTCGTGTCTCGCGGCTCTCAAACATCTGACATTTATTCTATGCGGCTCTTACATTAAGCAAATTCAGCCACCCCTGATCTAGTTGTTACGGGTTGTTGCTTTTCTTAAGATTTTCTTTTCTTTTCCATTTTTACTGCCGATTCTGCTTTGTCATTACTTTGAAAAAAAAAAATCCAGGTGGATGGTTTAAGGCAGGGGTCCTCAAACTACGGCCCGCGGGCCAGATGCGGCCCGCTGAGGACGTTTATGCGGCCCGCCGGGTTATGGCAAAATCAGACCGGAAGTGACGTTCGACCTAAACTCGCGTTAGCAACGCACACTTCCAGCACTGGGCTGAGGCGGCGGAGACAGAGTGTGAGGTGATACCGAGGTGAGGTGAGTTCCCAGGCCGGGGTGTGTGGTGTGGGGAAGGGAGAGAGATGCAGAAGACGGAGAACTGACGGCCCACGGCCTTGTACAGTAACGGCAGTCCGGCCCTCCAACAGTCTGAGGGACAGTGAACTGGCCCCCTATTTAAAAAGTTTGATGACCCCTGATTTAAAGGGACCAAAATACCACTCCTTGAAGGATTTCTAGATTTTTCTCTTCACACGTTGGGCTGGAATTGAAAAAAGTGCTACATTAGTTCTTTTTTTCCTTTTCCAGATTGAAAGTCATTCTGCTACTTTAGGAACATAAAATATCACCCTGGGCAATTTTACTTGGCGTGAAGTGATCACAACTAAGCAGATTAAAAATAAAGCGCATCCAAACAATTATAGCAAACAGAATTTACTTTTTATATTTATTTGTAATTGCAACAAATGGAGCAACAATCTTCTGAACAGCTTACTAGTTTGTGCGGAACAGACAAAAAAACCCTCCACAAAACAGTTTTTAAAAATCCAGAAATAACAATTATTCATATTTCCTCTCCACAGTATTAAATCAAAATAAAAAACTCTTTCTCATAAAAAAAGAATTGAAGAGGGGGGAAGTGTATAGAAGGGTGTGTAGGAGCCAGTTTGGTGTAGTGGTTAAGTGTGCGGACTCTTATCTGGGATAACCGGGTTTGATTCCTCACTCCTGCACTTGCACCTGCTAGCATGGCCTTGGGTCAGCCATAGCTCTGGCAGAGGTTGTCCTTGAAAGGGCAGCTGCTGTGAGAGCCCTCTCCAGCCCCACCCACCTCACAGGGTGCTGCTGTGGGGGAGGAAGGTAAAGGAGATTGTGAGCCGCTCTGAGACTCTTCGGAGTGGAGGGCGGGATAGAAATCCAATATCTTCATGTACCTCACAGGGTGTCTGTTGTGGGGGAGGAAGGGGAAGAAGATTGTGAGCTGCTCTGAGACTCTTCGGAGTGGAGGGCGGGATATAAATCCAATATCTTCATCTTCTAAATTTCAGTGAACGGGCATGACCTAGGACTTGCTTGTCCTCAGTGCACAGAAATCTTGGGGGAAAGCCGACAGGAGATGAAATGTCTCTGGTTCGGGAGGACTCGTCTCAAAGAGATGAAGGGTTAGCTGCTATTTTTCTACCGGGTAACGGACCAGAGTTGTCCACTGTGAAGGTGACAAACAATATGGACTGTCTGCCAGAGTCTCGAGGCGGCAGGAGGAAGGTGGCGGGCCTAGCTCGCCTGGGAAATTGTAGATGTTTGTATGCAAATGCTAGAAGTGTTCGAAGTAAAATTGGTGAATTGGAATGTTTAGTGTTGGGAGAAAACATAGACATTGTGGGAATTTCAGAAACTTGGTGGAATGAGGAGAACCAGTGGGACACGGTGATTCCTGGATATAAGCTATATCGGAAGGATAGGGAGGGAAGGGTTGGAGGTGGGTTGGCTCTGTATGTCAGAGAGGATATTCGATCCAGTAAGACTGAGATCAGAGAATTAGATTCACTTTTAGAAATGCTTTGGGTTGAAATAGAGGGCCCAAAAGGAAATTTAACTATGGGAGTTTGTTATCGCCCACCAAATCAAAAGAGAGAGGACGATTATAATATGATGGAAGGCTTAAAGATAGCAGCTAAACGTAAAAACTGTGTTGTAATAGGTGATTTTAACTACCCGCAGATTGATTGGGTCAATATGTGTTCTGGTCGAAAGAAAGAGATTGAGTTTCTTGATGCTCTCAATGACTGTGCTATGGAGCAGATGGTCTCAGAACCTACCAGGGGTGGGGCGATCCTGGATTTGGTCCTAAGTAATGCCCAAAACTTGGTGAGAGATGTAAAAGTGATTGCGCCACTTGGGAGCAGTGACCATAATGAGAAGGACTCCTTTAAGCGGTGGAAAACCAGTCCAAGTGAGATTAGTAAAAGGGAACACAGGCTGTGGCAAATCAAATGCAAGACTGTGATCAGGCAGGCAAAAAGGGACTATGAGGAGCATATTGCAAAAAACATAAAGACCAACAATAAAACTTTCTTCAAATATATTAGAAGTAGGAAACCAGCCAGGGAGGCAGTGGGGCCCTTGGATGACCATGGGGTAAAAGGATTACTGAAGGAGGATAGGGAAATGCCTGAGAAGCTAAATGAATTTTTTGCCTCCGTCTTCACTGTGGAAGATGAGAACTTTTTGCCCGCCCCAGAACCACTAATTTTGGAAGGGGTATTGAAAGACCTGAGTCAGATTGAGGTGACAAAAGAGGAGGTCCTACAACTGATAGACAAATTAAAAACTAATAAGTCACCGGGTCCGGATGGCATACATCCGAGAGTTCTGAAAGAACTCAAAGTTGAACTTGTGGATCTTCTAACAAAAATTTGTAATCTTTCATTGAAATCTGCCTCCGTTCCTGAGGACTGGAAGGTAGCAAATGTCACCCCCATCTTTAAAAAGGCTCCAGAGGAGACCCGGGAAATTACAGGCCAGTCAGTCTGACATCAATACCGGGAAAGTTGGTAGAAACCATTATCAAGGACAGAATGAGTAGGCACATTGATGAACACGGGTTATTGAGGAAGACTCAGCATGGGTTCTGCAAGGGAAGATCTTGCCTCACTAACCTGTTACATTTCTTTGAGGGGGTGAACAAACATGTGGACAAAGAAGACCCAATAGATGTTGTTTACCTTGACTTCCAGAAAGCTTTTGATAAAGTTCCTCATCAAAGGCTCCTTAGAAAGCTTGAGAGTCATGGAGTAAAAGGACAGGTCCTCTTGTGGATCAAAAACTGGCTTAGTAATAGGAAGCAGAGAGTCAGTATAAATGGGCAGTCTTCGCAGTGGAGGACGGTAAGCAGTGGGGTGCCGCAGGGCTCGGTGCTGGGTCCCATGCTCTTTAACTTGTTCATAAATGATTTAGAGTTAGGAGTGAGCAGTGAAGTGGCCAAGTTTTCGGATGACACTAAATTGTTCAGGGTGGTGAGAACCAGAGAGGATTGTGAGGAACTCAAAAGGGATCTGTTGAGGCTGGGTGAGTGGGCGTCAATGTGGCAGGTGCGGTTCAATGTGGCCAAGTGCAAAGTAATGCACATTGGGGCCAAGAATCCCAGCTACAAATACAAGTTGATGGGGTGTGAACTGGCAGAGACTGACCAAGAGAAAGATCTTGGGGTCGTGGTAGATAATTCATTGAAAATGTCAAGACAGTGTGCGTTTGCAATAAAAAAGGCCAACGCCATGCTGGGAATTATTAGGAAGGGAATTGAAAACAAATCAGCCAGTATCATAATGCCCCTGTATAAATCGATGGTGCGGTCTCATTTGGAGTACTGTGTGCAGTTCTGGTCTCCGCACCTCCAAAAGGATATTATAGCATTGGAGAAAGTCCAGAGAAGGGCAACTAGAATGATTAAAGGGCTGGAGCACTTTCCCTATGAAGAAAGGTTGAAACACTTGGGACTCTTTAGCTTGGAGAAACGTCGACTGCGGGGTGACATGATAGAGGTTTACAAGATAATGCATGGGATGGAGAAAGTAGAGAAATAAGTACTTTTCTCCCTTTCTCACAATACAAGAACTCGTGGGCATTCGATGAAATTGCTGAGCAGACAGGTTAAAACAGATAAAAGGAAGTACTTCTTCACCCAAAGGGTGATTAACATGTGGAATTCACTGCCACAGGAGGTGGTGGCGGCCACAAGTATAGCCACCTTCAAGAAGGGTTTAGATAAAAATATGGAGCACAGGTCCATCAGTGGCTATTAGCCACAGTTTATGTGTGTATATAAAATTTTTTGCCACTGTGTGACACAGAGTGTTGGACTTGATGGGCCGTTGGCCTGATCCAACATGGCTTCTCTTATGTTCTTAGAAATTAGAATAATCTGAAACCATACATATTTTTTAGAAATGATTTGGAAAATATCTGAACACCTTGTCAAAAAATTTTATTCATCATGTTAAAATAAAATGTTCCATGATCGATTTCTTTTCTTCTTTTCAATGTTTCCAATTTTTTGGAAACCCCTCCTCAAAAAAAGGGCTTCAGGAAAAAAAAAGGGGAGGAGGATTTCTCTTTTTTTTCTGGGCCTTCACATCTCTAGTTGTCACCTTTTGTATGATTGTTCTGGAAGAAACATCTGGTAAAGATTCTCGTTCCCAAGATTTGCAAAAAAAAAAGAGTCTACAATGGTAAATGATACCTTTTTCTTCCCAGCAAAACCAGTCCTCCTCTAATGTTGCATAACGTCTCTCCAGAATATCCTGCTGTGTTCATGTTTCTTTGAGTCTACGTCTGCCATCACATGAATGTCTTCAATTGCTAACTCACCTCTGGCCACCAGATGGCTTTCCTGGCCTTTCATAGACATCTTTCCACTTCCGGATGTGTAGGACTTGAATTACAGCACTGGGGAACAAAGCAGATAAAACTTTCTAAGGCATGCCAAAATATAAGGCAGACAAGGGGGAAGACAGTGGAGTAAGAGCAAGGTCAAATGATTCTACAGGAGAGTCCTCATCATTAAATTGTGGTTTGGCATTATGGATTCACAAGTGAGGGGACCACAAGGAGCTCATTTTCCCTCCCAGGGCCAGCCCTAGATTTTTTGGCATGCTAGGCAAAGCTAATTTCTGCCCCACCCCCCGCAGTGATAATGTCACCAAGTCACATGGCAGGTGTCCAATCTGATGCAAGCAGAAGGCCGGCGCCCTAGGCAATCACCTACTTTGCTTAGTGGCAAGGCAGGCCCTGTTCCCTCCCCCACTATTACCTCTTTCCCCTCCTTGAATGTCCTCATAGCTACTCTGCTTCCCTTCTTCCCTCTCTCTTTCCCAACTACCAGCCAATGTACTTCTATCTACTCTGTCTCTAGCATTTCTTCCCCCTGGCAGCCTCTACCTGGGAAAACTGGCAACTCCTAAAATGGCCACTAGGGGGCATTCATTTCTTAAATTTAGCTGCCATTGTTTCTGTCATTTTGGACAGTTAACATGCAATGGAAGGATGAGAGAGAGAGAGAGAGAGATTGGATTTTTCTGCAAACCTTGGGGCTTTATAGAAAGATCTATAAAGGTTTATAGAAAGATCTCTGTCATCTGTTCTTGGCTCCAGTCTCTAGATCTCAGCATCCACAGGTTTAGCCATACTGAAAATTAGATATATTGAAAAAACAGGGGATCTGGAATGACTTATGAGGAGGGACAACTAATGTTTTTTTCTCTAGCACTTTTTCTTCTTTTCCTCCTTCTAGCAACCCCACTATCATCACCATTCCCTGCTTCCTCCTGTCTTTCCCACCTGCTATCACAAGTATGCTTCCAATCTTCAGCTACAGTATTTATTTATGCAAACCCAAAGCATCTCAAATCACTCTCCTTTCCTCCATTTTAGCTCCCCCAAAACCTTGCAGGGGTAAGTTAGGCTGAGAATGTGTAACTGTCCCAAGATCACCTAGTGACCTTCCGCAGCAGAGGGGAAATTCTAGTCTGAAGCTCTGACCACTACACCAGACTGGTTTCCAAGGGGTGGCTATGGCTGAAGGGCAACAAGGAGCTGGGCATGGGTGAGTCATGGAAGTTTAATGGTAGAAAGTCATCTGGTGGAGGCTGCTAGGCCTGACCCTTGTGAGTCATCCTTGAAAGTCAAACAAGCTCTGGAATGGGCACTGCTCCCATCTCCCTGCCTTTTCATCTCCTCTGTTTGCATTGGGTAATTTGCTTTAGGGACAAGGGAGCCGTGAGTAGGGATGGGCACAAATTGGGGGAAGTGTGGTTCATTTCAGTCCATGGTTTGTGGCATACCTAGTTTGTGAGCCACAAGCCACTGCAAACTTTTAGATGCCAAGTAGGGCTGCCAAGCCCCCGGTCCAGATGGGGGCTCCCCTGCCCAGGAGGTTCCCAACCCGACGGCCCACATTGGGCCAGTGGGGGGAACTTCCCCCAACATTATCAGTGCAATGACATCACCTGGTACAATAAGTACCATAGAGTTTTCCCCTCCGAAATGGCTAGAGTGTCCGGGAAAACCATGGAAACACCTGTCAGCGAAGGGGCATTGAAGTTTCAACAATGAACAGGCTTAGCTTTGTTGAAAACAAAGTTTCCTTTTATTGATTACAGCAATGCATTCCGCTATGCAGGTTCGTTGATACTAATAACGAGAGGGGTGCAAGCATGAGCATATATGGATACACATCAAAGCATAAGGGTTTTAAATCCTTTCCCATAATAAAACTGGGGCTCTTCGGATGAGAATAGCCAGGGCGCCTATCTGTTATCTTCCACCCACATAAACTGTCTCTCCTCCCCTGCTGTGGCCTTGCTAGGCGCCTGGGAACCGGCTAGATGTTTTACACTTCAAAAGGCCTTTTGGCACCTCGGCTCCCCCCTCCCAGCCATCCTTCACATTCCTCTACAATACTGGGGTTAGTATAGCAAACAGCATAAGGTTAGTTACCAGTAAATAAACAGTGCAGGTAATAAAGTAAACTTCAATGTATACAAGCTGACAACATCTAGAGAGGCCACGAGTGATGGCGCTGCCGGGGAGCAGAGGGGACTTGGCAACCCTAATGCCAAGTGAAGTTTGTGAGGGAGTAGAATGTCGCCGGGCACGTTAGAGACATCAAACTCACAGGTGTTCTCCACCTGATTCTCCTCTACCTGCTGTCAAGCATTGTATATTCATTCTTTGTTGTAGTTTTAGAGTATAGAATGGTGACTAACCCTGATTGAAATTCAGGCACATCAAAGTAGCAAACCCCCTCCTTTGCTTCTCTCACTTTTACTAACAAATGCAGGAATGTCCTCTTTGAAGGTAAGAGCTCCTGGGACATGTTCCCAGACCCAGCCAGGCCTGGACCCAGGATGTGCTAGCCGTAATATAGATAAGGAGTTTAGAGTGTGAATTTCACATGTGAATGTAGAATTGTTTATAGAACCTTTGATGTGCCATTTTAAAGCATGTACTCTGATGTTACAATGTATCAGTTCCAATACCTAGCTCGGCTGAGCCACATGGATTATCAATAAACCAAACTTTATTTCAAAATTCAAGGACTGGTCATTTTGAAATCTGATGCTTGACACCTGCTCTCCATGTTTGTGGAGGATGGGGTTTATGGGATCCAAGTGTAAGGCCCTCAAAGAAAGTGCCTCCGAGGAAGTGCTTCCTGGGAAAATGACAGGTACAGATTCAGGAGGTTCAGGAGCAAACAGAATAGACCCTGTGCAAGCTAGAGGCATCAAACTTGCAGCAGACCTCTCACTGATCCTCCTCTTCATGCCCTCCAAGTTACGTGCAGATTGGATACAGGGGGTCAGAGTTATGGCTCTCCAAAGAGGATGCCCTCAGGTAAGTACTTCTGGGGGAAATCTCAGGTTCAGGTTCAAAAGAATGGACCCCCTGCAAGCTACACACACAAAATGCACAGGGAACCTCACCCTGCCTTTCCAGTTTGGGAAACATTTTGGCTGAGTGGGGACAGTCTGTCTGGAAACATATCCATTCGTGAACCATCATGAACTGCTTGAAAATTTGTGGAAAGTTCGTCCCTGTGGACCTGCTATGAATTCCAGTTCGCCAAACATGAACCTGCAAAACTTTGTCCATCCCGAACCACGGGAGGGAGCAAGGTACACATAAATGATTTTTTTTCCCATTCATTCATTCGTTTGTTCGTTTGTTCGTTCATCTTCCTAGGGAACCTGCCCAGGGCACCTTAAACAAAACATAATAAAGCATCTCACATGAAAGGCTGTTAATTAAAACACAAAATTAATTAAATTACAAAATCCAGCCAGAGTGTTAAAACCCCATTCTGTCATTCTTATGCACATTACTTCATACCCCCAAACATGAACATATGCGGAGAGCCAGTTTGGTGTAGTGGTTAAGTGTGCGGACTCTCATCTGGGAGAGCCGGGTTCGATTCCCCACTCCTCCACTTGCACCTGCTGGCATGGCCTTGGGTCAGCCATAGCTCTGGCAGAGGTTGTCTTTGAAAGGGCAGCTGCTGTGAGAGCCCTCTCAGCCCCACCCACCTCACAGGGTGTCTGTTGTGGGGGAGGAAGGGAAAGGAGATTGTGAGCCACTCTGAGACTCTTTGGAGTGGAAGACGGGATATAAATCTAATATCTTCTTCTTCTTCTTCTTCTTCTTCAAACCCCATTATCTCTCATAGAAGTTTCACAGCATGGCAGACAAGACAAAACCATGCGGAGACACTATAGCATAAATGCCACAGGGTTGAGAATGTCCAGTTTCATTCACACTAGCATGATTTAATCATTATTCACAAATTGCCTTGCTACAAGTTGCCTACGTAATGGAAGGTGTACCTTTGGGCATGTGCAGGAGGTCTTTTACACGCCAATGAATAGCCTCTGCCTAGCTCCTGCCCCTTTGTGTCATGTGCAAAAAGAAAGAAGTACCTGCAGGGGGCAGCAAAATCTAGCTAGAAAAGAATGTAAGGGGAGTGCCTTCTTTCCAAAGGCGCTTCTCCTTTTCTGCTTTTTGTAGAGCCATCTAGAGCTCTCAACCAGGAGGCAACTAAGTTGAGCTCTTCTCTTTCCCATCTAGGTGGTTAGTTCCCAAATAAAGCCTGGTCCCTCTTTAATCAGATGACAGGCAGTCTGACAACACTTCGTTGTTCAGTCGCACAGTTGAGTTTGACTCTTTGCGACCCTATGGACGGCTGTCCTGTCTTCTGCCATTCTCCGAAGTCTGCTCAAATTTGTGTTCGTTTACATCAGTAACGCTGTCCAGCCATCTCCTCTTTTGCCGTCCCCTTCTTCTTTTGCCTTCTGTCTTTCCCAGCATCAGGATCTTCTCCAGTGAGCGCTCCCTTCTCATTTGGTGGCCAAAGTATTTGAGCTTCAGCTTTAGCATCTGGCCTTCCAGGGAACAGTAAGGGTTGATTTCCTTTAGGATTGACTGATTTGATCTTCTTGCAGTCCAAGGGACTCTCAAGATTCTTCTCCAGCACCACAGCTCGAAAGCATCTATTCTTCTGCGCTCGGCCTTCTTTATGGTCCAGCTCTCACAGCCATACTGGGAATACCATCGCTTTGACTATACAGGCTTTTGTTGGCAGGGCGACGTCTCTACTTTTTATTATACTGCCCAGGTTCGCCATAGCTGTCCTCCCAAGGAGCAAACGACTTTTAATTTCATGGCTACAGTCACCATCTGACAACACTAACCTCTCCCAAAGTCTGGGTTGAAGAAGCAAGTAGGTATAATGGACAGGCAGCTTTAAACGCCAGACTTAATCTCTATAGAAAAAAGAAGATTATTTTCTAGAGGAGGTTTAAAGACTGAGTCCAAGTACAAGAGGAGGCCTTTGTCTCTTTACCCTGTTTGTTGACCTTCCAGGATAACCAGTTGGCCACTGTATGAAGCAAGATTCTGGATCAGATGGCCCACTGGTCTGATCCAGCAGTGCTCTTATAATTTTATGGAGCATAATATGCAAGGCATTCCTGTAGGGTTGCCAATCCCCAGGTGGGGGCAGGGGATCCCTCGGTTTGGAGGCCCTCCCCCCATTTCAGGGTCCTCAAAAAGTGGGGGGAGGGGAGGGAAATGTCTGCTGGGAACTCTGTTATTCCCTATGGAGATTTATTCCCATAGAAAATAATAAAGAATTGATCCGCGGGTATCTGGGGCTCTAGGGGGGCTGTTTTTTGAGGTAGAGGCACCAAATTTTCAGTACAGCATCTAGTGCCTCTCCCCAAAATATCCCCCAAGTTTCAAAACGATTGGACCAGGGGGTCCAATTCTATGAATCTCAAAAGAAGGTGCCCCTACCCTTCATTATTTCCTATGGAAGGAAGGGATTGAAAAGGTGTGCTGTCCCTTTAAATGTGATGGCCAGAACTCCCTTTGGAGTTCAATTATGCTTGTCACAGCCTTAATCTTGGCCCCACCCCTAATGTCTCCTGGCTCCACCCCCAAAGTCCCCAGATATTTCTTAAATTGGACTTGGCAACCCTACACTCCTGATCCCCAACACTTCTCATCATAACAAAGTTTGAGACCATTGGCGCCTTTAGAACCAATGAAGTTATATTCTAGGGTTACACTTTTATGTGCAGGGCTGGCCCGAGGATGTGTTGCGCCCCAGGCAGACTCACTGCCCTCCGCCCTGCCGGACCGAGCTCCTGGGGGACCTAGGTGCAGGCCGGGCCACTCCGAGAGCCAGTTTGGTGTAGTGGTTAAGTGTGCGGACTCTTATCTGGGAGAACCGGGTTTAATTCCCCACTCCTCCACTTGCACCTGCTAGCATGGCCTTGGGTCAGCCATAGCTCTGGCAGAGGTTGTCCTTGAAAGGGCAGCTGCTGGGAGAGCCCTCTCCAGCCCCACCCACCTCACAGGGTGTCTGTTGTGGGGGAGGAAGCTAAAGGAGATTGTGAGCCGCTCTGAGACTCTTCGGAGTGGAGGGCGGGATATAAATCCAATATCTTCATCTACTTCACAGGGTGTCTGTTGTGGGGGAGGAAGGTAAAGGAGATTGTGAGCCGCTCTGAGACTCTTCGGAGTGGAGGGCGGGATATAAATCCAATATCTTCTTCTTCTTCCTCCCCCTTCTTTTCTGTGGCACCGCCCCCTCCCCCTAGCGCGCTCCGAGGAGCGCCACTATCCTCAGCCTTACCTGCTTTGACACGGGCATCTCAGCCTTCTCTCTTAAAAGAGCTCTCGATGAGGCTTCACTCCCCCACCTTTCCAGAACCGGAAGTGAGGGGGAGCAAAGCCTCACCAAGTGCTTTTTAAAGAGAGAACGCTGAGATGCCCACATCAGAGCGGGTAGACTGAGGATAATGGTGCTTTTCTGAGTGTGCCCTTGCATGGGGGGGAAGGTGTGTGTGTGGAAGGTGGCCCATCAGCTGGTAGACAAATGGAGATGGTGGCGGTGACCACGATGGTGGTGATGGGGGAATTGGGCATTTGTCTTGAGTTCCAGGAGGGGGGGAGAGCCCAATTTGGCACACCCCTCCCGGCACCCTAGGCAAATGCATAATTTGCCAATTGGGTGAGCCAGCCCTGTTTATGGGCATGCACACTTCTTCAGATACATTGAAACAGAGTCACCAGCCATTCCATATAAGTAGTGGGGAGGGACGGTGGCTCAGTGGTAGAGCAGAAGGTCTCAGGTTCAATCCCCGGCATCTCCAACGAAAAAGGGTCCAGGCAAGTAGGCGTGAAAAACCTCAGCTTGAGACCCTGGAGAGCCGCTGCCAGTCTGAGTAGACACGACTGACTTTGATGGACCCAGGGTCTGATTCAGTAGAAGGCAGCTTCATATGTTCTCATATGTGGGTAAGGAGGAAGGGCAATTAGAGCTCAAATTGGATTAAGCAATTGGTAAAACCTGTGAATAGCAGCCGATTAGCATACAACATCGTAAAAAGTTTACAAGCGTCCGTAATTGGCCCTGTCTGGCAACAACCTCTTCTCCCGCTATATTGTAATAGTTGGTGATTCTGTTTTGATGTATCGGAAGAAGTGTGCATGCACACAGAAGCTTATACCCAGGATAAAACTTCGTTGGTCTTAAAGGTTCCCTTGGACTCCAACTTGGTCCTGCTGCTTCAGACCTACACGGCTACCCGTCTGAATCCTACCTCACCACAGAAATGCAGGGTCTTTAGGAAGATCTGAATAAATCTGAGTAGAGAATAATCTTGGTGCTTAGAAGGGTCAACAGTGTGAGGCTTCTAGTGTCCTGGCTCCACTGATGGACTTCCTGATGGCACCTAGGTGTTGGACTGGATGGACCATTGGCCTGATCCAACATGGCTTCTCTTATGTTCTTATGTGACTCAGAGTGTTGGACTGGATGGGCCATTGGCCTGATCCAACATGGTTTCTCTTATGTTCTTATGTGACACAGAGTGTTGGACTGGAGGGGCCATTGGCCTGATCCAACATGGCTTCTCTTATGTTCTTATGTGACACAGAGTGTTGGACTGGATGGACCATTGGCCTGATCCAACACGGCTTCTCTTATGTTCTTATGTGACACAGAGTGTTGGACTGGATTGGACATTGGCCTGATCCAACATGGCTTCTCTTATGTTCTTATGTGACACAGAGTGTTGGACTGGATGGGCCATTGGCCTGATCCAACATGGTTTCTCTTATGTTCTTATGTGACACAGAGTGTTGGACTGGAGGGGCCATTGGCCTGATCCAACATGGCTTCTCTTATGTTCTTATGTGACACAGAGTGTTGGACTGGATGGACCATTGGCCTGATCCAACATGGCTTCTCTTATGTTCTTATGTGACACAGAGTGTTGGACTGGATTGGACATTGGCCTGATCCAACATGGCTTCTCTTATGTTCTTATGTGACACAGAGTGTTGGACTGGATTGGACATTGGTCTGATCCAACATGGCTTCTCTTATGTTCTTATGTGACACAGAGTGTTGGACTGGATGGGCCATTGGCCTGATCCAACATGGCTTCTCTTATGTTCTTATGTCTGAGGCAGTGATGCTCTGTGTTCTTGGTGCTTGGGAGGGGCAACAGTGGGAGGGCTTCTAGCGTCCTGGCCCACTGGTGGACCTCCTGATGGCACTTGGGATTTTTGGCCACTGTGTGACACAGAGTGTTCGACTGGATGGGCCATTGGCCTCATCCAACATGGCTTTTCTTATGAGTTCTTTCCCCCTTTTTCGGAGGAACTGTACACTTTAACTTGCCTGGCGTTAGGAGATAATTTCTAGGTTGGATGAGTAATCGCAGGCAGGCAAGTGTAAAGTAGGAAGCTCACATTTTAGCAATACATCAGTGCCTTAATTCTATCCCCCCCCCTTCCAGCTTTCCCTATATGGTAGGGTTGCCAATCCCCAATTGGGGGCAGGATATAACCTCTTTTGGAGTCCCTCCCTCCGCTTCAGGGTTATCAGAAAACAGTGGAGGGATGGCCTCTACGTGCCCATAGGATATAATGAGAATCAACCTATGGGTATTTGGGGCTCAGAGGGACTGGGTTTCTTTGAGGTAGAAGCACCAAATTTTCAGCATAGCTGCTGGTGCCTCTCCTCGACCCTCCCCCCCCCCAAGTTTCAAGGAGATTGGACAAGGGGGTCCAATTCGATGAGGCCCAAAGATGATGTCCCCATCCTCCATTGTTTCCAATGGAAGGAGGGCATTTAAAAGGAATGCAGTCCCTTTAAACGTGATGGCTTCAGAATTCTATTGTGCTTCTTTCCACCTTTCTCCTGGAGTCTCCTGTTAAGTCCCCTCCCAGTTTGTCATCCTCGCATGGCAACCCTACACTATGGGTGCGAATCCTCCCTCCTTCCCAGACTTATGCCCGGCAACATCTCTTGAGAGGAAAATGAAGGTACGCTAATTTAGTCAACAAAGGACTCTGCATATGATTATAAGATCACCTTTCCCTGAATAGCTGATGGTATGCCAGATTGCAGATATCTGACTTCTTCTAAGATTTCCATGATTGCCTGGTTGCTTAAATGACTGTGTGCATAATTTGGAGATGGGAAGCAATAATTAGAACTAGAAGCTCAAGTATAGTTTACATTTGGAGCTTAATTCATAGAATCATAGAGTTGGAAGGGACCTCTAGGGTCATCTAGTCCAACCCCCTGCACAATGCAGGAAACTCACAGACTCCTCCCCCTAAATTCACAGGATCTTCATTGCTTTCAGATAGCCATCTAGACTCTGTTTAAAAACTTCCAAGGAAGGAGAGCCCACCACCTCCCAAGGAAGCCTGTTCCACTGAGGAATCACTCTAACGGTCAGGAAGTTCTTCCTAATGTTGAGCTGGAAACTCTTTCGATTTAATTTAAATCCATTGGTTCTGGTCCTACCTTCCGGGGCCACAGAAAACAATTCCACACCATCCTCTATATGACAGCCCTTCAAGTACTTGAAGATGGTGATCATATCACCTCTCAGCTGTCGCCTTTCCAGGCTAATCCCCCGCTCCTTCAGCCTTTCCTCATAGGACTTTGTCTCCAGACCCCTCACCATCTTCGTTGCCCTCTTCTGGACCCGTTCCAGCTTGTCTATATCCTTCTTAAAATGTGGTGCCCCAAACTGAACACAATACTCCAGGTGAGGTTTTACCAGAGCAGAGTAAAGCGATACCATCACACCACATGAACTGGACACTATACTTCTCTTGATACAGCCCAAAACTGCATTTGCCTTTTTAGGCACCGCATCACACCGTTGACTCATGTTTAGCGTATGATCCACTAAGACCCCTAGATCCTTTTCGCACATACTACTGCTAAGACAAGTCTCCCCCATCCTATAACCATGCATTGGATTTTCCCTACCTAAATGCAGAACTTGACATTTCTCCCTGTTAAAATTCATTTTTTTGATTTTAGCCCAGTTTTCCAGCCTGTCATGGTCATCCTGTATCTTGTTTCTGTCTTCTGTGTTTCCAACCCCTCCCACTGGTCTGATCCAACATGGCTTCTCTTATGTTCTTATGTGACACAGAGTGTTGGACTGGATGGGCCATTGGCCCGATCCAACATGGCTTCTCTTCTGTTCTTATGTGACACAGAGTGTTGGACTGGAGGGGCCACTGGCCTGATCCAACATGGCTTCTCTTATGTTCTTATGCAACCCCTCCCAATTTAGTATCATCTTCAAATTTAACAAGCATTCCCTCTATTCCTTCATCCAAACAACTGATAAAGATGTTGAATTCTCAAGTTTTCTTTGAGTTTGTTGATGTGTTGTGCTCTTTTAATTTGATAAAACATTTCATTTCCTCAAAAACACACGGCTGTGACTGAATGCATGCACCTTATGTAATGGTATGTTGAAGTACTACCATTAATGCAACTATTCAATGTGACATCACTGGGTCACTCTGTATGGCATCACTTGCTGACACCCCTGACATCATCAGGCCCCAGGCGTTTCAGGATTTAGGATGATAGAGACCTGGAATCCATGTTTGTGTGTGTGAGAGAAAGATGTACAGTCAAGTGTGATGTACAATATTCTTGGTACCTGGGAGGGGCAACAGTGTGAGGACTTCTAGTGTTCTGGCCCAATTAAGGACTTCTTGATGGCACCTGAGGGTTTTTTGGCCACTGTGTGACACAGTATGTTGGACAGGATGGGCCATTGGCCTGATCAAACATGGCTTCTCTTATGTTCTTAAGACACTAACTCTCTGTCTGTGGCAGTGATGTTCTGCATTCTTGGTACTTGTGTGTGTGTGTGTGGGGGGGCAACAGCGGAAGGGCTTCTATTGTCCTGGCCCCACTGGTGGACCTCCTGATGGCACCTGGAGTTTTTTTGGCCACTGTGTGACAGAGTGTTGGACTGGATGAGCCATTGGCCTGATCCAACATGGCTTCTCTTACGTTCTTATGTCTGGGGCAAGTGATGCTCTGTATTCTTGGTGCTTGGGAGGGGCAACAGTGTGAGGACTTCTAGTGTCCTGGCCCAATTAAGGACTTCCTGATGGCACCTGGGGTTTTTTTGGCCACTGTGTGACACAGTATGTTGGACAGGATGGGTCATTGGCCTGATCAAACATGGCTTCTCTTATGTTCTTAAGACGCTAACTCTCTGTCTGTGGCAGTGATGTTCTGCATTCTTGGTACTTGTGTGTGTGTGTGGGGGGGGGGCAACAGCGGAAGGGCTTCTATTGTCTTGGCCCCACTGGTGGACCTCCTGATGGCACTTTTTTTTTTTTTGGCCACTGTGTGACACAGTGGGTTGAAGTGGATGGGCCATTGGCCTGATCCAACATGGCTTCTCTAATGTTCTTATGACACTTCTGACTTAAGGTGACCCTACAAATTAACATTCTATACAACAACCTATCATTGCCTCACTCAAGTCTTGCAAACTGAGGGCTGCGGCTTGTCGGATTGGGTCTTTTCATTTTCCTGCTGCCTTCAGTTTTCCATAGCAGTCTTGTCTTTCCTAGTGAGTGTCATTTTCTTATAATGTGACCAAAATATGATAGCCTTAATTTAGTTATTTTAGCTTCCAAGGAGAATTCAGGTTTGATTTAGGGTCCTCAGATCCCCTCAGCTTGCCGGTGAGGGGATTTTCTGGGCATTCCAGGGGTGGATTGGGATGCTGCATAATGCCCCTGATGTGATGATATCACACAAAAATAGCATCATCACATCAGGGATGTCATGTGTTGTTGCTCTGCATTTCTGGCAAAACTCGATGGGTTTTTTTTTGCCTGAAACCATAATGTTTCGCTGAAAGAGCAGAACATTGCAGTGTGACATCCCAAAGTGATGATGTCACTTCCATGTGATGTCATCAACTCAGGGATGTTGCCACACAGTGTTCCTGTTTAGAGGCAGAGCTCCTGCTGCTGGCTAACTGGTCAGCAGTGGGCCAAAGCCCAAAAAAGTTTAGAACAAGGGCATCGAACACGGGGCTCATTTTGTAGCAGGAGCTCCTTTGCATAGTAGGCCACACCCCCTGATGTAGCCAATCCTCCTGGAGCTTACAGGGCTCTTTGTACAGGGCCTACTGTAAGCTCTTGGAGGATTGGCTACATCAAGGGGTGCGGCCTACTATGCAAAGGAGCTCCTGCTACAAAAAGAGCCCATGATCAAACATATGTTCCATGGGTCAGAAGTGTCCTGTCCAGGGCTCTTACTTTTATAGCCAGATGACAAAGGCTGTGCATTGTGTCACTATATATGTGCTGGTGCAGATCAGTAATGGGCAGTGGAAATGGAAGGGTGTGTATCATCAATATATTTTAAGGAAATGTTAGAGACAATTTGTACGCCTCTCCCGGCCCCTCCAGGAGATTCAGTCGGGAGCCTCCTTTAAAATATACAACTTTATTGATATCAAGAAAGAGGGGAGTCGCTTTGCAACAAGCTCCCCGATCAGTTCCATACATGCCCTTTTATCCTCTACTCCCGGCCAAGGAGTCCCTCCTCCTTTCCCCATAGGCTGAGGTACTCGGAAGGTACAGCCTATTCAACCGCCTACTTCATACTCCCTCCTTGAAATGTACCCCTCCCGTTACATACATTGCATGTGCATTTAAATTTACCCTTCTCCGAAGTGAGGTGTGTCAGTTAATGTTCATTACTTGATTACGCCTGTGTACTTGCTACTTATTAGTCTCTGTTGCTATTAATCTTTACTGTTGCCATGGCCTGTTCAACTGTGTCATTTCTTTTACTATAGTAGTTCTGCTTCTGTGTTTTAACAATGGCTGATACACCTGTTCTATGGTTACTAAATGTTTGTGCTTTGCATACCTGGTTCCGCTTCTTGCATTTTTACAATCACTAAGACATTACGTTTGGTTCTTTTTTTTGGAAAGCACCTTCTGTTTGTTTCAGCTCATTTGATTATTTCACTCTTCTCAGAAATACGGTACAAGTATTAATTTTTAGCAGGGCTTTTTTTTTTTTTAAGCAGGAATGCACAGGAACGCAGTTTCGGCTGACTTGGTGCAAAGGGGGTGGGCCTAATCTGCAAATGAGTTCCTGCTGGGCTTTTTTTTATGAGATTGTGTATTTGAGAGTGCTTTCATGAATTGCTGTTCTATGATTGATTTATATCGTTCCATTTTGTTCCATGAAAAAAATGACACAGAAATGCATACGTTTGTAAGTAAGTTTATTTTTTTCACAGTTTGCCTGCATGGTCGTTTGGTTCTCCTCTGATTTTAAGCAAAAAAAATGCATACGTTTGTAAGTTAGTTTATTTTTTTCGCCGTTTGCCTGCACGGTCGTTTGGTTCTCCTCTGATTTTAAGCATGGGTGTATTTTGAGTAAAAAAATAATATTGTTAATTAGGTTTGCCTGTGCCCTTTATAAAGTTCATACCTCTGATACCTGGCAATATATTTTAATGGCACACATAGCCCAACAAGAAAAATTGTCAGACGATGGGATCTCAAATGAACCAGACCTTGAGTTGATACAAAGTTTAGGCTTTATTCAATAATCCACAGCATCTAAGCAAAGGAAGATTGGAACTGATGTTACCAGCCGTGAAAACCTGAAATCTTTGATAAGATTGGCACTGATACATTGTTACATACTGAGATATGTTTTAAGGAGTTATACATCAAAGGTTACTATGCAAAAGCCACATTTCTAAACAGTGCTGAGCCAAGGTGCAAGGTTTCACACGGGCATTCCTTCTTATCTCATTGTTGTTACTGGTCTCATAGAGATGGCCAAACTGCTATCCCTGGAGGCGCTTATCTTCAAAGGAAGGTTGCCTTCATTAGTTTCAGGGAAAGGAATTTTCACATCAAACGTTAGTAACATTCTACGCGCCTACTTTGATATGCAAGGTCTTTTCTCAGGGTTAGTAACATAGATTAGAAAATGGAGTCAGTTAGGCTAAGCATTTCATCACAGTAATATTCCATTGTCTGACAAAAAATGACATTTATGTCAGATCGAGTCCTCAAAACAAATGAATTTGACGCTTCTAAATCTATCATTTGTCCTTTCTACAGCCTCACATTATCATACCCGCCTGAACAGAGACGCTATTGAGATTTACAAACACCAGCACAATTTTAACAGAAAGGAAGAAGGCATTTTCATCCACCAATCTTGATACCCAGGTCTGCAAAACACCCTACAGACTATAAATTGCAGAAAGTCACAGAACAACCAGTACATTCCACAGAACAATCAGCACAGTCAACAACCATCTTCCTTATCTTCACACCCCTTCCAACCCTCCCAGCAATTAACACAGAACAATGGTCACATTCAACAGCCAGTTTCCTTATCACTACGCTTCCAGGAAGCCCCACCAAACAATGGGCACATCCACAAACCAATTGCCCTTTCACCACACCCCCTCCAGCCTAGAAATAGCATCTCTCCAGCAGCCCTGGCCCCACTCAATGCACAGCAGCCAAGAAGGTCAGAGCGCCTGCTCCGGCTGCAACGCCACTGAGGATGTTCTCCGCAGCTGAGAACAAAATGTCTGGAAGGAAAACTTTCTCCAGTAGAACACGGCACTTGAGCCCAAAAGATTCTACAAACCCTAATGTTGTTACCAGCCATGAAAACCTGAAATCTTTGTTATCATTTGTCTCTTTAGTGGTCCACAGAATCCATAAAACTCTCTTCCTATACCCCTTTTCATCTGAATTTTCAGCCATAGACTGCCTCATCATGAAATTTATGGTTACAAGCCCACCCACATACCTCTACATATGTACCATTTGCAGGGTTTGGGTTTTTGGTTTTTTTTTTTTTTTTAGCAGGAATGCAGTTCCAGCAGGCTTCGTGTTGGGGGTGTGGCCTAATATGTAAATGAGTTCCTGCTGGGCTTTCCCCACAAAAATGCCCTGTGTGAAGCAATGGTGATGTCAGGGGGTGTGGCCCAATAGGCTAATGAGTCCCTTCTGGGCGTTTCATACAAAAAAGCTCTGACAACATGGTATAATGTGGTCAGTGTTCCCCCTAAGCTGAGTTGGTGAGAACTAGCTCACAATTTTTTAGCCTCCAGCTCACACATTTTTGTCTCAGCTCAGGACAAATGGCCTTAGAGCAAACTAATTTATGCAGGAGCTCACAACTTTAATGCCAGTAGCTCACCAAGTAGAATTTTTGCCCACAAGACTCCACAGCTTAGAGGGAACATTGAATGGGGCTAAGGAACTCCTTTGCATATTAGGCCACACACCCCTGATGTAGCCAACCCTCCTGGATCTTACAGTAGGCCCTGTACAAAGAGCCCTGGAAACTCTTGGAGGATTGGCTGCATCAGGGGGGAGTGACCTAATATGCAAAGGAGTTCCTGCTACAAAAAAAGTCCTGGCTAAAAATCATCAGAAAGTAGGGTTGCCAAGTCCAATTCAAGAAATATCTGGGGACTTTGGGGGTGGAGCCAGGAGACTTTGGAGGTGGAGCCAGGAGACATTAGGGGTGCAGCCAAGATCAAGGCTGTGACAAGCATAATTGAACTCCAAAGGGAGTTCTGGCCATCACATTTAAAGGGACGGCACACCTTTTCAATGCCTTCCTTCCACAGGAAATAATGAAGGATAGGGGCACCTTCTTTGGGGGCTCATAGAATTGGACCCCCTAGTCCAATCATTTTGAAACTTGGGGGATATTTTGGGGAGAGGCACTAAATGCTGTATGGAAAATCCAGTGCCTCTACCTCCAAAAACAGCCCCCCCCCAGAGCCCCAGATACACGTGGATCAATTCTCCATTATTTTCTATGGGAATAAATCTCCATAGGGAATAACAGAGTTCCCAGCAGACATTTCCCTCCCTTCCCCCCGCTTTCTGATGATCCTGAAGCGGGGGGAGGGCCTCCAAGCTGGGGATCCCCTGCTCCCACCTGGGGATTGGCAACCTTATCAGAAAGATGAAGAAACCCCCGAGGGGGGGGGGGTGAAGTGAAAACAAAGAACACAAAAATGCATGTGGAAACCAGGATGTAAACCAAAGCAGGATGGGGCCAGAACTCGGGATTGGGGGAACTCATGCAGGAAAGCCCTAAATGTGCACAGGATTGTAAGAATATTTTCACCTGATAAACATTACATACCAAGCTATGCACCACCATTTTGTGACTGGCTCTGCCCACCAATCTGTCGAGTGCCCTCCCTTGTTAGAAACAGGGCTTTTTTTGTAGCAGGAACTCCTTTGTGTATTAGGCTACCCTGATGTAGCCAAACCTCCTGGAGCTTACAGTAGGCCCTGTAAGAAGAGCGCTGTAATCTCTTGAAGGACTGGCTACCTAAGAGAGGCATGGCCTACTATGCAAAGGAAGAAGAAGTTTAATATGTGGTTTAATATGTGTGGTTTAATATGCAAATAAGAACATAAGAACATAAGAGAAGCCATGTTAGATCAGGACAATGGCCCACCAGTCCAACACTCTGTGTCACACAGTGGCCAAATTTTTTTTTATATATACACTGAGGCTAATAGCCACTGATGGACCCCTGCTCCATATTTTTATCTAAACCCCTCTTGAAGGTGGCTATGCTTGTGGCTGCCACCACCTCCTGTGGCAGTGAATTCCACATGTTAATCACCCTTTGGGTGAAGAAGTACTTCCTTTTATCCATTTTAATCTGTCTGCTCAGCAATTTCATCGAATGCCCACGAGTTCTTGTATTGTGAGAAAGGGAGAAAAGGACTTCTTTCTCTACTTTCTCCATCCCATGCATTATCTTGTAAACCTCTATCATGTCACCCCGCAGTCGACGTTTCTCCAAGCTAAAGAGTCCCAAGCGTTTCAACCTTTCTTCATAGGGAAAGTGCTCCAGCCCTTTAATCATTCTAGTTGCCCTTCTCTGGACTTTCTCCAATGCTATAATATCCTTTTTGAGGTGCGGCGACCAGAATTGCACACAGTACTCCAAATGAGACCGCGCCATCGATTTATACAGGGGCATTATGATACTGGCTGATTTGTTTTCAATTCCCTTCCTAATAATTCCCAGCATGGCGTTGGCCTTTTTTATTGCAAACGCACACTGTTTTGACATTTTCAGTGAGTTATCTACCACGACCCCAAGATCTCTCTCTTGGTCAGTCTCTGCCAGTTCACACCCCATCAACTTGTATTTGTAGCTGGGATTACTTTGCACTTGGCCACACTGAACTACAAAAAAAGAGGCCTGGTTGGCTCTTGACGGAGCTTCAGAGAATCATTTTGAAATGAGAATATAATGGGACAAGAATAATAATTGGCTTGTTCCCCCGGTTTGTCATGACGGACGACTGATTATTACCCCCGAGCTCCTAAATCTCCAGCATTTCTAGAACCTGAATTGTTTTGCCAGAAGTTATTCTCACTCTGACTGTATACAATTAAGATAACTCATGCGGATTGCTTGAATAACAGCGAGTTGAATTCCTGGCAGCTACTTCCCTAAATTTTGCATACTATTCATAGATGGTATTTTATATTTCATTTTTCTTGGTACTATTCAATGTGTGAGCAGACCCTTTTTTGGTCATGGGTTATGGTCTTCCACTGTGGAGACACTGGGCAAGGGGATATGACTCAGTTATACAACATCTGTTTAGCATGCAGAAGGTCTCAGGTTCAACCCCTGACATCTCCAGTTCAAAGGACCGGGCAGTAGATGATAGGAAAGACCTCTACCTGAGACCTCAGAGAGCTGCTGCCAGAGTAGACAATATTGACTCTGATGGATTGAGTGTCTGTTTCAAGATAAGGCAGCTTCATAAGCATTCATGGAAGAAGAAGAAGAAGAGGAAGAAGAAGAAGAAGAAGAAGAAGAAGAAGAAGAAGAAGAAGAAAATTGCAAATTTATATCCCATATATGCCTAAATAAAACCAAGATATAAAGCCTGCTTTGCCAGGCTCTCTCAATCACACAGCAGAGCTACTGAGCCCAGCCTCTCTTCCTTCTGTTGGCTGAGGTTTATCTCCCTCCTAGTCCCCTGGGGAAGGAAGGAAAGAGCCAGAGCTTCCTTTGCCCAATTCCCTAGATCCCTTGGGAGAAACACAAAGAAGAAGAAGAAGAAAATTGCAGATTTATATCCCACCCTTCTCTCTGAATCAGAGACTCAGAGAAGCTTACAATCCCCTATAACTTCTCCTCCCACAACAGACACCCTGTGAGGTGGGTGGGGCTGAGAGGGCCCTCACAGCAGCTGTCCTTTCAAGGACAACTCCTGCAATAGCTATGGCTAACCCTAGGCCATTCCAGCAGCTACAATGGGAGGAGTGGGGAATCAAACCTGGTTCTCCCAGATAAGAGTCCACACTTAACCACTACACCAAACTGGCTCTCTACACCAGAGGTGTAAAACATGTGGCCCAGGGGCCGAATCAGGCCCCCAAAGGGCTCCTATCAGGCCCCTGAGCAACTGGCTCCTGTCTGCTTCCTTCGCCCTCTCTCTTGCTTCCTTCTGCATCACAGCTTGCTTTGCCAGGCTTGCTCAATCACACAGGAGTTGCAAATTCTCTATTTTCTCCATTGGCTGAGGCTCCTCCCTTGGGGAGGAAGGGGGGAGGGAGAGCTTGCTTTGCCAGGCTCTCTCAATCAAACAGCAGAGCTACTGAGCCAAGCCTCTCTCCCTTCTGTGGGCTGAGGTTTGTCTCCCTCCTAGTCCCCTGGGGAAGGAAGGAAAGAGCCAGAGCTTCCTTTGCCCAGTTCCCTGGATCCCTTGGGAGAAACACAAAAGAAAGAACCTTGAAGACCGACGAGTGCTAATGTTTTCAACATATTTCATTTCGAGTTTAAAAAAATAATAATCTTGAATTGTGTTTGTCTGTGTCCTTTATAAAGTTTACATCTCTGTCACCTAAATAGATATATATGTGGCCCAGCCCAACATGGCTAGGCCTGACAAGGTCTCATTAATGTCAGATCCGGCCCTCATGACAAATGAGCTCGACACCCCTGCAAAACCTGAGCAAACGAAGAGTGCAAAGTCTTTCCGATCAATGGCAACTGTTATTCTTGAGTAAAGGATAAGATGCCATTGGAGGAATGTGGCTATGGTAGGACTACTTTTCATTCTATAAGGTTAATTTAAAAAAAATCCTAATATTTGACACTCGTTACACAAATCCGCACACAATCAATTTACATAAAGAAGGGCACAACTTAGTTATTTGAAAAGTAATGGTTCCATTACCGTAGGCCTGCGTGTACAATCTGTTTGTACTATTCCACCCCACCCCCTCTCGGCTTGACTTCGCGAACGAAGATTTAAGAAGGGTGCAGTAGTCCACATCTGCTGCAGGCTCGCTGGTGGCTGACAAGACCAATGCGGGACAGGCAGGTCCGGCCACAGTGGCTGCAGGGAAAAGTCTGATTTGGGGTTGGTGCTGTAGCAGTGCGATTCTTCCTCAATCTCCTTTTGTCCTCAAGACCAGCTATGCGTGCGTTCTCAAAGGAAGAGACAGCCTGGTGGATGGTGTGCCTCCATGCTTTGCGATCTGAGGCTAGGTCAGACCACTGGTGAGGGTTGATGCGACAGGTGCCAAGGGATTTCTTCAAGGAGTCCTTGTACCTCTTCTTTGGTGCCCCTCTATTTCGATGGCCGGTGGAAAGTTCACCATACAGAGCAATCTTGGGAAGGCGGTGGTTTTCCATCCTAGAAATATGCCCTGCCCAGCGCAGCTGCGTCTTCAACAGCAGTGCCTCAATGCTTGTAACCTCCGCCCTCTTGAGGACTTCAGTGTTGGTCACAAAGTCACTCCAGTGGATGTTGAGGATGGTGCGAAGGCAGCGCTGATGAAAGTGCTCAAGAAGTCGCAGGTGATGATGGTATAAAACCCACGATTTGGAGCTGTAGATGAGGGTTGTCATCACAACCGCTTTGTAAACATTGATCTTTGTGCCTTTTTTCAGATGTTTGTTGCTCCACACTCTTTTGTGCAGTCGGCCAAATGCATGGTTTGCCTTTGCCAGCCTGTTGTCAATCTCCTTGTCGATCTTGGCATCTGAGGAGATGATGCACCCCAGGTAGCTGAACTGCTGGACTGTCTTCAGAACTGATCCACCCACAGTGATGCGGGGAGCGTGATAATCTTCCTGGGGTGCAGGCTGGTGGAGAACTTCTGTCTTCTTCAGACTGACTTCTAGGCCAAATAGCTTGGCAGCCTCTGCAAAGCAGGACGTCATATGCTGCAGAGCTGATACCGAGTGGGAGACGAGTGCAGCATCATCAGCAAACAGTAGCTCTCGGATAAGTTTTTCCATTGTCTTGGAGTGAGCCTTTAGTCACCTCAGGTTGAACAGGCTGCCATCGGTGCGATAGCAGATGTAGACACCATCGTAATCATCTAGATCTACTGCAGCTCTTTGAAGCATCATGCTAAAGAAGATCGTAAAGAGAGTTGGCGCGAGAACGCAGCCTTGCTTTACACCTGTGCCTATTGGGAAGGTCTCCGAGAGGTCGTTGCAGTGTCTGACTTGGCCTTGCTGGTTTCAAAAAGGTTGGACCAGGGGGTCCAATTCTATGAGCCCCAAAAGAAGGTGCCCCTATCCTTCATTATTTCCTATGGAAGGAAGGCATTGAAAAGGTGTGCCGTCCCTTTAAATGTGATGGCCAGAACTCCCTTTGGAGTTCAATTATGCTTGTCACAGCCTTGATCTTGGCTCCGCTCCTAATGCCTCCTGGCTCCACCCCCAAAGTCTCCTGGCTCCACCCCCAAAGTCCCCAGATGTTTCTTGAATTCGACTTGGCAATTCTACATGCAGGTCACTATCACCCATTTGGTTGGTCCTGATGTCTGGAATAGATTACTAGAGACTCCAAAAACTTCATTCTTTCTAGCATTTAATAAGGCCTGAAAGGACCTGAAATGCAGTATACCAGAGGACTGGGAACTGAAACGATATATCATTGGCCTGCTGTCTTAAGACTTCTGAATTGTGCATTGCACTTTAGATGTTACAGGTTAAGGTTTTGGTGTATTATCATTTAGAATATGTGCCCTTTTATTGTTAAATTTAAATTCAGCATCTGTTTCACTGGACACCACTGTAAGCTACCAGTAGCTTTGAAAGGGTGAAATAGAAATCTTTTAATTAGTACGCATCAAAATATCTTAAAGGCTAACAAAATTTGTGGCAGGCTATGAGCTTTCATGAGTCATGGTTTGATTCCCCACTCCTCCGCTTGCAGCTGCTGGAATGGCTTTGGGTCAGCCATAGCTCTGGCAGAGGTTGTCCTTGAAAGGGCAGCTGCTGTGAGAGTCCTCTCAACCCCACCCACCTCACAGGATGTAGGGGAGGAAGATAAAGGAGATTGTGAGCCGCTCGGAGACTCTGAGATTCAGAGTGGAGGGTGGGATATAAATCCAATAACACCACCGTCGTCATCTTCTTCTCAAAGGTGCTTCTGGGCTCTTGCTGTTTTTTACTGCAGACTAACATCTTGAAATATCAAAATGTTCAGAAAAGGACTGCGCCGTATGTTTTTTTTGAGTGTGCGTGCACCGGTGTCGTTATGGAGAATGGAATTTTCTTTTCCTCCAATTTTTTTTTTAGATACAGCCATCGATGCTCAAATTGCAAGAAGAAAGGTACAGACTGGATATTAGGAAACATTTTTTTGTTACAATCAGAGTAGTTCACAGATGGAAGCAGCTTCCTAGGAAGGTGGTGAGCTCCCCTTCATCGGCAGTCTTCAGAATGTGGCTGGATGATGATTTGTCGGAGATGCTTTAGGCTGGTCATGCAAGGAGCAGGGGGTTGGACTAGATGGTCTGTATGGACCCTCCCAACCCCATGATTCTATGCCTCTTATTCTATTGTACAAGAGAAGTTTCTCTTTTATTTCTCTTTGAAGAGAAATCAGTGCATCCTTTTGTTACTTCAGGCCTTACAAAAATTTTGTTATCACCAAAGGGTGTTATTCCAGCAGCAGGGCAGGGAGGCTGAGGAAGACACTGCTTGCCTCTGAGTATTTGCGGAATAAAATTCTGAAGTTTTTGTACATTCACCCTTCCTGTTCCTCCTCTCTTTGAATTTCCCTTTTGCTCAAAATGAAATTGATTCAAAGCTGACTTGCAATTCCTGGAGAGCCAGTTTGGTGTAGTGGTTAAGTGTGCGGACTCTTACCTGGGAGAACCGGGTTTGATTCCCCACTCCTCCACTGGCAGCTGCTGGGATGGCCTTGGGTCAGCCATAGCTCTGGCAGAGGTTGTCCTTGAAAGGGCAGCTGCTGTGAGAGCCCTCTCCAGCCCCACCCACCTCACAGGGTGTCTGTTGTGGGGGAGGGAGATAAAGGAGATTGTGAGCCGCTCTGAGACTCTTCGGAGTGGAGGGCGGGATATAAATCCAATATCTTCTTCTTCTTCTTCCTAGGAAGGAAGGAAGGGAGGGAGGGAGGGAGGAAATGATTGTTGGATTTTAGGAACAAATTGGTTAACAGGGAATTCACATAATTCCTTTTAACAGTTCTAACATTCACTCACCTCTATTGATAGGATCTCTGAGAAATCTTGTGACAATCTTGAAAGACCTTCTAGGACAAATAAATGCCTTTTCATTTTAAAAATGATATTCTCAACCAACTGTGCAGGTGATCGCGGTGATCAAATGTTATTTTAAAGAAACGGAAGCCAAGATAGAGGAGACAGACAGATAGATGGTAGATATGTGTCCAATGGACAACCTAGAACAAGGAGTCTTATTTGACCCCATACATTGAATGTGTGGACCTCTGATTTCATACAACTAGACTTCTCAATGATTTCCTTCCTTCCTTCCTTCCCTACCTTCTTCCCTGCCTTCCTCCTTCCTTCTTTGGAAATCTATCTATTTATCTATCATTTCCTCCCTCCCTCCTCCCTTAAGAACATAAGAGAAGCCATGTTGGATCAGGCCAATGGCCCATCCAGTCCAACACTCTGTATCACACAGTGGCCATACACACACACACTGTGGCTAATAGCCACTGATGGACCTCTGCTCCATATTTTTATCCAACCCCCTCTTGAAGCTGGCTATGCTTGTAGCCACCACCACCTCCTGTGGCAGTGAATTCCACATGTTAATCACCCTTTGGGTGAAGAAGTACCTCTTTTTATCCGTTCTAACCCGACTGCTCAGCAATTTCATCGAATGCCCACGAGTTCTTGTATTGTGAGAAAGGGAGAAAAGTACTTCTTTCTCTACCTTCTCCATCCCATGCATGATCTTGTAAACCTCTATCATGTCACCCTGCAGGCGATGTTTCTCCAAGCTGAAGAGCCCCAAGCGTTTCAACCTTTCTTCATAGGGAAAGTGTTCCAGCCCTTTTATCATTCTAGTTGCCCTTTTCTGGACTTTCTCTGGTCTTTTTTGGATTTTCTGGGTTTATGATGTAATACAGGTATTTATACGTAAAGAGATGAATGGGGGGAAACGCATCGAGACCATAGTGACCGTTTTGATAGAATTTATAGCCTAGAGTGTTGATTCGGAGCTCTTTGTTAAGGTCACGTGTTCAAGCAGACAGCAAGTTGAAAGTGCTTGCATAAACCTGTCTTCCTTAGATGAAAACTGATACATTCCTCTTACTTTTGGCATGGCCGGTGCATAGGAGTAGGTCAAGTAGGTGGCCGCCTAGTGCGCAGCTGGCCTAGGGGGCTACACGAGGTGCCCCCTCTCCCCGTGCACAGTGTGTCTGCTCCTAGGAGCCTGCCTTCCCCAATTGAAAGCAGACTCCATAGTCGCAGATGCTGCTTGGCCGGTTTCCTATTCCCCGCCGAAATGCGAAAGCAGAGGGCGCCTGCGCAGTGTGTTCCTCGGAGCCCAGCAGGGAGAAATTAAACAACTGTAAAAGCTGAAGAAGCACCAATGACAGTTTCTAAAAATTGGCTCCTGTTGAAGTTGCCTGCTGCCACTCATCCTTCCTACTCTACTTTAACAGAGCCATGGGGTGGGAGCCTTAGCTCAATGGTAGAGCATCTTCCTTGCATGCACAAGGCACCTCCAGCTAAAAGGATGAAGCAGAAATGGCCATGTGAAGGTCTTGTCCCTGGCACCTCCAGCTAAAAGGATCAAGTAGAAATGGCCATGTGAAGGTCTTTGGCCCTGACACCTCCAACTAAAAGGATCAGGTAGAAATGGTCATGTGAAAGTCTTGTCCCTGGCACCTCCAGCTAAAAGGATCAAGCAGAAATGGCTATGTGAAGGTCTTGGCCCTGGCACCTCCAGCTAAAAGGATCAAGTAGAAATGTTCATATGAAGGTCTTGGCCCTGGCACCTCCAGCTAAAAGGATCAGGTAGAAATGGTCATGTGAAGGTCTTGGCCCTGGCACTTCCAGCTAAAAGGATTAAGTAGAAATGGCCATGTGAAGGTCTATGGCCCTGACACCTCCAACTAAAAGGATCAGGTAGAAATGGTCATGTGAAAGTCTTGTCCCTGGCACCTCCAACTAAAAGGATGAAATAGAAATGGCCATGTGAAGGTCTTGTCCCCTGGCACCTCCAGCTAAAAGGATCAAGTAGAAATGGCCATGTGAAGGTCTTGTCCCTGGCACCTCCAGCTAAAAGGTTCAAGCAGAAATGGCCATGTGAAGGTCTTGGCCCTGGCACCTCCAGCTAAAAGGATCAAGTAGAAATGGCCATGTGAAGGTCTTGGCCCTGGCACCTCCAGCTAAAAGGATCAAGTAGAAATGGTCATGTGAACGTCTTGGCCCTGGCACCTCCAGCTAAAAGGTTCAAGTAGAAATGGCCATGTGAAGGTCTTTGGCCCTGACACCTCCAACTAAAAGGATCAGGTAGAAATGGTCATGTGAAAGTCTTGTCCCCTGGCACCTCCAACTAAAAGGATGAAGTAGAAATGTTCATATGAAGGTCTTGGCCCTGGCACCTCCAGCTAAAAGGATCAAGTAGAAATGGTCATGTGAAGGTCTTGGCCCTGGCACCTCCAGCTAAAAGGCTCAAGTAGAAATGTCCATGTGAAGGTCTTGTCCCTGGCACCTCCAGCTAAAAGGATCAAGTAGAAATGGTCATGTGAAGGTCTTGTCCCTGGCACCTCCAGCTAAAAGGATCAAGTAGAAATGGCCATGTGAAGGTCTTGTCCCTGGCACCTCCAGCTAAAAGGCTCAAGCAGGAATGGCCATGTGAAGGTCTTGGCCCTGGCACCTCCAGCTAAAAGGATCAAGTAGAAATGGCCATGTGAAGGTCTTGGCCCTGGCACCTCCAGCTAAAAGGATGAAGTAGAAATGTTCATATGAAGGTGTTGGCCCTGGCACCTCCAGCTAAAAGGATCAAGTAGAAATGTCCATGTGAAGGTCTTGGCCCTGGCACCTCCAGCTAAAAGGATGAAGTAGAAATGTTCATATGAAGGTCTTGGCCCTGGCACCTCCAGCTAAAAGGATCAAGTAGCAATGGTCATGTGAAGGTCTTGGCCCTGGCACCTCCAGCTAAAAGGCTCAAGTAGAAATGTCCATGTGAAGGTCTTGTCCCTGGCACCTCCAGCTAAAAGGATCAAGTAGAAATGGTCATGTGAAGGTATTTGGCCCTGGCACCTCCAGCTAAAAGGATCAAGTAGTATTCTCACAATTTTTATTGCTTAATCTCACTTTAAAAATAAAATAAAATAAAAAAACCTGTAAATTAAAAATGTGAATAGTTTTCAAGTTTCTTCATTTCTCCTACAATTTTCTGGGGTTTTTTTGGGGTTTTTTTTTAAATTTCTGGGGAGGGCACTAGTGGGTAGCCTGAACCCCTGCCCTGTTTTCTGGTATCTATTCTGGAACCCAGAAGCATACCAGTGATCTAAGGATTTTATATCCTGCTTGGGACAACAAATGGGAGAGCAAATATCCGAGGGACAAATAGGAATCTCCTCATCCACTTCTTAACAAGAAGATAAGGGAGACATCGTGTTGACTACCTAACAGTTATGATGACTCTATAACTTAGTGGGAAACACCTGCAGGGTTAAAGGATAAGTGGATGGAGACGAAGGACTGTGTGGTTTTCATGGCTGGAGGCAGGTGCCAAATTTGAGCTTCTAGCTGGGCAAGAAAACAGGAAGGAAGTCCACCAAAACAAAGCTAGCCACGGTGCTGTCACCCGTTGGGCTCTTAGATTTTGAATTGCTGACGATATCTGCCGGAGGACTTGGGGCACCAGCCGGGAAAGTAGCACTTGCGGCAGCTGGAGGCACAGCGAAAGAGATGGAGCAGCAGCCGCAACAGGAACAACAGCTCATGTTTGCAATGCGAACGAGGAGCCAAAATAAACACGGTTTTCTAAAGAGCAACAGGAAGAGATTAAGGTATACATTTACACCGTTCTCGTAAGGGCACCGCATGTTTTATGATATACGGAATTGTCCCTCGTAGATAATTCTGTCAGGAAGGGAACACCCCGTCAACCTCCTTGTCAAAGCGCAAGCAGATTATCCTTTGACATCTTCTGAGGAAGGAGACTGACCATTCAGATCATCAAGGTTGACGTCTAGGACTGATTCCCCACTTATGCCGCCCTCATGCTGTTCCAGCTTGTCTATATCCTTCTTAAAATGTGGTGCCCCAAACTGAACGCAAGATTCCAGGTGAGGTCTTACAGAGCAGAGTAAAGTGATACCATCACATCACGTGTTCTGGACACTAGACTTACATATGAACATACGAAGCTGCCTTATACTGAATCAGACCCTCGGTCCATCAAAGTCAGTCTTGTCTTCTCAGACTGGCAGCGGCTCTCCAGGGGTCTCAAGCTGAGGATTTTCACACATTTGCCTGGACCCTTTTTTTGGAGATGCC
The DNA here is from genome assembly GCF_032191835.1 of Heteronotia binoei. Lineage (NCBI taxonomy): Eukaryota > Metazoa > Chordata > Lepidosauria > Squamata > Gekkonidae > Heteronotia > Heteronotia binoei. The sequence goes on from NC_083223.1 coordinate 272,709,813, forward strand.
AGGGATTGAACCTGGGACCTTCTGCTTCCCAAGCAGATGCTCTACCACTGAGGCACCGTTCCTCCCCAAAACTGATACAGCCCAAAATTGCATTTGCCTTTTTAGCCACTGCATCACACTGTTGACTCATGTTCAGCGTACGATCCACTAAGACCCTTAGATCCCTTTCGCACATACTACTGCTAAGACAAGTCTCCCCCATCCTATAACCATGCATTGGATTTTTCCTACCTAAATGCAGAACTTTACATTCATCCCTGATAAAATTCATTTTATTGATTTTAGCCCAGTTTTTCCAGCCTGTCAAGGTCATCCTGTATCCTGTTTCTGTGTTTGCAACCCCTCCCAATTTAGTATCATCTGCATATTTAATAAGCATTCCCTCTATTTCTTCATTCAAATCATTGATAAAGTTGTTGAACAAAACAAGTGCCCAGACAGATCCTTGAGGCACTCCACTTGCCGCTCCTCTCCAAGAGGATGAGGAACCATTCACAAGCACTCTTTGGGTGCGTTGGTCGGCAGCTCTATATAAGGACAGCAAAGCCCATTAGCGCCGACGCAAAGAGTTTTCGCTGTACATCTATTGCATGTCCTGCCAATAAGAGGTCAATAACATCAACACAGTTGTTGTGAACGCGGACAAAGTGAAGACTTATATGGGTGTCCCTGCTGGGTTCGTTGGAGCCAGAAGGACTGACCTTGGGGACTCGGGAACAATCCCTGCTGCCCTGCTCCAATCACGGGCCGCCTGCTGGTTTGAATGATCCAATCACGTGCTCGCGCGGGAACCCAGAGTTGCGTATTAGTTGGCCCTGTGGGCTCAGTTCGTTAGCCTTAGAGTGCAGCCCTACAATATGCCGTACCTAATAAAGTGCTATGATTACTGCCACCTCGCCTCTTCGTTGCGTTGAACCCAATATATTACGGTGCAAAGAATTTTGTCTGTACATTTATTGCATGCCATGCCAATAAAAGGTAAGTAAAATCAATACGGTTCATGTAGCCCCTTAAAGATGGACTCCTTTTTATTCCAGTTTTGGCTTTTGCTTTGGATGTGTGTGTGTGTGTGTGTGTGTGTGTGTGTTTAATTTTAGCACTGGAGTAGTTCACAAAAGCTTATGCTAGCAAAAAAAAAAAAAAAGTTTGGCTTTCAGGTCACACCAGTTTGCTTGTTTTTTTTAATTATCTTTTTGATACTGCAACCCGATGAAGATTCCGAGGAACTCAGGCCTTTCCGGTAGAGCCAGAAATTCCCACAGCAGCAGAGTTCAAGAGAGCAGCCCGTCTCGCTCAAAGCAGCTGCTCTCTTGAAATATATTTCATTAGGAAGTCTTCTTTTCTGTTTTAGGACCAGATTGACAGCCTACTCAGATGGAGCTCATCCAGGCCAAGTGCATCCAGGGCTTTTCTTGTAGCAGGAACTCATTTGCATATTAGGCCACACCCTTCTAGTGTAGGCAGTTCTCCAAGAGCTTACAGGGCTCTTATTACAGGTCCTACTGTAAGCTCATGGAGGACTAGCTACGTCTAGGGTTGCCAAGAATTCAGAAAATATCTGGGGACTTTGGGGGTGGAGCCAGGAGACTTTGGGCGGAGCCAGACTTTCCCGTTCCCAAAATAAATACGTAAAAATACAGCAGTGCAGTTAACCTGAACAGTCATCACATCCTCACCCCCAATTGTTGCAATTCTAGTAAATGAAAGTGTAAACACACAAAAAGCAGCCCAAAATGAAGTTTGCAAGCTCACATTTTTGTGATCTCACTGGGGCTTTACTCACAGGAACTGCTGTTCTTCAGGCTAACATTGGCAAATAAAAAGATAGTTTTCCTCCATCCCATAAACTGGCTCCTATACAAAGACTCTGAAAACAATGCATAACAAGCACGGAGAAACACACGCTCTTACTGGCTCTACAAAGGCTTCTGAGGCTACCCTGCTCTCTTTCTCTCACACACACTCACGCACACACACTCACACACTTACTTGCTCTGAAACGAAAGGGACTGTGCTCTCATGAGACTCTGCTGCTGACCCTTCCCATGAAGTACTTCCTGCTTCCTGTTCAAATTTAAAGGCACACACACACATTTTAAAACGGGACCTGTTTGCAGCTTTCTAAACCTGCCGGAGAACTAGAGGTACATGGCGGTTGTGGGGGCAGGGCTTTCCACTGCTGGCCAGCTGGCTGGGGGTAGGGTGGAGCCTGTAAAACCAGGGGATCCTCCACTGGGACCTGGGGATTGGGAAGCCTAGCTACATCAGGGGTATGTAGCCTAATATGCAAAGGAGTCCCTGCTATCCCTGGGTGCATCCATTGCTGTGACAGGCATTGCTGTGCTCATCTCAAAACCAGTAGCCCTCAGGTTTGTTACCCTTCTTCCCTCCCTCCCTATCAGACATATCAGGAGTCAAAGCAGCAACATTGGCCGCCGCAAAAGAGAAGAAGTAGCACCACTCTGCTGGAGCCCCAGTGAGGGAAGGAAGGAAAGACAGTCATACCAATCACCCACCAACCTGGGGCTGCCTGCAGGCCGTAAAGGTTCTTCTCGTTGACTTCTCTTGGGCAGGCTTGGTTGGAAGGTGGGTGCAGTGATCCTTCCATCTCAGGTGCCAGTCCCGCGTGCCTGGATGAAGAGCTGCAGGTGCTAACAGGTACCAGCTGTACTGAGACCATGGTGTGGCCAAAGTTACAGGAAGGAAAGATGGATGCAGACACACAGCAACACCCCGGGAGGATGTTCTTGTGGATTTCACCAGTTCATGCTTGGTTAGTCGGTGGGTGCAAACGCAATGCCCATTCTAGCCCTCATGCTAGCCCTACTGCTGCTGGTCATGCAGGTTCACATACTGGCATGGTGAAGGCAGTTGGCCGCAATGGGAGCATGGCAGGGCCAAAGGTACAGGAGGAGGAGCACAATGTGGGCTTGTTGGTGTTCATCAATCTCTAGTGCTCTAGGCATCCAGATCACCTATATGGCTGCCTAGCCTTATAGACATTTTTGTTGTTCAGTCAGACAGTTGAGTCTGACTCTTTGCGATCTCATGGACAAAGTCATGCCAGGCCCTCCTGTCTTCCACCATCCTCTGAGGTCTGCTCAAGTTCATGTTTGTTACATCAGTAACACTGTCCAGACATCTCAACTTTTGCCGTCCCCTTCTTCTTTTGCCTTCTGTCTTTCCCAGCATCAGAGTCTTCTCCAGGGAGTGCTCCCTTCTCATTTGGTGGCCAAAGTATTTGAGCATCAGTATATACCTTATAGACATAGTGTCAAGCATGTCTTATTCTGATCTATAATCAATAGATTTAGGACTCTGGCACAGGCGGGTCTGGGAAATGTCAGAGAACACTCAGGCCTGGGAGTTTGTTATTCTTTCCTGTTTATTACCTTGATGTATAGCTAAATGAGGAGGGAACCAAGTAATTGGAGCCTTCTCAGGAAACTTCTAAAGGGAGTATTGGCCATCTGCGCTGGGCATGATCGGAGCCCAGATAACGTCCTGGGAACGTGAATAATTTTGACACTGTCTGCGTGAACACTCCTATCCTATTCCCCCCTCCATTGGAATTCTTTTGAAGTAGTCCTTAAAAGTATTGTATCTATGTAACCATTTCATTCTTCTCAAGAAACGGCTCCGTCCAAAGTATCGGTCTATCAATAAACGTAGTCTTTGTTTTAAACTCGACTCGTCATTGAACCCGCATGCTTGACACATAGGTATATTTAAAATGGCCAATACAATAGCAGAATGTTGGGGGGGGGGGGAATTCTGGCTTCAATTATAGGGCAAGCTGATGAGGCATAGAAAGAAGAAAAAAAGTCTTTCCTTTCTGAGTTTTGGAAACAAAAAAGGGGGAAGGAGTTTAATCTACACTGTATAGGATGTGGAGTAAGCTGAGCCCAGATGGATTGTGGGAGATGGGCAGAAAAGAGGCAAGTTATTGGGCAATGGCTTGGTTGGCCTGACATTTAACTAAGGCTTTGAGGATGGGGAGATATGGTGTGCCAATGGGAAGCAGTATGCCTCTTCTGTGGCCAAGGGCATAACAGTGTTATTAGCAGAGATCCCTAGATTTCAAACAGGGACCCTCTGAATGTAAAACAACTTCTCTAATACTAAACTTTGAACTTTCCCATGTATAATCCTCAGTAAAATCAAAGGTAGCCCCTTGTGCAAGCACCAGTCATTTCCAACTCAGGTGACATCGCATCACGACATTTTCATGGAAGACTTTTCATGGGGTGGTTTGCCATTGCCTCCCCCAGCAAGCCGGGTGCTCATTTTACTGACCTTGGAAGGATGGAAGGCTGAGTCAACCTTGAGCTGGCTAGCTGAACCCAGCTTCTGCTGGGATCGAACTCAGGTTGTGAGTAGAGCTTGGACTGCAGTACTGCAGCTTACCACTCTGTGCCACAGGGATCTACCATAATCCACAGTACTTGAGGGAAATTATTTCTGTGTGAACACGTACAGAATCAATCTTCTGTCTAAGACCTGGTATCTCCTCAGAAGCTTTTGATCTAAACTTTGGTTTAAAGATTAAAAAAATGTTATCAGAGTGTATATTTATCCATGTACCACATAACTATATCTATCCATGTACCACATAACCACATTTATCCATGTACCAGGTCATCACAGGGTAAGGTTTACCTGGCTAATGAAAATGAGTAGAAGATGAATAAGATATTGGATTTATATCCCGCCCTCCACTCCGAAGAGTCTCAGAGCAGCTCACCATCTCCTTTACCTTCCTCCCCCACAACAGACACCCAGTGAAGTAGGTGAAGGTATTGAATTTATATCCTGCCCTCCACTCCGAAGAGTCTCAGAGCGGTTCACAATCTCCTTTACCTTCCTCCCCCACAACGGACACCCTGTGAGGTGGGTGGGGCTGGAGAGGGCTCTCACAGCAGCTGCCCTTTCAAGGACAACCTCTGCCAGACTATGGATGACCCAAGGCCACGCTAGCAGGTGCAAGTGGAGGAGTGGGGAATCAAACTCGGTTCTCCCAGATAAGAGTCTGCACACTTAACCACTACACCAGACTGGTTTGCCGTTGCCTCCCCCAGCAAGCTGGGTACTCATTTTACTGACCTTGGAAAGATGGAAGGCTGAGTCAACCTGGATCTGGCTACCTGAACCCAGCTTCTGCTGGGATCAGACTCAGGTTGTGAGCAGAGCTTGGGCTGCAGTACTGCAGCTTACCACTCTGCACCATGGGGATCTACCGTAATCCACAGTACTTGAGGGAAATTATTTCTGCGTGAAGACGTACAGAATCAATCTTCTCCTCAGAAGCTTTTGATCTAGGCTTCGGTTTAAAGATTAAAAAAAATGTTCTCAGAGTGTATATTTATCCATGTACCACATAGCTATGTCTATCCCTGTACCACATAACCCCATGTACCTGGTCAGCACAGGGTAAGGCTTACCTGGCTAATGAAAATGAGTAAGGCTGGTTGAATCCAACTGACTGAGTGAAGAGCAACTGGTCTACCTTTTATACAGCTCCATGAACTCTTTTCCTAGGACGTGAGACATGCCTATGGAATATATAGATCTTCCTTAACCATTTAAAATACAAATCAAGCCATCAAACCATTGGTCCTATTGGGCTCCTTGACTCAATCCTTCAATTTTATTATTTTTTTTAAAAAAAGAAGGTGCCTTCATACTGTCGGTGATGGCAGTTACATTCAGCTAAATAATACTGCAATTGTCAGAAGGCACATGGATGTTGAGGGATCTAGTGGTAAGCTTGGTGAAACAAATAGAGTCTGTTGTCCCAGCAGTACCACCCAACAGACAAAAACTGTTAGTCCAAGGCTGCTAAAAAGCTCCTGTCTAAATCTACAGTGCAGCCCTATTTAGAATACTGTGTGCAGTTTTGGTCACCATACCTCAAAAAGAGATATTACGGCACTGGAAAAGGTGCAGAAAGGGGCAACTAAAATGATTCCGGGAAAGGAACACCTTCTCTATGAAGAAAGGTGTAATGTACTGGGTTCTGAGATAAAAAATGGAGCAGAGGTCCATCAGTGGCTATTAGCCACAGTGTGTGTGTATGTATAAATTTTTTTGCCACTGTGTGACACAGAGTGTTGGACTGGATGGGCCATTGGCCTGATCCAACATGGCTTCTCTTATGTTCTTATGAGATGCTCAGCAGTCAACATACTTTATTAGCGAGTACATCTATGGAGCAGAGGTCCATCTATGGAGCGAGTACATCTATGGAGCGAGTACATCTATGGAGCGAGTACATCTATGGAGCAGAGGTCCATCAGTGGCTATTAGCCACATGGTGCGGCCGGGGCCCCGATTATATACATTTCCCGGAACAACCCACTTCCCAGTCCAGTCCAATTGAGACCCTTTAAGTTCCCGCCATAAATCTTCACAGGCAGTGAGGGAAATCCATCCCTAGTCAGGTGACCAATGGTTTCCCATGGCTCACCTGAGAATGCTAGGTATGCTGTGTTGGGAATTCAGTCCCCGAAATGCAAGACACAACAAAAGGTTAAAGGTTAAAGAGGTTAGGATTTTTTTAGCTTGGAGAAATGACGGCTGAGGGCTGTCATGACAAAGGTTTACAAAAATTACGCATCGGATAGAGAAAGTTGAGACAGAAGCTGAGACTCTCAAGCTTCTTAAGGAGCCTTTGATGAGGAACTTTATGAAAAGCTTTCTGGAAGTCAAGGTAAACAACATCTATCGGGTCTCCTTTGTCCACATGTTTGTTCACCCCCTCAAAGAAATGTAACAGGTTAGTGAGGCAAGATCTTCCCTTGCAGAACCCATGCTGAGTCGTCCTCAATAACCCGTGTTCATCAATGTGCCTACTCATTCTGTCCTTGATAATGCTTTCTACCAACTTCCCTGGTATTGAAGTCAGACTGACTGGCCTGTAATTTCCCGGATCTCCTCTGGAACCCTTTTTAAAGATGGGGGTGACATTTGCTACCTTCCAGTCCTCAGGAACGGAGGCAGATTTCAATGAAAGATTACAGATTTTTGTCAAAAGATCTACAAGTTCAACTTTGAGTTATTTCAGAACTCTCGGATGTATGCCATCTGGACCCGGTGACTTATTAGTTTTTAATTTGTCTATCAGTTGTAGGGCCTCCTCTTTTGTCACCTCAATCTGACTCAGGTCTTTCAATACCCCTTCCAAAATTAGTGGTTCTGGGGCGGGCAAAAAGTTCTCATCTTCCACAGTGAAGACGGAGGCAAAAAATTCATTCAGCTTCTCAGCCATTTCCCTATTCTCCTTCAGTAATCCTTATACCCCATGGTCATCCAAAGGCCCCACTGCCTCCCTGGCTGGTTTCCTACTAATATATTTGAAGAATTTTTTATTTTTGGTCTTTATGCTTTTTGCAATATGCTCCTCATAGTCCCTTTTTGCCTGCCTGATCACAGTCTTGCATTTGATTTGCCACAGCCTGTGTTCCCTTTTACTAATCTCACTTGGACTGGTTTTCCACCGCTTAAAGGAGTCCTTCTTACCTTTTACAGCTTCCATTACTTTGTTTGTTAACCATGCAGGCCTTTTCTTATGCCTGTTTGTGCCTTTCCTAACTTGTGGTATGTATTTTATCTGAGCTTCTAGGATTATAGTTTTTAATAGTGTCCAAGCTTCCCCAAGGGTTTTGACCGTATGTACCTTTCCTTTCAGTTTCCTCCTCACATGCCTCCTTATCTCGGAGAATTTACCCCTTTTAAAGTTAAACGTGGTTGTGGCGGTCTTTTTGGACAACTCCCTATTTATACAAACGGTGAAATCAATAACATTATGGTCACTGCTCCCAAGGGGCGCAATCACTTTTACATCTCTCACCAAGTCTTGGGCATTACTTAGGACCAAATCCAGGATTGCCCCACCCCTGGTAGGTTCTGTTACCATAGCATCTGCTCCATAGCACAGTCATTGAGAGCATCAAGAAACTCAATCTCTTTCTCTCGACCAGAACACATATTGACCCAATCAATCTGCGGATAGTTAAAATCACCTATTACGATACAGTTTTTACGTTTAGCCGCTATCTTTAAGCCTTCCATCATATTATAATCATCTTCTCTCTTTTGATTTGGTGGGCGATAACAAACTCCCATAGTTAAATTTCCTTTTGGGCCCTCTATTTCAACCCAAAGCATTTCTAAAAGGGAATCTAATTCTCTTACCTCAGTCTTACTGGATTGTATATCCTCTCTGACATACAGAGCCACCCCACCTCCAACCCTTCCCTCCCTATCCTTCCGATATAACTTATATCCAGGAATCACCGTGTCCCACTGATTCTCCTCATTCCACCAAGTTTCTGAAATTCCCAGAATGTCTATGTTTTCTCCCAACACTAAGCATTCCAATTCACCAATTTTACTTCGAACACTTCTAGCATTTGCATACAAACATCTATAATTTCCCAGGCAAGCTAGGTCCGCCACCTTCCTCCTGCCGCCTCGAGACTCCGGCAGACAGTCCATATTGCTTGTCACCATCACAATGGACAACTCTGATCCGTTACCCTGTAGAAAAATAGCAGCCAACCCTTCATCTCTTTGAGACGAGTCTTCCCGAACCAGAGACATTTCATCTCCTGTTGGCTTTCCCCCAAGATTTAGTTTAAAATCTGCTTTGCCACCTTTTTGATTTTAAGCGCCAGCAGCCTGGTTCCATCCGGGGACAAGTAGAGACCGTCTCTTTTGTACAGCTCCCGCTTGTTCCAGAAAGCATCCCAGTGCCTAACAAACTTAAACCCTTCCTCCTTACACCATCGTCTCATCCACACATTGAGACTTCTAATATGTGCCTGTCTCTCCTGCCCTGCATGTGGAACAGGTAGGACTTCCGAGAAGGCTACCTTGGAGGACCTGGCCTTAAGTCTCCTGCCTAGCAGCCTAAATTTTTTTCTTCAGGAGCTCACAACTGCATTTCCCCACATCGTTGGTGCCAACATGCACCACGACCACAGTTTCCTCTTATGTTCTTATGTGACACAGAATGTTGGACTGTATGTGCCATTGGCCTAATCCAACATGGCTTCTCTTATGTTCTTATGTGACACAGAGTGTTGGACTGGATGGGCCATTGGCCTAATCCAACATGGCTTCTCTTATGTTTTTATGTGACACAGTGTTGGACTGGATGGGGCATTGGCCTAATCCAGCATGGCTTCTCTTATGTCTGGGGCAGTGATGTTGCATTCTTGGTGCTTGGGGGGGCAACAGTGGAAGGGTTTCTGGAGTTTTGACCCTGCTGGTGGACCTCCTGATGGCTCCTGGGTTTTGGTCACTGTCTGACGCAGACGGTTGGACTGGGTGGGCCATTGGCCTGATCCCACATGGCTTCTCCTATATTCTGTTATGTTCTTGGTGGGGGGCACAGTGGGAGGGCTTCTAGTGTACTGGCTCCACTGATGGACCTCCTGATGGCATCTGGGTTTTTTTGGCCACTGTCTGACACAGACTATTGGACTGGGTGGGCCATTGGCCTTATCCAACATGTCTTGTCTTATGTTCTTATGTTCTTAGCACCAAGGCAGAAGTGTCATAAATCCTTACATGAAAAGTATGTCACCATATTTGACTCTTTACGTTTCCTGTTGGTGTGCCAAAATCAGAATGCTTGCATGCCCCAAGGCAGCTTGGTGAAACAAATAGAGTCTATTGTCTCAGCGGTACTTAAGCCCAGAGTTATAATTTTTGATGAGTGCCTGCCTGATTCTAAAAACATGGAATAGAAACTTTGCAGTGGCCAGAGTTACACTCCCAACATTACCAGCCAAAAGACCTGGCAAATCACAATCAAACAAGCAGCAGGGGAACCAGTGTGATGTAGTGGTTAAGAGAGGCAGATTTTGATTTGGAGAACTGGGTTGGATTCCCCATTCCTCCATACGAAGCCTGCTGAGTGACCTCGGGCCAGTCACAGTTCTTTACGAGCTCTCTCAGCCCCACCTACCTCACACGGTGCCTGTTTTGGGGAGAGGAATGGAAGAGAATTGCAAGCCATTTTGGGACTCCTAAGGGTAGAGAAAAGTGGGATATAGAAACCAACTCTCCTCCTCCTCCTTTTTTCTTCTCCTCCTCCTCCTCCTCTTCCTCCTCCTCTTCTTCTAGGTCAGGGGTGGGGAACCTCGATACCGAGGGCCATATACAACCCTCAAGGTCACTTGTTGTGGCCCTCGGGGTTTGCTGGGCTGAACTGAGCCATGTGGCAGCCTCTCTGGGGCCTGTCTGGCCAGCAAGGATCATGGAGCCCAGCCATACTGTGCAGCAGCCTCCCCAGAGCCAGGCAGGTATCACAGGGCCCAGATGTACTGGGCGGCAGCCTCCCTGGGGCCTGGCTGGCTGGCCAGAATTGCTGCAGGGTCTGGAAAAGTTACTGTCACAGTTCAGTTTGCACTTGATTATCCCAGAGGGTGTGGCCTATTATGCTAAAGTAATGAGTATGTGACCTAATATGTTAATATTAGGGGATGTGGTCTAGGGTTTCCAAGTCCAATTCAAGAAATATCTGGGGACTTTGGGGGTGGAGCCAGGAGACTTTGGGGGAGGAGCCAGGAAACATTAGGGGCGGAGCCAGGAGCAAGAGTGTGACAAGCATAACTGAACTCTGAAGGGAGTTCTGGCCGAAGGGGGCTCGGAGCCCAGCCCGGCCCAGACGCCCCCTCCTTCCCGCGGGAGCCACTGGAGGGGGGGGAGCAAGGCCAAAAGCGGCCAGCCCCGCCAGCCAGCCTGCCGCCCCACAGTGCCTCGCCACCCCTGCCACTCACCGGGCCATGTTCACTCTGGCGGCGCCACGACGCACACTGCCTGCGTCCCCCCCCCAGCCCCGGGCCGGCTGCTGCTGCCAGTCATTGGTAGCCCGCCCGCCCAGCCACCGAAGGGCGGGGGAGCAAGGCCAAAAGCGGCCAGAGGGCGGCTAGCATGGGACAATCGCCACAGTCCCGCCACCCCTGCTGCTCCTTGGTGCCATTTCCCCCCTCCCCCCGCTTCTGTTTTTTTTTGTGAGCAGGGGAAGAGGCTGGAAATCATGGGGTCCCCCACCAGGGCGGGAGGGTTGGGAAGCCTAATGTGGTCTAATATGCTACTGAGTTCCTGCTGGGTTTTTTTCTACAAAAAACCCCTATGCATTTGCCTAGGGCGGCGGGCCGGGTGTGTTTGTGTGCCAGATTAGGCTCTCCCCACAAGACTTCAAATAGAAAAACAATTATTTGCATTAATTTTGCTAGCCTAAATCATTCTCCCTCCGCAGAGCCCTGTTTTTTTAAGTTGATAATTTTTTTTTATGGCCCGTGAATTATGTTATAAGTATCCATATGGCCCTTGGCAGAAAAAAGGTCCCCCGCCCCAGTTCTAGGTGTTATGAAATTGTTCCTTACAGAAGAGTACAGAAGGCAACTCAACAGGAAATGGGATAAGGTTTCAGTTACTGCTCTGACATAAAGGCAAAGTCTCTAGAACTTCACATGTTCGTGTATCTGTGGGGAGGAGTCATGGTTTAGTGGTACTAGTATCCAGTTGGCATACACAAGGGCCTAGGTTCAATCCTTGCCATATCCACTTAAAAGGACCAGGTAGTAGATGATGTAAAAGGCCTCTGCCTGAGACCCTGAAGAGTCATTGCCAATCAGAGTAGACAATACTGACCTTGATGGACCAACAGGTAAAGGTAAAGGTAGTCCCCTGTGCAAGCACCAGTCGTTTCTGACTCTGGGGTGACTTTGCTTTCACAACGTTTTCATGGCAGATTTTTTACGGGGTTGTTTGCCACTGCCTTCCCAAGTCATCTACACTTGCCCCCCCCCCCCCCCGCAAGCTGGGTACTCATTTTACTGACCTCGGAAGGATGGAAGGCTGAGTCAACCTGGAGTCAGCTTCCGCTGGGATCAAACTCAGGTCATGAGCAGAGGGCTCTGACTGCAGTACTGCAGCTTTACCACTCTGCGTTATGGGACTCTGTGCCATACAGTGGCCAAAAAACCCAAGTGCCATCAGGAGGTCCACTAGTGGGGCCAGGACACTAGAAGCCCTCCTACTGTGCCCCCCACAAGCACCAAGAATACAGAGCATCTGCCCCAGTCAGAGAGTTCCAACCATATGCTGTGGCTAATAGCCACTGATGGACCTTTGCTCCAGATGCTTATCTAATCCCTTCTTGTAGCTGTCAATTGGTGAGTTCCTCCACAGGCACGGCATTTGAGGAATTCTGCTGTAAAAAACAACAACATACACACACACACACACACACAAATCTGAAAAAAGGCCTGAAGGTCCACAACTCTTCACATTCTTAAATTGTATTTAACTTCACACGAAGCTAGGAGAAGATGTGTGGGTTCCTCCACCAAGAAGGAAGCCCCCTCATAAGAGTTTTGAATCTTCTCAGGGGGCTTTTATACAGTTGGGGATTACATAAGAACATAAGAACATAAGAGAAGCCATGTTGGATCAGGCCAACGGCCCATCAAGTCCAACACTCTGTGTCACACAGTGGCAAAAAATGTTATATACACACATACACTGTGGCTAATAGCCACTGATGGACCTGTGCTCCATATTTTTATCTAAACCCCTCTTGAAGGTGGCTATACTTGTGGCCGCCACCACCTCCTGTGGCAGTGAATTCCACATGTTAATCACCCTTTGGGTGAAGAAGTACTTCCTTTTATCCGGTTTAACCTGTCTGCTCAGCAATTTCATCGAATGCCCACGAGTTCTTGTATTGTGAGAAAGGGAGAAAAGTACTTCTTTCTCTACTTTCTCCATTCCATGCATTATCTTGTAAACCTCTATCATGTCACCCCGCAGTCGACGTTTCTCCAAGCTAAAGAGTCCCAAGCGTTTCAACCTTTCTTCATAGGGAAAGTGCTCCAGCCCTTTAATCATTCTAGTTGCCCTTCTCTGCACCTTCTCTAAAGCTATAATATCCTTTTTGAGGTGCGGCGACCAGAACTGCACACAGTACTCCAAATGAGACCGCACCATCGATTTATACAGGGGCATTATGATACTGGCTGATTTGTTTTCATTTCCCTTCCTAATAATTCCCAGCATGGCATTGGCCTTTTTTATTGCAAACGCACACACTTTCAGTGAGTTATCTATCATGACCCCAAGATCTCTCTCTTGATCAGTCTCTGCCAGTTCACACCCCATCAACTTGTATTTGTAGCTGGGATTCTTAGCCCCAATGTGCATTACTTTGCACTTGGCCACATTGAACCGCATCTGCCACGTTGACGCCCACTCACCCAGCCTCAACAGATCCCTTTGGAGTTCCTCACAATCCTCTCTGGTTCTCACCACCCTGAACAATTTAGTGTCATCCGCAAACTTGGCCACTTCACTGCTCACTCCCAACTCTAAATCATTTATGAACAAGTTAAAGAGCATGGGACCCAGTACCGAGCCCTGCGGCACCCCACTGCTTACCATCCTCCACTGCGAAGACTGCCCATTTATACTCACTCTCTGCTTCCTATTACTCAGCCAGTTTTTGATCCACAAGAGGACCTTTCCTTTTACTCCATGATTCTCAAGCTTTCTAAGGAGCCTTTGATGAGGAACTTTATCAAAAGCTTTCTGGAAGTCAAGGTAAACAATTAAGATTAAGATATTAATCCTAAACAGATCTCCTCAGAATCTTATACAAATCTACTCTGTGGGGCTTGGTCCCAGGAAAATTACAGGTTTTAGAAAACAGAGTTCAGGAGAGGGGAAAAAACCCTCAGAATTATTTAATGAAAATTCTGCTTTTTCTGTTTTTTGAATGTGAATGTCACTAACTCTACAATGCTAAAGATATTACCCTTGTCATTTTAAAATAAATCATGTTATCTCCTTTGATCACAAGCTTGACATTGTCATTACACTTATTACAAGGGACAATCACGTATTTCAGAGTTTGGCAACTCCCAGGTGCCAGGACACCTAGAAATTTCATTGCAGTGCCTACTATTTTCAGCAGAAATTTATTGTGAATATCTCTTGGTGAACACAAGAAGATCCCCACAATATCAAACCACTATATCAAAACTATTAGCCATAGCATATTGTTGGAACTCTCTGTCTGGGGCAGTGATGCACTGTATTCTTGGTGCTTTGGGGGGCACAGTGGGAGGGTTTTTAGTGTCCTGGCCCCACTGGTGGACCTCCTGATGGCACTTGGGTTTTTTGGCCACTGGGTGATACAGAGTGTTGGATTGGATAGGCCATTGGCCTGATCCAACATGGCTTCTCTTATATTCTTATGTCTGGGGAGGAGATACTCTCACAACCCCACTGGTGGACCTCCTGATGGTGCTTCGTTTTTTTGGCCACTGTGTGACACAGAGTGTTGGACTGGATGGGCCATTGGCCTGAGCTTCTCTTATGTTCTTATGTTTTTAAACCAGTGGCCCATCTAGCCCAGCGTCCTCTCTTACACAGTGGCCAACCAGTTCCTCTGGAGGGCCCAAAAACAGAGCATAGAACCTAAGAATTTGCCCTGATGTTGCTTCCTGGTACTGAGAGGTTGATGACCTCTAAACATGGTTTCCTTTAGTCATCATGGCTAGTAGAAAAGGCTTTTTTAATCTTGCATATTAGACCACACGTCCGTGATGTAGCCAATCTCCCAAGAGCTTACAATAAGTCCTGTACGAAGAGCCCTGTAAGCTCTTGGAGGATTGGCTACATCAGGTGGTGTGGTCTAATATGCAAAAGAGTTCCTGCTACTTCATATTTATTCATATGCTACAACATATATTATAGAAGAAAAAGAACTGCAGATTTATAGCCCGCTCTTCTCTCTGAACCAGAGACTCAGGGTTGATTTCCTTTAGGACTGTCTGATTGGATCTTCTTGCAGTCCAAGGGACCCTCAAGATTCTTCTTCGGCACCACAGCTCAAAAGCATCTATTCTTCTGTGCTCGGCCTTCCTTATGGTCCAGCTCTCACAGCCATACTAATCTTAAATAGGTACACACATATTGCTACTGGGAATACCATCGCTTTGACTATACGGACTTTTGTTGGCAGGGTGATGTCTCTACTTTTTATTATACTGCCTAGGTAATCCTGCCTCATAATTTGATACCCTGTTGTAACCCTCCTCCTATAAAAACGCAATAGGTCGACAAGGTTATTCTTAGCATTGTCTATATGAAAAGTCCAAGAGCCAGATTGGTGGAACATATGAACATACGAAGCTGCCTTCTACTGAATCAGACCTTTGGTCCATCAAAGTCAG
Source organism: Heteronotia binoei (assembly GCF_032191835.1). NCBI lineage: Eukaryota > Metazoa > Chordata > Lepidosauria > Squamata > Gekkonidae > Heteronotia > Heteronotia binoei. The sequence continues at coordinate 272,725,061 of NC_083223.1, forward strand.
CATTGTCTTCTCAGACTGGCAGCGGCTCTCCAGCGTCTCAAGCTGAGGTTTTTCACACCTATTTGCCTGGACCCTTTTTTGGAGATGCCAGGGATTGAACCTGGGACCTTCTGCTTCCTAAGCAGATGCTCTACCACTGAGCCACCGTCCCTCCCCTTGGAAAGACACTCCAAGATATTTGAAGATAGATACTTGTTCTAATGGTCTCTCATCCATTTTCCATCTATAATGGCGAGGCCTTCTAGCAAAGACCATGACCTTCAATTTATCATAATTTATGTGTAATAGATTACTTTTACAATAAGAACGAAGCTGTCTCAATACTCTCCGAAGGCCAAATTGAGTGTGGGAGATTAACGGAGTATCATCCGCATAAAATAGGGGAGAGATAAATTTCTCGCCTACTTTAACTGGAAAAAAAATGGATGTGCCAAATTGAAAACTGCCGTCTGCGATATATATGTTGTTTGTTGTATTGTGTTTCATTGTTTGCCTACGGTTTTAGCTTGTAGTTTTTAATTGTTTTAACTTTTGTTGTTATCCGCCCTGAGCCCGCTCGTGGGAAAGGGTGGAATACAAATTAACAAAACTACATAAATAAAATGTAGTGATCAAAACATTGTACTGTGATTGCAGAAGATGAAGATATTGGATTTATATCCCGCCCTCCACTCCGAAGAGTCTCAGAGAAGCTCACAATCTCCTTTCCCTTCCTCCCCCACAACAGACACCCTGTGAGGTGGATGGGGCTGGAGAGGGCTCTCACAGCAGCTGCCCTTTCAAGGACAACCTCTGCCAGAGCTATGGCTGACCCAAGGCCATGCTAGCAGGTGCAAGTGGAAGAGTGGGAAATCAAACCCGGTTCTCCCAGATAAGAGTCCACACACTTAACCACTACACCAAACTGGCTCTCCAGCATTAGACAGCATTAGAAAGCCGCGAGGGGAACTGGAGGGAGCTGCAGGTCACAATGCACCTGATCAGCAACTTGTGGGAAATCAATCACTTGTGCCCAGTGCCGGCCCTAGGACACATGGCACACCAGGAGTCTCCCTGGCCACAACCCCCACCCCTGCCGTCCTTGCCACCCTCCCTCCTTCCACAGCGTTGAGCTCTGTCACACACCCCAATCGATGTACGCCAGAACGAAGCTGGGCCCTGTGGCTTCGAGGTGGCTGGCATCTGAGCATTCTTCGAAGAGAGCGCTGGAGGAGGCTTCTTCTCCCTCCTTTCCAGAACCAGAAGTGAGGGGGGAGTGAAGCCTCCTCCAGCTCTCTCCTCAAAGAATGCTCAGATGCTGGCTGCCTCGAAGCTGGTAGGGCCAGCCTCATTGTGGCCCACTCCTCTGATCGTATGGGGCGGGGGCAGGTGGAGCACAGCATGGCAGAAGTAAAGGGAGGGAGCTGGCAGTGGTGGCAGGGGGGGAGAGGCAAATTTAGGTGTTTGTCTTGGCCACTGGGAGGAGGGGACATCAATGGGGTGCCCCCCCTCCTGGCACCCAAGGCAACCGCCTAGTTTGCCTAGTGGGCGATCCGGCCCTGCTTGTGCCAGGGAAAACAGAGGCCTGGGGCAGAGCAGTGCTAGTGAGAGATTGGTTAAAGTGATTTTCTGTTCGGAGCTGTAAAGTGGATCAACGAGTTGGTATTTCAACTGCTTAGCATGGCAAGATATTTCTTCTAAAAATTGGCTTTGAATCAGTTGGATCTCTTCCATGAATTGCGGTGCTTTTAGGTGGTGGAAGGATCCCTCTGCCTGGGACAATGGAAATGTCTTGCATTAGTGAAAAGCTACTTATTCAGAGCAAAAGTGCTAGTATTAATAAGTTTAATAATGTTAATAATAAGGAATTCACAGGAATTCCAACTTTCAATTTGTAGCTAGTCTTGTTTGTAGTTTAGCAGATGGGTCCACAGTATTTATTTATTCATTCATTCATTAATTCCTTGGATTTATATCCCGCCCTCCCTGTTGAAGCAGGCTCAGGGCGGCTCAGTATGGTTCACCAGTTTCTGCTGCAACCCTTCATAGGGACAGCTAAGACAGAAATCTACTGGGAGAATAAAATAAACAAATACCATCTCCTGGAGATTTCTTTATGTCTCCCTCCCCTTTTGCAATTTCCCCCATGTTACGCAAACCATCCTGCAACAGTTTCCATCTTTTTGTTTGTTTGTATTATTTTTGTGCATGTGTGTGTGCGCATGCATCTATCTATCTATCTATCTATCTATCTATCTATCTATCTATCTATCTATCTATCTATCTATCTATCTATCTATCTATCTATCTATCTATCTATCTATCTATCTATCTATCTATCTATCTATCTATCTATCTATCTATCTATCTCCCGCCCTCCCGCTCAGGGCAGCTTACATAAAATATATATGAAATTTATATTTCATGTATATGCATGAAATATAAAAATACATTAAGACATTAAAAACATAAAATCATAACAAATATCAAAACATTTCAAGTGTTATTGATCTTTAGATGGTAATCTGTTTGATAAAATGAATAGCTGCCTATTCCATTTTATATCAAGTTTAACTATTCTGCTGTTCCAGCTGGATATCTATCTATCTATCTATCTATCTATCTATCTATCTATCTATCTATCTATCTATCTATCTATCTATCTATCTATCTATCTATCATCTATCTATCTATCATCTATCTATCTATCATCTATCTATCATCTATCTATCTATCTATCTATCTATCTATCTATCTATCTATCTATCTATCTATCTATCTATCTATCTATCTATCTCTATCTATCTATCTATCTATCTATCTATCTATCTATCTATCTATCATCTATCTATCTATCTATCTATCATCTATCTATCATCTATCTATCTATCTATCTATCTATCTCTATCTATCTATCTCTATCTATCATCTATCTATCTATCTATCTATCTATCTATCTATCTATCTATCTATCTATCATCTATCTATCTATCTCTATCTCTATCTATCTATCATCTATCTATCTATCTATCTATCTATCTATCTATCTATCTATCTATCTATCTATCTATCTCTGTCTGTCCGTCCATCCATCTATCCATCCATCATGCATCTATCCATCTATCCATCCGTCCATCCATCATGCATCTATCATGCATCTATCCATCTATCTATCTATTTCAATTTATATCCCGCCCTCCCCGCCAAAGCAGGCTCAGGGCGGCTTACATAAAATATATATGAAATTTATATTTCATGTATATACATGAAATATAAAAATACATTAAGACATTAAAAAAAAACATAAAATCATAAAAAAAATCAAAACACTTCAAGTGTTATTGATCTTTAGATGGTAATCTGTTTGATAAAATGAATAACTGCCTATTCCGTTTTATATCAAGTTTAACTATTCTGCTGTTCCAGCTGGATATTCTATATAAAAAGAGCTCTTGGGTTCACGCTAGAGGTGGTCCAGATGTTTCGAAGACTGTTGTAGCCTGTGATCTTAATGAACAAATGCCTGGTGGAAGAGTGCCGTCTTGCAGGTCCTGCGGAACTGTGCGAGCTCTCGCAGGGCCTAACCTCCTCAGGGAGCTCGTTCCACCAGCACGGAGCTACAACAGAAAAGGTCCTGGCTCCGGTTGTCATGAGCCTGGCCTCTTTGAGTGTGCGTCTGCACCTGGAAGTCATGTTGACCTGTGGTGACTGACTCCTACTGGGGGCATGGAAGATATTCAGAGAGGTAGCGAATAAACCTTGGCCTCTGCCTTCCAACTTCTGGTGTTCCAAGGAGGTGTCCATACAACTACTTACCAATGTCAACCCTGCTTAGCTTCTGAGATCTGACAAGATCTGGCTTGCCTGGGCTGCCCAGGTCAGAGTCTAACTGTTTCCATCTTGATACAAAAAACGTGCAATGGCTCACTGCATTTCTTACGTGCAAAAAGGAAGACCTCTAGCCATGCAAGTCAAATGACCTTGAAACACCAGCATCTGAGCAATGACGACATTCTTTAATCACGGTGTCCCCGGGGAGAAATAGCCATTCAGCTGAGATCTCTTCTTTTCAAATGACTTCTCTGTGTGCCTTCTGGTTTTGGAATTACAGCGTTACTAACAGAAGATCACTTTAATCATATACTGCGGGGAAAATGGCCCCGTAATGAGAAACATGAATTTGACTCAGGAAGCACAAGTGGACAGGCATGTGGTTGGTTGGTGAGTGAAGAATCCATCATTCCACGATCATGCCTCATTTCCTAAGGGGAAGAGCATCTAGTATAAAAGGATACCCCTCTTTCCAGAGTTCATTGTGCTCTCCACTGGGTTCACTGCTACCTCTAGCTCTTTCCTCTGAACAAGGTAAGTTGGATTGGATGGATGGTGAGGATGGACATGGCAAAAAGCTACCATTTTTTATAGAGCTGGACCTTCTCTGGTCGGCCAATCGAATGGGTGTCTGAAGATTGTCTGGAAATTTATTACGGGAGGATGGGGAAAAAAAATGTCTTCTCAAGAGGATACTTGCTGGCTTGGAGCCTGTTTCTAGCAGTGTGTCCTTCCATCCATGCAAGAACCTCTTGAATCTGGAGAAGACTCCATTTTCTGAAGAAGGCGATAGTGTTAGGCTAGTCTATCTGAACGATCCAACACACTAAAGATGGGCAAGCTGAGGACTCCGGAGGGAACTGCAAGAATGGGAGCCAATTTGGAAATTTGGAATGGGAACCAATTCGGAAATATTTCAGGGGTGACATGAGAGAGGTTTACAAGATTATGCATGGGATAAAGAAGGTAGAGAAAGAGGTCCTTTACCCCCTTTCTCACAGTACAAGAACTCATGGGCACTCCATGACATTGCTGAGCAGTTGGGTTAGAATGGATAAAAGGAAGTACTTCTTCACCCAAAGGGTGATTAACAAGTGGAATTCAAAGCGACAGGAGGTGGTGGCGGCTACAAGTATAGCCAGCTTCAAGAGAGGATTGGATAAACATAGGGAGCAGAGGTTCATCAGTGGCTATTAGCCACAGGATATTGTAGGAACTCTCTGTCTGGGACAAATGTTGCTCTATATTCTTGGTGCTTGGGAGGAGCAACAGTGTGAGGACTTCAAGTGTCCTGGCCCCACTGATGGACCTCCTGATAAAACCTGGGTTTTTTGGCCACTGTGTGAAACAGATTGTTGGACTGGATGGGCCATTGGCCTGATCCAATATGGCTTCTTTTATGTTCTTATGTTCTTATTTCCCTCTCTGGGATTCTGTCTCAGTATCTTGGACATACTATTTGACTATTTATTTTATTTTAGCTTTTATTTGGCGTTTATTTAGATTTTATTTATTTAGTGGTAGGGGGACCAATATTATTTAGTACAATTATTTCACATCCAAACTTGGTCTCCTTTCCACCATCTTCAAAAAAACAACAAAAAAACCCCCATTGCTTAGAAGTACAGAAGAACAGTGATGCCAGAGTGGAGTTGGTACTTCTAGTATTTTATTTTTTCATATATATTTTTTCTACAACCCATATTTTTATAAGGCCCATGGGTCCACTCCTCAGTGACTCTGACATACAGGGGTTTCAGAAAAGAGTGCCCATGTGCCAACAAAGAAACAACAGTAATAATGGAAAGAAGAAATATTTGTATGTGTTTAAAAACAGTCTAATTTTTGTCCTAATGTTTCAGTGCAGAGTTAGTTTTGGAGAAGGGTTTGCTCTAACTCAGTTTGTGTTTTGGTGCCCCAGTACATGGGCAAGCTTTCCCAGGGAACCTTAAATATGGGCTCACACAAATACTGGGACCAAGGGTGGAATTAAAGCAGGAGCCCCTTTGCATATTAGGCCACACCCCCTGATGTAGCAAATCTACAAGAGCTTAAAAGGCTCTTTTTTGTAAGTTCTTGGAGGATTGGCTACACCAGGGGTATGCGGCCTAATATGCAAAGGAGCTCCTGCTAGAATTCCACCCCTGAGTGGGACCAGGTCCATGGTGTCTGTGAACACAAGGGACACTGGGGGAACCAACAGTTTACTCCTTGTGTTTTGCTCCTTGAAACTTGTTGGACGATTTTTGAAAATCTAGGGAGAGCAACTGCTTTGCATGCACAAGGCCGCTGGCTTAATACCTGGGGTCATTTAAAAGCATTAAAGGTAGAAGGTGCCAGAAAAAGCATTCTCTACCTGAAAACCTGGAAACCGCTCGTAGTCAAAGTAAACACACATCTAGACTAGATTTACCAGTACTGCATCAGCAAATGCCCGGAGATTTGGGAGACTGGAATTTTGGGGAGGATGTAATGAAATTACTGGCGATGCACTAGCATTTTTTCTTATCTCTACACTAGACACATAGTGATAGGGGAAACTCCAAAAACCATCAACCAGAAGCGACATCAAATACATGCCAAACTCCACCCATGCCTGGCAAATGTGCCGGTTGATACTTTATGAGTTCCTCCAATCTCTGTGTGCTTGCCCTAGAGATTGAAGAAGAAGAAGAAGATGTTGGATTTATATCCCGCCCTCCACTCCGAAGAGTCTCAGAGCGGCTCACAATCTCTTTTCCCTTTCTCCCCCACAACAGACACCCTGTGAGGTAGATGAAGATATTGGATTTATATCCCGCCCTCTGCTCCAAAGAGTCACAGAGCGGCTCACAATCTCCTTTACCTTCCTCCCCCACAACAGACACCCTGTGAGGTGGGTGGAGCTGGAGAGGGCTCTCACAGCAGCTGCCCTTTCAAGGACAACCTCTGCCAGAGCTATGGCTGACCCAAGGCCATTCCAGCAGGTGCAAGTGGAGGAGTGGGGAATCAAACCCGGTTCTCCCAGATAAGAGTCCGCACACTTAACCACTACACCAAACTGGCTCTCCTAATTGAGGGATTCCCCCCACCTCCCACTCTTCAACTTCTTGAGGACAGGGAATCCAGCGGAGGGTTTGCCCAATACAGGTGGGCAAATTGTAAACCTGATCTAGATGGATTACATGTTGAGCTAGCTGTCCCATGGCTTTATGTTCACAAATACATTTCTGTGCGGAGAGTTCCATAGTCATCTCCTGGTACCTTCGAGTTAGTATTGCTCAGGTTGCTGGTCCACAACAATATTGAGGTGCGGAGCCGGCTGCTAAACTCACAGTTTTTGAGGATATCCCAAGGGATAACAGAAATTCTAAGACAATCTCCAACCCTAATATTTCAGGAGGAATACAGCTATCCTGGTCTTAGCTTTCTAACCGTTCAACCGTGGGGGAGGGACAGTGGTTCAGTGGTAGAGCATCCGCTTGGTAAGCAGAAGGTCCCAGGTTCAATCCCCGGCATCTCCAACTTAAAAAAAAAGGGTCCAGGCAAGTAGTCATGAAAAACCTCAGCTTGAGACCCCGGTGAGGTGTTGCCAGTCTGAGTAGACAATACTGACTTTGATGGACCGGGGGTCTGATTCAGTAGACGGCAGCTTCATAAGTTCATATGTACTTCCATTTATCTGGATTGCATTTCAGTGTGGCGACCCTCATCCATTCCTTCACTACCCACAGATATTGGTTTTGCATTTCCACCAATAAATAAATACTGTGGCGACAATACATCAGCATGCTGATGACAATTCCCCAAACCACTGGGTGATATCGCCTAAGGGTTCCAAACCATGACCTTCTGCAGAACTTGTCTTGATGCTTTGAGAAGAGAACAGAATTTGAGCCCAGTAGCACCCTAATACTCAATTACACCACTGGTCTGTCAAGGTCAGCTTTTTCTGTTCAGACTGGCAGCAGCTCGCCAGGGTCTCAGGTAGAGGTTTTTCACTTCATCTACTGCCTGGTATTTTTCAATTGGGGCTTCAGAGCAAAGGGCTCAGGAAATCGCCAGAGTCACATCTGAACATTGCTGAAGACCTCTGCTATTGCAGTATGCTTCGAGTTCAGAGGGTTCTGTTGATAGTTCCTTTCCCAAGACCTACTCTTGGGAGCCATTTTGGTGTAGAGGTTAAGTGCGTGGACTCTTATCTGGGAGAACCGGGTTTGATTCCCCACTCCTCCATTTGCAGCTGCTAGCATGGCCTTGGGTCAGCCATAGATCTGGCAGAGGTTGTCCTTGAAAGGGCAGGTGCTGTGAGAGCCCTCTCCAGCCCCACCCACCTCGCAGGGGGTCTGTTGTGGGGGAGGAAAGTAACGGAGATTGTAGGCCGCTCTGAGACTGTCCTTGAAAGGGCAGCTTCTGTGAGCCCTCTCCAGCCTCACCCACCTCACAGGGTGTCTGTTGTGGGGGAGGAAGGTAAAGGAGATTGTAGGCCACTCTGAGATTGTCCTTGAAAGGGCAGCTGCTGTGAGAACCCTCTCCAGCCCCACCCACCTCACAGGGTGTCTGTTGTGGGGGAAGAAGGTCAAGGAGATTGTGAACCGCTCTGAGACTCTTTGGAGTGGAGGGCGGGATATAAATCCAATATCTTCATCTACCTCACAGGGTGTCTGTTGTGGGGGAGGAAGGTCAAGGAGATTGTGAGCCGCTCTGAGATTCTTCGGAGTGGAGGGCGGGATATAAATCCAATATCTTCATCTACCTCACAGGGTGTCTGTTGTGGGGGAGGAAGGTCAAGGAGATTGTGAGCCGCTCTGAGACTCTTTGGAGTGGAGGGCGGGATATAAATCCAATATCTTCATCTACCTCACAGGGTGTCTGTTGTGGGGGAGGAAGGTCAAGGAGATTGTGAGCCGCTCTGAGATTCTTCGGAGTGGAGGGCGGGATATAAATCCAATATCTTCATCTACCTCACAGGGTGTCTGTTGTGGGGGAGGAAGGTCAAGGAGATTGTGAGCCGCTCTGAGACTCTTCGGAGTGGAGGGCGGGATATAAATCCAATATCTTCATCTACCTCACAGGGTGCCTGTTGTGGGGGAGGAAGGGAAAGGAGATTGTGAGCTGCTCTGAGACTCTTCAGAGTGGAGGGCAGGATATAAACCCAATATCTTCATCTACCTCACAGGGTGTCTGTTGTGGGGGAGGAAGGTCAAGGAGATTGTGAGCCGCTCTGAGACTCTTCGGAGTGGAGGGTGGGATATAAATCCAATATCTTCTTCTTCTTCCTCCTCAGTGTCAGCTGAAGAAAGACCACTCGTCCCGTACTTGGCTAATGTGAAAAGTTTTCTTTCTTTCAGCTTTTTCTACCTCTACTTCTCAAAGATGGGCAGCAACCATTCCAGCGGTGGCGGCTGCGATTGCCATGGGGGGAACGACGGCGACGAAGTCGTTTGCGTCAATGTGCCCTGCGGTGGCGGGGGGTGCTGCTGTCCCCAGCCCTGCTGCTGCCAGCCCTGCTGCCCGATGAAGTGTTGCCCCAAGACTTGCTGCAACTGTAAGTGCGGTTCCTCGAAGAGCTGCTGAGCGTGTAAGCCGATGACCGACAAAGAGCTCGTCCCGTGAAAGTGTCCCGTGAAAGCGCCATCGTCCCCTGCTTCCTCTCCGCTTCTCGCTTTTGCTGCTCTCCTCGGTGACTTTATTTCTCTCAATGTCATTCCTCTTGGGGTGGCCGTCCAAGCGCCCATTGCAACAAAAGGGAGTCTAAATGCACATCTTCAGCCTGCTGGTTCAGCGCCTGAAATGGACACCCTCGTCATCCTCACTGATTCGACGGCACTCCGGCTAGTTTTCTGCATCCTTCTTGCCGGGTTGGATGCCTGAAGCTTAGCACCTACCTCTTTATTAAACTCCAGATCCTTCTCTTCTCTCTCTCGCTTTTCTTCCCTTTAATTATGGAAACGTCTAGTCGTGAGACATCCTAAAAGAGGGATGTTGACGGCATGGGCTAGGTGAATCTCTGCGTAATTATCTTTCTGGAAGGCGGTTTCTTTCTTCTGTCTCTTCAGTCTCCAACGTGGAGGTGCCGACTACAACAATAAAAAAAATAAATCTCGAAACTGAAAAAATACCCACTTAGTGCCGTGTGCTTCTTCAAACATTGCTTCTCAACCTTGAACAGGATGGTTTTGTTTCTTGGGAATGATTGCTAGGCCTCTTCTCGATCAAAATTCCCAAAGGAGAATTTTGCAAGGTGGATCGTAAATTAAATCAATGAAAGCCAACAGCAATACATAGGTAGCAAAAAGCTTTTTAAAAAAAAAAAAAAAAAAAGGTACAGGTAGTCACCTGTGCAAGCACCTAGTTGTTACCGACCCATGGGGTGGGATCACATCAGGACGTTTTCTTGGCAGATTTTTTATGGGGTGGTTTGCTAATGCCTTCCCCAGTCATCTACACTTTCCCCCCAGCACAGGGCCGGATCTGGGGGGGGGGCAGAGGGGGGTGCTTGCCCCGGGCGCCGATGGAGGGGGCCCCCAAATTGAGTATGTAGTCCTTTGCATTCTATGGGAACATAAAATAGAATGGGCCCATAAGGGGGTGTCATTTTTTTTTTAATTTTGCGCCCCCCCCCTCAAAAAACACGCAGATCCACTCCTGCCCCAGCAAACTGGGTACTCACTTCACCAACCTTGGAAGGATGGAAGGCTGAGTCAACCTTGAACTGGCTACCTGAACCCAGCTTCCACAGGGATCAAACTCAGGTCGTGAGTGGAGCTTGGACTGCGGCGCTGCAGCTTTACCACTCTGCGCCACGGGGCTCCTACCAAAAAGCCAGGATAATATCCTTTATATGAGGCTGCCCTTTGAACATGCTCTACCGATATTGAGCATGCCATGGTTTGTTCAGGCCGAGTAGTATTCACCAAAAAGCTCGGGGAAAGCCAATCAGCCTGAACAAACCATGGCGTGCTCAATATGGCTAATGCACGTTCAAAAGGACAGTCCCGTAAAGGGCACTGCAGTGCTCTAATCTCAATACGAACGTGGATAACTATGCTCAGGCCTTGTGCTTTGCCGACAGAATTCTTGACACCAACTAATGACACTGCCCTAAAAACATGAAGCAGGAGCAGCATTGCTTTTGAAGATGACACCACTTTGATGATTGGGTTTGGGACTTGTCAATACATGGGTTAGAGGCTGGGTGGCCATCTGAGAGCAATGCGGATCCTGTGAATTTAGGTGGGGCGGGCAGTATTTGTGAATTTCCTGCACTGTGCAGGGGGTTGGACTAGACAACGCTGGAGGTCCCTTCCAACTCTATGTTTCTATGATTAGAGACTTCTTTTGGGTCTCTGAAGAGCTGGTGTGTGTAACGATGAGGCCTACCAACACCAGCCGAGCCACCTGATACAATTTTCACGGACCCCTCTGACAGCACACAGACCCAAAGGTAATCTATGAACGCACATCACATGATCTGACTGGCACCGAGGGCTTCCATGGTAACCAGGCCCTTTATAACTTTAGATCCAAAGTTTCTCCTCCTGAGTGGTTTTCCTATCGGTTTAACTATCAGATAGGGTTGCCAAGTCCAATTTAAGAAATATCTGGGGACTTTGGGGGTGGAGCCAGGAGTCTTTGGGGGTGGAGCCAGGAGACATTGGGGGCGGAGCCGAGAGCAAGGGTGTGACAAGCATAATTGAACTCCAAAGGGAGTTCTGGCCATCACATTTAAAGGGACTGCACAAATTTTTAAATGCCTTCCTTCCATAGGAAATAATGAAGGAAAGGGGCACCTTCTTTTGGGGCTCATAGAATTGGACCCCCTGGTCCAATCCTTTTGAAACTTGGGAGGTATTTTGGGGAGAGCCACTAGATGCTGTACTGAAAATTTGGTGCCTCTATCTAAAAAAACAGCCCCTCCAGAGCCCCCGATACACGTGGATCAATTCCTCATTATTCCCTATGGGAATTGTTCATAGAGGTGCATGATGGCTTTGGGGGCGGGGTTTCCCCCGCTGGCCAGCTGGCTGGGGGAGGGGGGAAGCCTGTAAAACCGGGGGATCCCCCTCTGGGACCTGGGGATTGGGAAGCCTACTATCAGACCAGGACTAGAGATGTGTAAGACGACTGACAGTGTGCATAGTAGGGTTGCCAAGTCCAATTTAAGAAATATCTGGGGACTTTGGGGGTGGAGCCAGGAGGCAATAGGGGTGGAGCCAAGATCAAGGCTGTGACAAGCATCATTGAACTCCAAAGGGAGTTCTGGCCATCACATTTAAAGGGACGGCACACCTTTTCAATGCCTTCCTTCCATAGGAAATAATGGATAGGGGCACCTTCTTTTGGGGCTCATAGAATTGGACCCCCTGGTCCAATCGTTTTAAAACTTGGGGGATATTTTGGGGAGAGGCACTAGATGCTGTACTGAAAATATGGTGCCTCTACCTCAAAAAACAGCCCCCCCCCCAGAGCCCCAGATACCTGCTTATCAATTCTTCATTATTTTCTATGGGAATAAATCTCCATAGGGAACAACAGAGTTCCCAGCAGACATTTCCCTCCCCCCCCCACCGCTTTCTGATGACCCTGAAGCAGGGGGAGGGCCTCCAAACCGGGGGATCCCCTGCCCCCACCTGGGGATTGGCAACCCTAGTGCATAGTGTGACTATGGAAAAGACAGGAGAGGCTCTCGGGAAACCAGAAACCTCACATAAAAAGAAAAGGCTCCTCCCCTCAAGGCTTTTTAGGTAACCGTAGAGTTTCCCCCCAAGTAGAGTTGGGGTACCAAACTCATTTGTTATGAGGGCTGGATCTGACATAACTGAGACCTTGCTGAGCTGGGCCATGTGTATCATAAAGTGTAATGCCAGGTAGCAGAGACAGAAACTTTATAAAGCACACAAACATTTTTTTTTTTAAACTTAAAACATGCTTCAAACATTAGCACTCGTTGGTCTTAAAGGTGCTTTCTTAGTATCTCTCCTGTGCAATCCAGGCTCTCTCAGTTGCACAGTAGAGCAACTGAGCCAAGCCTCTCTTCTTTCTATTGGCTGAAGTTCCCTGGGGAAGGAAGGAAAGAACCAGAGCTTCCTTCGAAGCAAGCTTTCCCTCCCCTCTTCCCTCCCCAAGGAAGGAGCCTCAGCCAATAGAGGAAATAAAGGCTTTCCTCTGTAGCTCCTGCGCAATTCATCAAGCCTGGCAAAGCAAGCTGTGATGCCGAAGGAAGCAAGAGAGAGGGAGAAGGAAGCAGACAACAGCCAGTTGCTCAGGGGCCTGTTAGGAGCCCTATGATTCAGCCCTTGGGCGCCCAGGTGATGTGCCCAGCATGATAATTCACTTCCGGGTGACATCATCGTGACACATGTGTTTTGCACATGAGAGAAGGATCCCCCTCCAGGAGCCAGTAAGGACCTGGCAACCCTATAACCCCCCCCCCCCCCAAATAACAGGAGAACCTGTAGCTGTAGCTTTAAGAAACAAATATGGCCGTCAAGCAAAAGTAGTTGTTGCTAGGCAACCATCCAGCAATGCCAGCCTCTACCAGCCTTGTTAGTAAAAGATGGGGAAAGGGACAGAGCAGTTTTGTCAAGGCAGTTTTGACCTTTGAGGGGGGAATCCATTGAGGATATCTCTATATATGTTTCTGCCCACCCCTTGTTAGGTTCATCCCACTACTGGAGACTATAGAAGGGAATTTTGTTTTGCAACAATATCCCCTGGCGACTGGATGAGTGTCAAGAAAGGTGCTATTTAAGTTCAATTGAATTCCAAAGGAGAGATTAACATTCTTTCTTCTAGTTCGCCAAAGGGGTGGAAACTTAATACTGGATAATTCCATCTCATTCACATTTTACAGACACGGATTTTTTTTAAAATAACATTTGGCGTAAAGAAATGTACATTAATGTATTTTAAAAAAAAACAGGTAACTTTGATTAAACCATTAAAATCTCAATGGGAAGGATACATGAAGAAGAGGAAGAAGAAAGCATAGATTTATGCCCTGCCATTCTCTCTGAATCAGAGTCTCAGATCAGCTCACAATCTCCTTTATCTTCCTCCCCCACAACGGACACCCTGTGAGGTGGGTGGGGCTGAGAGAGCTCTCCCAGAAGCTGCCCTTTCAAGGACAAACTGCGAGAGCTATGGCTGACCCAAGGCCATGCCAACAGCTGCAAGCGGAGGAGTGGGGAATCAAACCCGGTTCTCCCAAATAAGAGAGCTATGGCTGACCCCAGGCCATTCCAGCAGGTGCAAGTGGAGGAGTGGGGAATCAAACCTGGTTCTCCCAGATAAGAGAGCTATGGCTGACCCCAGGCCATGCCAGCAGCTGCAAGTGGAGGAGTGGGGAATCAAACCCGATTCTCCCCGATAAGAGAGCTATGGCTGACCCAAGGCCATTCCAGCAGGTGCAAGCAGAGGAGTGGGGAATGAAACCCGGTTCTCCCAGATAAGAGAGCTATGGCTGACCCCAGGCCATTCCAGCAGCTGCAAGTGGAGGAGTGGGGAATCAAACCCAGTTCTCCCAGATAAGAGAGCTATGGCTGACCCCAGGCCATTCCAGCAGCTGCAAGCGGAGGAGTGGAGAATCAAACCCGGTTCTCCCAGATAAGAGAGCTCTGGCTGACCCCAGGCAATTCCAGCAGGTGCAAATGGAGGAGTGGGGAATCAAACCCGGTTCTCCCAGATAAGAGAGCTATGGCTGACCCCAGGCCATGCCAGCAGCTGCAAGTGGAGAAGTGGGGAATCAAACCCGGTTCTCCCAGATAAGAGTCCTCACACTTCACCACTACACCAAACTGGCTCTCAATTTAGTATTGTTGGGCGGGAGTTACAGAATGGGATGAAACAGGGATCTTCAAAATTGAAGAACAGAACCTCTATATTAGTTGTAGATTTTCCGGGTTGTATGGCCGTGGTCTTGGCATAGTAGTACCTGATGTTTCACCAGCAGCTGTGACTGGCATCCTCAGAGGTATAATGCAGAAAGATAGAGTTCTCTTTGTGAGAACTATCTTTCTGTGTTATACCTCTGAGGAGACTGTTTGCTCCATCTAAGTTGAATTGGGTTGTATCGTAACGTATCTCGATTTTCATCTGATGAAGAGACGGGGCCGGCTGTAGACTGTCTTGCAGCCTAGGCAAGGCTAACTACTGCCCCCCCCCCTGCACTGACAACATCACTGAGTCACATGGGGGTGCCCTTCGTTGCCCCCTTGAGGCCGGCGCCCTAGGCATTTGCCTTCTTTGTGAAGAGAGCTATGTTTCTCTACATGGGGCTACCCTTTACCCTGAATAGGGTTGCCAAGTCCAATTCAAGAAATATCTGGGGACTTTGGGGGCAGAGCCAGGAGACTTTGGGGGTGGAGCCAGGAGACATTGGGGGTGGATCCAAGATCAAGGCTGTGACAAGCATCATTGAACTCCAAAGGGAGTTCTGGCTGTCACATTTAAAGGGACGGCACACCTTTTCAATGCCTTCCTTCCATAGGAAATAATGAAGGATACGGGCACCTTCTTTTGGGGCTCATAGAATTGGACCCCCTGGTCCAAACTTTTTGAAGCTTGGGGGGTATTTTGGGGGGAGGCACTAGATGCTATACTGAAAATTTGGTGCCTCTACCCCAAAAAACAGCCCCCCCCCAGAGCCCCAGATACCCGCAGATCAATTCTCCATGATTTTCTATGGGAATAAATCTCCATAGGGAATAATAGAGTTCCTAGCAGACATTTCCCTCCCCTCCCCCGCTTTCTGACGACCCTGAAGCGGGGGGAGGGTCTCCAAATCAGGGGATCCCCTGCCCCCACCTGGGGATTGGCAACCCTAACCCTGACTCAGAAACTATAGCTAGTGCAGAACGCAGCAGTGCGGCTGTTAATGGGGCTTCCTCGATGGGAGCACATTCAGCCAGTGCTGAGAGAACTGCACTGGCTGCCTATTGTGTTCTGAGTCCGTTTCAAGGTGTTGGTATTGACCTTTAAAGCCCTATACGATCGGGGGCCTGTCTATCTTCAGGACTGCCTTTCCCTGCATGTTCCCCAGAAAGCACTGCGTTCAGGGACACATCTATTGCCCATCCCCGGACCAAGGGAGGCAGACTGTCCTCTACATGGTCTAGGGCCTTCACAGTGGCAGCACCTGAAATGTGGAGTGCACTCCCGGAGGCCATAAGGGCCCTGCGGGGCATCTCTCAATTCCGCAGGGTGAACATGAACATATGAACATATGAAGCTGCCTTATACAGAATCAGACCCTCGGTCCATCAAAGTCAGTATTGTCTTCTCAGACTGACAGCGGCTCTCCAGGGTCTCAAGCTGAGGTTTTTCACACCTCTTTGCCTGGATCCTTTTTAGTTGGAGATCCCGGGGATTGAATCTGGGACCTTCTGCTTCCCAAGCAGATGCTCTACCACTGAGCCACAGCCTCTAGCTAGACTGGCAGCGGCTCTCCAGGGTCTCAAGCTGAGGTTTTTCACACCTTTTTGCCTGAACCCTTTTTTGGCGATGCCGGGGATTGAACCTGGGACCTTCTGCTTACCAAGCAGATGCTCTACCCCTGAGCCACCGTCCCTCCCTACAAAAAGGGTCTGCAAAACTGAGTTATTTCGACAGGCTTTTGGTACCTAAACTGGGAGAGGACTGCCACCCTACACTACTGAGAAATGGTGATTACTATGGGCTCACCGTTCGTAAAGGATGGTCCCACTTAGGTCCCGCTTAGGCGCTTAACAGCCCCATAAAATGTTTTTAACATGTTTTAAAATGTTTTAATTGTATTTCTTGTTCGAGTTACTGAACTGATCGTTAGCCACCCTGAGACCGCTTGTAGAGAGGGTGGGATAGAAATGTAAGGTAAATAAAAAAAAAAAGCTTGTGCTACAATAAAAAAAAAAATGTGCTACTCTTAGGAAAAGGAAAGGTCCCCTGTGCAAGCACCAGTCGTTTCCAACTCTGGGATGACGTTGCTTTCACAACGTTTTCACGGCAGACCTTTTTACGGGGTGGTTTGCCATTGCCTTCCCCAGTCCTCTGCACTTTTCCCCCAGCAATCTGAGGACTCATTTTACCGACCTCAGAAGGATGGAAGGCTGAGTCAACCTTGAGCCGGCTACCTGAGCCAGCTTCCGCTGGAATCAAACTCAGGTCAAGAGCAGAGTGCTCCGACTGCAGTACTGCAGCTTTAGCACTCTGCGTCACGGGGCTCCTCGTTAGTCTTATAGGTACTCCAAAAAAAGAAACATATTTGTTTCTGTTAGTGTATAGTTCACTGTGCGCCAAATTCCAACAACCGTTTGTCTAGAATACCGTTTTTAATATTGTACTGGCTTTTGCTTTTTGCGGGGGGGGGGGGGGGGAACAGAACCGGTTCTAGAATGCAAAAATGCTTCTCATCCAGTAAAATGCAGAGATGCAAGCCTCCTTTTAATTTGGCCTACAAGGAATAATAATAAGAACATCTCGTTTTTCCATCTGCTTTGTGGTTGATATATTATTAAACTGAATCGTTAGGTTACATTTTCATACCAAAAACGTGTAACATTTGAACCAATTAACATCCAAATGCTGGGAGTCATTAAATTCTGGCATGCTAATTGATTTTTGTTACATAGGGTTGCCAATCCCCAGGTGGGGGCAGGGGATCCCCTGGTTTGGAGGCCCTTCCCCCACTTCACGGTCATCAGAAAGCGGGGGGAGGGGAGGGAAATATCTGCTGGGAACTCGATTATTCCCTATGGAGACTTATTCCCATAGGAAATAATGGAGAATTGATCCACGGGTATCTGGGGCTCTGGGGGGCTGCTTTTTGAGGTAGAGGCATCAATATTTCTGTATAGAGCCAGTTTGGTGTAGTGGTTAAGTGTGTGGACTCTTATCTGGGAGAACCGGGTTTGATTCCCCACTCCTCCACTTGCACCTGTTGGAATGGCCTTGGGTCAGCCATAGCTCTGGCAGAGGTTGTCCTTGGAAGAGCAGCTGCTGGAAGAGCCCTCTCAAGCCCCACCCACCTCACAGGGTGTCTGTTGTGGGGGAGGAAGGTAAAGGAGAAAGTGAGCCGCTCTGAGACTCTTCAGAGTGGAGGGCGGGATATAAATCCAATATCTTCATCTACCTCACAGGGTGTCTGTTGTGGGGGAGGAAGGGGAAGGAGATTGTGAGCTGCTCTGAGACTCTTTGGAGTGGAGGGTGGGATATAAATCCAATATCTTCTTCTTCTTATAGCATCCAGTGCCTCTCAATATACCCCCCAAGTTTCAAAAAGATTGGACCAGGGGATCCAATTCTATGAGCCGCAAAAGAAGGTGCCCCTAGCCTTCATTATTTCCAATGGAGGGAAGGCATTTAAAAAGGTGTGCGATCCAGGACCGGTTCCTTTAAATGTGATGGCCAGAGCTCCCTTTGGAGTTCATTGATGCTTGCCACACCCTTGCTCCTGGCTCCACCCCCAAAGTCTCCCAGCTCCACTGACAAAGTCCCCAGATATTTCTTGAATTGGACTTGGCAACCCTAATTTTACAGGAGACTTTTTTTAAAATAAAGATGTATTGAAAATGCTTATCAGCATATGAGGGCAAAATATGAGCAAATGCTGCTTTTGAAATTAGCCCACAGAGTGTGCTGGGCAGAGAACCTATAAAAATATTGCAGGTAGGCAGATCTATTGGGTTTGGTGAACTGAAGAAGTAGAAGTGGAACTGTAGTTCTTTGTATGCACAGAAGCTGTGAAATACTTTGGGAAGATACTACTGGAGCTTACAGCAGGCCCTGTACTAAGAGCCCTGTAAGGAATTCTAGCAGGACCTCCTTTGCCTATTAGGCCACACACCCCTGATGTAGCCAATCCTCCTGGAGCTTACAGCAGGCCCTGTACGAAGAGCCTGGTAAGGAATTCTAGCAGGACCTCCTTTGCCTATTAGGCCACACACCCCTGATGTAGCCAATCCTCCTGGAGCTTACAGCAGGCCCTGTACAAAGAGCCCTGTAAGGAATTCTAGCAGGACCTCCTTTGCCTATTAGGCCACACTCCCCTGATGTAGCCAATCCTCCTGGAGCTTCCAGTAGGCCCTGTACGAAGAGCCCTGTAAGGAATTCTAGCAGGATCTCCTTTGCCTATTAGGCCACACACCCCTGATGTCGCCAATCCTCCTGGAGCTAGGCTTCCCAAATCTCCCGCTCTGGCGGGAGACTTCTGGGTTCACAGCCTCATCTCCCGATCTTCAAAACTCTGGAAGCGAGGGTGGGGGGTGGAGGGGGGAGGAAACATACCTGTAGGCTTCATGTTGTAGAGCTCCTGAGCCGTTTGCAAAATGTCTGTCCCTTTAAGGCTGGGCAGGAAGCAGAAAGGGCTTGGGAGAACGGCCCCTCCCTTTCTTTTGCTTTCGTTTTCACAGCAAGAGTTCTCCGGAAGAAGATCTGGTAAGTGTGTGTGTGTGTGAGAGAGGGAGGGGGCAGGGAGGGGGGATTCCCTGGTTTGGAGGCCCTCCCCCCCTTAGAAAGCGTGGGGGGGAGGGAAATGTCTACTGGGCACTCTATTATTCCCTATGGAGAACGATTCCCATAGGGAATAATAGGAAATTGATCTGTGGGTATTGGGGGCTCTGGGGGGGCTATTTTTTGAGGTAGAGGCACCACATTTTTAGTATAGCATCTAGTGCCTCTCCCCAAAATACCCCCCAAGTTTCAAAACGATTGGACCAGAAGGTCCAATTTTATGAGCCCCAAAAGATGGTGCCCCTATCCTTAATTATTTCCTATGGAAGAAAGGCATTTTAAAAGGTGTGCTGTCTCTTTAAATGTGATGGCCAGAACTCCCTTGGAGTTCAATTATGCTTGTCACAGCCTTGTTCCTGGCTCCACCCCCAAAGTCCCCAGATTTTTCTTTAATTGGACTTGACAACCCTACCTGGAGCTTCCAGTAGGCCCTGTATGAAGAGCTCTGTAAGGAATTCTAGCAGGACCTCCTTTGCCTATTAGGCCACACACCCCTGATGTCGCCAATCCTCCTGGAGCTCTCAGTAGGCCCTGTACGAAGAGCCCTGTAAGGAATTCTAGCAGGACCTCCTTTGCCTATTAGGCCACACACCCCTGATGTCGCCAATCCTTCTGGAGCTCTCAGTAGGCCCTGTACGAAGAGCCCTGTAAGGAATTCTAGCAGGACCTCCTTTGCCTATTAGGCCACACACCCCTGATGTCGCCAATCCTTCTGGAGCTCTCAGTAGGCCCTGTACGAAGAGCCCTGTAAGGAATTCTAGCAGGACCTCCTTTGCCTATTAGGCCCACACACCCCTGATGGAGCTAATCCTCCTGGAGCTTACAGTAGGCCCTGTACTAAGAGCTCTGCAAGTTCTTGGAGGATTGGCTACATCAGGGGTGTGTGACCTAATATGCAAAAGAGTTCCTGCTACAAAACAAACAAACAAACCATGCCCCGAGCTATCCCAACGAGGACAACTAGCCCTTGTCTCAGGATTTTTATGACTGGTAGTTTGGCAGTTAATCCAGATGGGCCATCTCCAGGAGAACTCAGTCCCTGTCCTCCAATCACACCTTCCCATCTGGAAATAAACAATCACCATGGTTTCAGGGTCATCATTCATAACAAGAAACTAAGCTAGCAAGGATGCGAATGACTTGGAGGAATGGCTGCCGAAGGCGACAAATGCCCGGAGGAGATCAAGATGGAATCATGATGGAATCAAGACTGAATCATGATCTTACTTGAGAGAAGGCAGCTGCTTTTTCTCTCTGGCAGTGCAGGCCCCGGAGGGTGACACCGCATTAGGACTTCTCCGTCTCAGTGAGTCACGCACTTTTGACGTGTTATATTTACAGAAGGCAGGAAGTCTCCGCGAGCAAAGGTGAATGGAATAAGTCAACATATTTGGGAGTGACTAAGAAGGCGAGCCCAGCCAAATCTAAGTCATGTTGGGTCAACGAGCCCCAATATTCTTCTTGTAAAACTCTTGTCATGTTCCGCTTAGTTTCCTGTCTTTGAAGCTAGCATGAAGATTATTCTGTGATAATATAAATTATTCTGGGATCATTCCATCCCAGTGCTATAAGACCTGCTGGAACTGGACAATAGGTCATGTCTGTGAGGCAGAACCTGCCGTTTTAGTCTCGATTGTCACTCTATAGTTTTAGATTTTATATATCATTTAAATTGGTCTTTTATTAGTTTTTCCTGGGGCGTGTTCTCCATGTGGCGTTTTTATGATATAACCCACCCTGAGCTGGCTCTCGGGGAAGGGCGGGCTAAAAATTAAATAAAATAAATAATTATAAATATTTTCAATTGCTGACATGAAAAGCCTTGGCTATTTTACACTGTTTCCAGTCCTCTCGTGCCCGGGAAAGTTTCGTTTTATTGCCCCTCTTTCTTTCTTTGTTTAGTATTCTGATTAGTTAGCATGGAAACCAGGAAGGATTCACATCTCTTTTCACCACTATGCATGGACTGAACAGGTAACCTGCATGATTTTCTATACCTGTGTCCCATCCAGGCTGAGATGGGACTCCGCCGGGAGCCCTTCCCACACACCCCAGGGCCCCACCATACTACATGGCTGCCCAACGCGGCCCATCCGCCTGACATGCTCGCCAGAGCAGGGAACCGGCATGCCCGCCCTCAGGCTCGGGAGAAGTGGCAGAGCCGTGGCGGCCACAGAGGGGAGAAGGCAGGAACAATGCCCTGCAGAGAGGGCAGAGGAGTCAGAAATCCTGAGCCGCGGCGGCGCTGCAGCCACAATGTCCCAACCCACTCGGCCGCCACATGGAGAACACAGCCCAGGAAGCCCTTCCACAATGTCCCCACTTATAAGTGGGGGCGGAGCTAAGTGGGGGTGGGACCTGGGAGGAAGAGAGGGGGCCGGGGAAAGGATAAAAGGCCGAAAGGCTGAGAGGTCAGGGAGGAATCAGGCTGCTGCAACTGAAAGGTGGCCGAATGAAAGAGACGGAGGAGCCCAAGCACAGCCGGGGAGGACACGAGCGCAGAGGGGTGAAGTAACCCAGCTCTGTCCTCCCACATTCTGAGACCTCTGGGAAGCCTAAACGGGCCCAGGCCCAAGCCAGACCACCAGGGGAGCAGCGACCACGGTGGGGCGTGACAGGGGCCAGCATGGGCGTGACAACCTGATGTAACGGAAGCAGTGAGTATATTCCTTCTGTTCATCTTGAGAGATCAATAAAGCTGATATAATGTTCATCTGTGCCTGGTGTGCTGATCACTTCTAGAAAGCATCCCAAGTCACGGTTTGCCAGACAGAATAGTGAAAAGAGATGCACAAGTGAAGTCAAATAGCTTCAGCCGGAAGCTCGTACACAGGATGGAACCATCATTATAAGCAGAAAGACTAATGTGGTGGTGGTGGTAGTGGTGGTGGTAGTAGTAGTGAGGGATGGGCATGAACCTCAAAATGCTGTTCAGTTTGTGGTTCATGAATGAACCACAAACCGAACAATGAATCAAAACAAACTGGTTCGCCCTCTGACAAACCGGTTCAGTTCAAAGTTCGCAGGCCAAGCAAACCTTGTTTAAAGGGACCACTGATAGGGAAGGAGGCTGCTTCAGTCTGGGGACCGTGTGAGTTGGGTATCTTCCAACAGCAGTAAAGCCGGGCCCAGCAGTAAGCAGGCCAGCCACAGGGGACGCCCAACCCAAATAGTCCCTAGGCTGGATTAGCCTCCTTCCCTGTAGGCAGCCCCTCCCCTGCCCCTCCTTGAACGTCTGGGGTGGGCTTGGTCACTGAACTGCTACCACAGCCCACCACAGACTTAGCTGCTGCTGTGCAACTTGCCACAGCCATCTCCTCCACCAACGACCCAGCTGGATCAGGCCAGTGGTCCATCTAGACATCCTATTTCATTTAGTAGCCAACCGGTTTCCCTGAACTATCAAAAAAGGGGATAGAGGCCAAGACTCACTGCCATCACTGCCTCAGACATAAGAACATAAGAGAAGCCATGTTGGATCACCCAATGACCCATCCAGTCCAACATTCTGTGTCACACGGTAGCCAAAAACCAAAGTGCCTTCAGAAGGTCCACCAAAGGGGCCAGAACTTCAGAAGCCCTGCCATTGTTGCCCTCCAAGCCCCAAGAATACAGAGCAACACTGCCCCAGACATAAGAACATCAGAGAAGCCTTGTTGGTTCTGACCAGTGGCCCATCCAGTTTAACACTTTGTGTCACACAGTGGCCAAAACTCAATTCCTTCAGCAGGTCCATCAGTGAGGCCAGAATTCTAAAAACCATCACTGTAGCCCCCCCAAATGTCATTCTCAGAGTGCAGGTAGGCAGGAGCCCAAAGCCAGTCCAAGGTCAAAGTCCAGGAAGTCAAGCAGGAGCCAAGTCACTAATGCAGAATCACAAACCAGAATCAGAAGTCAATGTCCAAAAGACAAAAGGTCAGGGTGCCAAGGAAAACAAGCAGGTCAGCATCAGGAAGGAGTGTGGATGCAAGCCAGAGGATAGACTTGTTGCTTCCACAAGGTTACCAGATTCTAGGTGGGAGCTATATGGGAGTCTCAATCAGCCTGCTCCCTGGGTGGCAGTGACTCTGCTAGAACTCAGGGCTGAGAGATCTGAAGCATCAGCGTGCCTCATGTCTTCACTCTGAAGGTTCTTTCCTGAGCCTGCTTTGAGCTCTTGAGATGGGAGGAGGAGAGCGTGGAGGAGATTGATCGTCAACAGCTGACACTGGTGCCTGGAGAGTGATTGATGGACCAGCTGCTGTTTGTTCAGCTGAGGAACTGGCTGGCAACTCTTCCAGGTCTGTTAACCCTTCCAGCTCCTCCTCAGGGCTCATGACACCAAACACCAAGAATACGGAGCATCACTGCTCCAGACATAAGAACATAAGAGAAGCCATGTTGGATCAGACCTATGGCCCATCCAGTCCAACACTGTCACAAGTGCCTTCAGCAGGTCCACCAGTGGGACCAGACCTCCAGAAGTCCTCACATTGTAGCCAAGCACAAAGAAGACAGAGCATCACTGCCCCAGACATTGTGTTTCATCTAGATCTTGTGGCTAATACCCACTGACGGATATCTTCTCAAGGTGGCTGTGAACTAGGTTGGGCTGAGTCCCTACTGCTGCTGCCCTGTGATGGGTTCTATCCCACCCTGTCTACCAAAACCATGCCATCACACCCCTTGACGCGTTCAGGCCACAGCAGCGTCATTGCTGCAGATGTCAGTCCAATTGCTGCCTGTATTGCGCCTCTTCTGGGTCTTCGGGCTACCTCCCTGTTTCTTCAGGGAGTGGATGGATTTCACAGCAAGCACCAGCAGCTGGCCACTGGGCGGAAGTGGCCCTCAGGAGTGAGCTACGCATTTCTTCTTCCTTTATCAAGCAAACATATTATTGTGCAAGCTGATTATCTCACTGGCTTCATTTCCGGAGCCGGAGTCCCTATCTTTGGCTAGTTGCCATTTCAAACAGCCCCAAGCTGAGGAGCAGCGTTCTCCCATGTTCATCCTCGTAGCATTTGGATTTCTCACAAATTCAAAACTAGGCATGTTAGGCTTTCTGTCAAAGCCTAGTGAATGCAGCTACCAGCCATCCTTAACCACTAATACCTGCGGTGAGTCAAGGGCTGTGATCACACATGCTAAATAATGCAGATTCAAAGCCACTTTCTCACGGCCTGATTAGCAATTAGGCCAAGTAGGCACTGGCCTATGGGCCCCCACTTCTTTAGGGGCCCCAGGCCAGCTTTTCCCCTTGCTTTCCCCCCTGTTTACAGCCCTCCCAACCTGCACGCGCAGCCAACGACTGAGCCGTTTTTTGTGCAACTTGCCTGGTGCAGCTGCTGCTGGCGTTGTTACCGAGTTAGCCTCTCTCTGCCTCTCCTCCTCTACAAAGTATCACTGCCTCCGACATAAGAACATAAGAAAAGCCAAGTTGGATCAAGCCAATGGCCCATCCAGTCCAACACTCTGTGTCACACAGTGGCCAAAAAAGCCAGGTGCCAACAGGAAGTCCACCAGTGGGGCCAGGACATTAGAAGTCCTCACATTGTTGCCCCTCCCAAGCACCAAAAATACAGAGCATCATTGCTCCAGACATAAGAACATAAGAGAAGCCATGTTGGAACAGGCCAATGGCCCATCCAGTCCATCACTCTGTGTCACATATAAGAACATAAGAGAAGCCATGTTGGATCAGGCCAATGGCCCATCCAGTCCAACACTCTGTGTCACACATAAGAGAAGCCATATTGGATCAGGCCAATGGCCCATCCAGTCCAACACTCTGTGTCACACATAAGAGAAGCCATATTGGATCAGGCCAGTGGCCCATCCAGTCCAACACTCTGTGTCACATAAGAACATAACAGAAGCCATGTTGGATCAGGCCAATGGCCCATCCAGTCCAACACTCTGTGTCATACATAATAACATAAGAGAAGCCATGTTGGATCAGGCTAATGGCCCATCCAGTCCATCACTCTGTCACACAATGGCCAAAAAAGCCAGGTAGCTGCCAACACGAAGTCCACCAGTGGGGCCAGGACATCAGAAGTCCTCACACTGTTGCCCCTCCCAAGCACCAAGAATACAGAGCATCATTGCCCCAGACATAAGAACATGAGAGAAGCCATGTTGGATCAGGCCAATGGCCCATCCAGTCCAACACTCTGTGTCACACATAAGAACATAAGAGAAGCCATGTTGGATCAGGCCAATGGCCCATCCAGTCCATCACTCTGTCACACAATGGCCAAAAAAGCCAGTTGCCAACAGGAAGTCCACAAATAGGACCAGAACAGGAGACAGATAGAGTGTGATGGCAAGGTCTAAATTAATTACTCTCAGTATCCCACAATTAAGAAGCGTACATCTGCCCATCAATCTCCAATCCTGATACATTTATTTCCTTCATTCTGTTCCCTCCCAGAATTAAAACCAAACAAATGCTGACCATATAAACTAACCTTGTTATTTCTGTTGGGCCCTTGCATCTGTTAAACATATTCATTGGGTTGTATCTTAATTTTCTGCTTGCTTTCAACCTATATGTATGGACTGTGCAAGCTGATTAGCTTGCTACAAGGTCTAGAATTCAGGGATGTCAAACGTGGTTTGAGGGCTGAATCAGGCCCCCAAGCAACTGGCTGTCATCTGCTTCCTTCTCCCTATACCTTGCTTCCTTCCGTATCACAGTTTGCTTTGCAAGGCTTGCTCAATTGCACAGGAGCTACAGAGCAAAACCCTTCTCCATTGGCTGAGGCTCTTCCCTTGGGGAGGAAGGGGGGGGGGGAGGCAGAGCTTGTTTTTCCAGGCTCTCTCAATCGTACAGCAGAGCTACTGAGCCAAGCCTCTCTTTCTTTCATTAGTTGAGCCCCCCCCCCCCAGTCCCCTGGGAAAGGAAGGAAAGAGCGAGAGCTTCCTTGGCCCAGTTCCCTGGATCCCATGGGAGAAATACCAAGAAAGCACCTTTAAGACCAATAAGTGCCGATGTTTTAAGCAAGTTTTAATTGTGTTTGTCTGTGTCCTTTATAAAGTTTATATCTCTGCTACCTAATCTTAAATAGGTACACACAAGGCCTGGCCCGACATGGTCCCCAACAAGGTCTCATTTATGTCAGATCCAGCCCTCATAACAGCACCCCTGGTCTAGATGGAACACAATGTCTGGGTCGGTATCCTTGGTTGTATTTCAATGTATCTAAAGAAACGTGCAAGCACACAGAAGCTCATACGTTGAATAAAACTTCGTTGGTCTTAAAGGTGCCACTGGGCTCTTTGTTCAGGTGAAAAATAGGTGTGAAGTTCTGTTCCTCAATACTGACACTTCAAACCGGAGAGGCATATTTGTGTATTAACGTAACTGGGGATTAACCCATTTCCCCAGTAATTTGTATTTGTCAGCGAAGGGTTCATTGGAGTTTCAAAATGAACAGACTTGTCTTTGATGAAAAACGAAGTTTCATTTTAATGATTACAGCAATGTTACTCTACACAGGTTCTTTGAAACTGATAACGAAATAGAGAAAGGTATTGGCATTTATGGACATACATCAAAGCAATAGGGGGTTTAAATCACTTCTCATAATAAAGTTGCCATTTGTCTTTTGGAGACAAAAAGATAAGGGCATGTCTGGGTTCACACGCCCTTATCTTTCACATATGGAAACTGTGTCTTCCTCCCGGTGGTGTCCTTGCCCGGCGCCTGGGAAGCGGCCGAGCCTTTTGCACTTCAAAGACCTTGCTGGCCTTTGGCGTCTCAATCACCTCCTCTTCTCCCCCCCACCCCTACATTCTACAATGACTCTAGTATTCGTAGGCAAAGATTCATAGGGTTAGTTGACAGTAAATAAACATTTCAAATGGCAGACTTAACTTTAAAAGAACACAAGCTGACAGTATTGGACTGAACATGTAGACCCCATTTATCTCCTTTTGAAATACGGGGATAATATTCTGCTGTCTGAATGGAAAATTTATCTCTAGATCAGAGGTGGCCAATGGTAGCTCTCCAGATTTTTTTTTGCCTACAACTCCCATCAGCCCCGGGCATTGGCCATGCTGGCTGGGGCTGATGGGAATTGTAGGCAAAAAAAACATCTGGAGAGCTACCGTTGGCCACCCCTGCTCTAGATCAATAGGAGAATGATGGGTTTCCCATTAAGTTTGACAAAGATTTTGCTTTGGTGGATGGATTAACTTGCATGGATTTGGGAGTCTTCAGTTAACGATGGCGTGCCACTGTACCCTCAAGGCTACACTACTGTAATTTGCTCCACATGGGGATGCCCTTGAAGACAATCCAGGAATTTCAATCGTTGCAGATCATCTGCCTATTCTTAGAAGCAGAAAAAGTGGCATAAAAGTCTATTGTTTATCTATTATTATCTATCTGCTGATGGATGGCTGTCTGGATTCAGCTCTGGAGGAATTGGGTAGGGCATTGCAAGCTGTGGCTGAATGGTTGCAACAGAGCTGGCTGACACTGAATCCATCAAAGATGAAGGGCCTGTGCCTAGGTTACAGGGAGTTGGGATCACGCTGCCATCCTTTGACATAAATATCAACATTTAGGAAATCAACCAAGAATGTCAAGCCAAATGTATAGTGGTTCCCAAAGCTTTTTAGCTTCCTCCTTAATCTTGCCACCAAGCAAAAAAGATAAATAGTCCATCTCGGCTGTCTCTAGTATTTTCCCAGTCAGTTCTTGCTTTGAAGGCAGTTCCTGGTGCTTCCATTTTTGCTCAAGCAGTGTCCTCGCTGCTGTAGAGATTCATGTTCTTATTCATCTACTCATTGTTTTCAGCCAGTGATACAGTGGGATTGGATTAAGGAAAATGTCCTAAAAGAACTCAGGAATAGATTTTACTGTTTCTGTTAAGAGTTGCTAACCTCCAGGTAGAATCCGGAGATCTTCCGGTATTACCACTGATACTGCTTTGGGGTACTCCTTGATGTCTCTCTAACCATGGAGGTCCAGGATACCACCACTGCCAGATCTGCCTTTTTCCATCTGAAGCGGGTAAGACAGTTGGTCCCGTATCTCACCCCCCCATGACCTGGCCACAGTGATCCATGCGACTGTCACTTCCAGACTAGACTATTGTAACCCTGTCAGTGTGAGGCTGCCATTGACCCTGCTCTGGAAACTCCAGCTGGCGTTGACTGCCGCGGCACGGGTGTTGACGCCGTCACCTGTACAGGTATGGATCCAATCTGCATGGCGTGAACTGCACTGCACTGGCTACCTGTTAAGTACTGAATCTGATTCAAGGTGCTGGTACTTATCTTTAAAGCCCCATACAGTCAGGGACCAGAATACCTTTGGGACCACCTCTCCCTGTACAATCCCCGTAGATCTTTATGATCAGCAACCCAACACCTTTTGGTGGTACCCAGCCCTGGAGCCGTCCGATTGGTTGCAACAAGGTTCAGAGCCTTGGTGGAATGAGCTCCCCTTGGAACTCTGGGCCCTGTGGGACCTACTTCAGTTCCGCAGGGCCTGTAAAACAGAGCTCTTTCGCCAGGCTTTCAACTGAAGCAGTGGATGTCACTTGATTTTGGCCTCCCCCCCTTTCAACTGGAGAGCCGGTTTGGTGTAGTGGTTAAGGGTGCAGGCTCTTATCTGGGAGAACCGGGTTTGATTCCCCACTCCTCCACTTGCACCTGCTAACATGGCCTTGGGTCAGCCATAGCTCTGGCAGAGGTTGTCCTTGAAAGGGCAGCTGCTGTGAGAGCCCTCTCCAGCCCCACCCACCTCACAGGGTGCCTGTTGTGGGGGAGGAAGGGAAAGGAGATTGTGAGCCGCTCTGAGACTCTTCGGAGTGGAGGGCGGGATATAAATCCAATATCTTCATCTACCTCACAGGGTGTCTGTTGTGGGGGAGGATGGGAAAGGAGATTGTGAGCCGCTCTGAGACTCTTCGGAGTGGAGGGCGGGATATAAATCCAATATCTTCATCTACCTCACAGGGTGTCTGTCGTGGGGGAGGAAGGTAAAGGAGATTGTGAGCTGCTCTGAGACTCTTCGGAGTGAAGGGCAGGATATAAATCCAATATCTTCTTCTTCTTCATTCCACCTCTGTCCTCGGTCCCACTGGACCTGACAATAGGCCATGCCTGTGAGGCAGAATTTGTCACTTTAGCTTCCCATCTTTTAGTCTGCAAATTTAGATTTTATATATTTTAATTTGGTTTTCACTGTTGATTGTCTTTATTTATGATGTAGCCCGTCCTGAGACCGTCAATTAACTCAATAACTATTTCTACCCTGATGTTCTCTAAATTTCCTTAGAAAAATCTAAATTCCAAACGGGCTGCCCTAAAAATTACAGTGCTAACTAAAGTCAGGGGTAATTACCTACATTAAGAAAACTGCTTTTTAAGGACGGAGGTGATTGACTGTAGATATGTAATCTGGAAGTTGCTGTAGCTGAGAGATTTGTGCCTCGGAGATAAAGGAAGAATTTACCATTTTTTGACAATGTCTCACATCCTGGAAGAAGAACTAGATAAATAAGGTCCACTGTTCTGCTGCTGTTCAGCCACTTGGTTCCTTTGGCTGGTCACGGTAAGACATATTTCCCTGATGGTTTATGTTTTGGTGGAACTCCTAATGTGCTAGAGATGTTTGTTCTTATCCATCTACTCGTTTTCAGCCAGGGGTGCAGTGGGATTGGATTAAGAGAGCCAGTTTTGTGTAGTGGTTAAGTGTGCGGACTCTTATCTGGGAGAACCGGGTTTGATTCCCCACTCCTCCGCTTGCACCTGCTGGAATGGCCTTGGGTTAACCATAGATCTGGTGGAGGTTGTCTTTGAAAGGGCAGCTGTTGTGAGAGCCTTCTCAGCCCCACCCACCTCACAGGGTGTCTGTTGTGGGGGGAGAAGATATAGGAGATTGTAAGCCGCTCTGAGGACATAAGAACATAAGAGAAGCCATGTTGGATCAGGCCAATGGCCCATCCAACACTGAGACTCTGATTCAGAGAGAAGGGCAGGGTACAAATTCTTCTTCTTAAGGAAAATGCCATACAAGAACTCAGGAATAGATTTGCTGTTTCTGTTAGGGTTGCTAACCTCTAGGTAGAATCTGGAGATCTTCTGGTATTACCACTGATCTCCAGGCGACAGAGAACTTTTCTGCTGGAGAAAATGGCTGCTTTGGAGGATGGTCTCCACAGCATTGTACCTTGCTGAGGAACTCCAAATGTGCTAGAGATTTATGATCTCATTGCTGTTTAAAAGTTTTATTTTCTATAGAAAAAGGAAGGGGAAGAAAAAGTAAATGGAAACAAATCGAAATAAGAAATACATAGAATATATTACATCCTGTATGTCAATATACCAACAAAGGTAATAAATCAAAGTACCTTAAGAATAACAATTACTATCTGAATATTGTAATGGTCGAGGACCTGCCTACCTGAAGGACCATCTCTCCCCATATGAGCCCCAAAGAGCAGTGAGGTCAATGGGGAAGAACCAACTGACTATCCCCGGGCCGAAGGAGGCAAAATTAAAGAATACTCGTACACGGGCCTTCTCCATTGTAGCTCCACACCTATGGAACCAGCTCCCGGAAGAAGTGCGGGCCCTGCGGAGCCTTGAACAGTTCCGCAGGCCTGCAAGACCTTCCTCTTTAGGATGGCCTTTACCTGACTGAATGATTGATGGATTCGTCTAAAGTGATTCCGCCATCTTACATACTTGCATCTAATAGAATAGCACCAGGAATGTTAATTTTAAATTGGAATGTTTTAAGTTGAATGTTGATATTAAAATTTGTTGTATAACTCATGATTATGTTGTTAGCTGCCCTGAGCCTGCATCGGCGGGGAGGGTGGGATATAAATAAAATGTTGTTGTTGTTATTATTATAAATTCTAGTTTATACGTATCTAGATTGGGTCTTTATACCAATATATATGATAGCAAATGATAGCGGTTATAATCAAATATCAACATTTAGGAAATCAACCAGGAATGTCAAGCCAAATGTATAGTGGTTCCCAAAGCTTTTTAGCTTCCTCCTGAATCTTGCCACCAAGCAAAAAAAAGATAAATAGGCCATATCGGCTGTCTCTAGTATTTTCCCAATCAGTTCTTGCTTTGTAGGCAGTTCCTGGTGCTTCCATTTTTGCTCAAATAGTGTCCTCGCTGCTGTAGAGATTCATGTTCTTATTCATCTACTCATTGTTTTCAGCCAGTGGTACAGTGGGATTGGATTAAGGAAAATGTCCTAAAAGAACTCAGGAATAGATTTTACTATTTCTGTTAGGGTTGCTAACCTCCAGGTAGAATCTGGAGATCTTCCGGTATTACCACTGATCTCCAGGTGACAGAACTTTTCTGCTGGAGAAAATGGCTGCTTTGGGGGATGGTCTCTATAGCACCGTACCCGGCTGAGGGCCCTCCCCTGGCTCCATCCCCCAGACCCTCAAGGATGTCCCAACCTAGAGTTGTCAGCCCCAATCTCTATCAGTTTAATTTTTGTAAATATAGAGCCAGTTTGGTGTAGTGGTTAAGTGTGCGGAGTCTTATCTGGGAGAACAAGGTTTGATTCCCCACAGCTCCACTTGCACCTGCTGGAATGGCCTTGGGTCAGCCATAGCTCTGGCAGAGGTTGTTCTTGAAAGGGCAGCTGCTGTGAGAGCCCTCTCCAGCCCCACCCACCTCACAGGGTGTCTGTTGTGGGGGAGGAAGGTAAAGGAGATTGTGAGCCGCTCTGAGACTCTTCAATATCTTCTTCTTCTTCTTATCTGGGAGAACCAGGTTTGATTCCTTTCTCCTACACTTGCACCTGCTGGAATGGCCTTGGGTCAGCCATAGCTCTGGCAGAGGTTGTCCTTGAAAGGGCAGCTGCTGTGAGAGCCCTCTCCAGCCCCACCTGCCTCACAGGGTGTTTGTTGTAGGGGAGAAAGGTAAAGAAGATTGTGAGTCACTCTGATACTGATTTCCATCTAACCTTGCTTGGTGGCAGGCTTCTCTTTTTCTCCGGAACAAGCTTAGCAAGAAGAAGACTGCAGATTTATACCCCACCCTTCTCTCTGAATCAGAGACTCAGAGCGCCTTACAATCTCCTATATCTTCTCCCACCACAACAGGCATCCTGTGAAGTGGATGGGGCTGGAGAGGGCTCTCCCAGCAGCTGCCCTTTCAAGGACAACCTCTGCCAGAGCTAGGGCTGACCCAAGGCCATTCCAGCAGCTGCAAGTGGAGGAGTGGGGAATCAAACCCGGTTCTCCCAGATAAGAGTCCGCACACTTCACCACTACACTAAACTGGCTGTTTATTTGCCTCGGGTATTGATGGATGTGAGCCAACCACACAATCCTGGAGATGTTCAGCAAAGCTGTAGAGAGGACTACCCTTGTAAATAGTTGGTTGCCATATCCCTCCCTGATTTAGAATCATGCTAGAGGTGAAACTTACATTAGGCTGTGCCCCTTGCAAAAACTGAGTAGACTTCCCCTGCTTGCAGTGTCCGAATCCTATCAAGGTGAAGCTTCCTAGAAGCTTGTAATGGCAATTTTGAGGACCTTTGTGTTTGCCCCACCTGGTGGCAGGGTCAGTGTCAGTACATCCTGAGATGGGGTAGCTGCAATGATTTAAGTCAGGGGTGGCCAACGGTAGCTCCCCAGATGTTTTCTGCCTACAACTCCCATCAGCCCTAGCCATTGGCCATGCTGGCTGGGGCTGATGGGAGTTGTAGGCAAAAAAAAAAATCTGGAGAGCTACCGGTGGCCACCCCTGACTTAAGTCTTCCAATGAAGCTAGCTGCTGCCGCCACCCACTCATCTCCCCTGCTGCCCATCTGATTGTTGTGTACTGCCCCACCAGTCTCACTCCCCCCTGCAAGCCATACCCAGCAGTCAGAGG
The DNA here is from genome assembly GCF_032191835.1 of Heteronotia binoei. Lineage (NCBI taxonomy): Eukaryota > Metazoa > Chordata > Lepidosauria > Squamata > Gekkonidae > Heteronotia > Heteronotia binoei. The sequence goes on from NC_083223.1 coordinate 272,758,199, forward strand.
GAAAGTGTATGAGCACTGGGAAGACTGGAAAATGAGCAAGTGGTGGAGGAGAAGAAGACTGCAGATTTATACCCCGCCCTTCTCTCTGAATCAGAGACTGATAGTCTCCTCTATCTTCTCCCCCCCCCACACAACAGACACCTTCTGAGGTGGGTGGGGCTGGAGAGGGTTCTCACAGCAGCTGCCCTTTCAAGGACAACTCCTGCGATAGCTCTGGCTAACCCAAGGCCATTCCGGTAGCTGTAAGTGGAGGAGTGGGGAATCAAACCCGGTTCTCCCGGATAAGAGTCCGCACACTTCACCACCACACCAAACCAGGAGAGCCAGGAAGGATGGAAAGCTAGGAAATGGGGTAGGAGAATGCAGACAGGTGGACAGGGAGGTGTGAACAGGGGCACAAGGGCAAGCAGGTGAGGGGAAGTGGATCCGGGCACTGTCTGCCCAGCGCCCACCAACACCTGGAACTGTCCCTACCAGGGTATCAAAAAGCCTGCCAGCTGTCTATTGTTGCATGTTCAGATTTGGGTAGATTGCTGATGTCAGTGGGAATTATCTCTGTTTCAGAGACCGGATGGGACTTGGAGTCTCAAAAGCTTATACTGTGAAAATCTTGTTGATCTCTGAGGTGCTACTGGACATGAATCCAGCTCATCCTTGTAGTCTCTTAAAACTATAGTTCCCATCTTCCCCCACCAAATCCTTGATGGAGAAGGTTGGGAAGAATCATTTACTGTCCACCGTCAGGAACTTCCGCGAACTTTTCAAGCAGTTTGCTGCAGTTTGTAGCAGTTCATGGGTAGTGTTAGAGACAATTTGTATGCCTCCCCTGGCCCCTCCAGGAGATGCAAAGAAAAAGAGCTGTCAGTCGGGAGTCTCCTTTGAAGTATACAACTTTATTGATATCAAGAAAGAGGGGAGTCGCTTTTCAACGAGCTCCCCGATTAGTTCCATACATGCCATTTTATCCTTTACTCCCGGCCGATGAGTCCCTCCTCCTTTCCCCATAGGCTGAGGTACTTAGAGGGTACAGGCTACCCGGCACGCCTACTTCACCCCCTCCTTGATATGTACCCCTCCCGTTACATACATTGCATGTGCATTTAAATTTACTTTTCCCCGAGGTGGGGTGTGTCAGTTAATATTCATTACTTGATTACGCCTGCGTACTTGCTGCTGATTAATTTCTATTGCTGATTAATCTCTATTATTAATCTTACTGTTGCCATGGCTTGTTCAGCCGTGTTATTTCTTTTCGGTTTCTGCGTTTTAACAATGGCTACTACCCCTGTGCTATGGTTACTAAATGTTTGTACCCGGTTCTGCTCCTTGCACCTTAACAATCACTAAGACATTACATTTGGTTCCTCCTGTTTCAGCTCATTTCATTATTTCACTCCTCTCAATCCCTACTCTTTTATTTTCACCTGAGCTGAAACATTCTCAAACTTTGCAACCATCAGCTGAGCTTGCCCTTTCTTGGTATGCTTCTTTATTGCTGACTGGCAAGCACTGCTACACACCGGCAAGCAGTGGAGACAACAACAACAGATGATGCTGATTACCACTATGATCATACCGATCTGCAATATGCTCTTGAGCCACCCCCAGTCTGGTAACCAGGAGGTAAGCCAGTTCCAGGGACTTTGTATTCCTTCATAGTTTTCCTTTGAAGTAGTTTGCATTTCTTGTAAGTGCATTTCTATGCTTTTGTTTAAATCATGAAACTGCACATGACATTGTGTTCCTATCACCTTGCAGAATCCTCCTTGCTGTGCTAACAAATAGTCTAGGGCCATCCGATGTTGTAGCTGGATTTGACTTAATTCTTCTATCTCAGTTTGCAATTCTCTGATGACCTTCCCTGTTGCATTCACCGTTTTCTCTAGTCTACAGGTCAGACCTATTATGCTTTTACGATTTTCTTGTGCCACTATTCCTGGATAGGCTCCTAATGTTAAAAGACCTGTTATTAATCCTCCCCCTATGCGGCTGCCTGCATCATCTGAGAGCTGATGGCCCACAATTACTTCATCTTTGCAATTTGTTCCTAACTGTCCGTCTCTGGGACCGAGGTGATCTTCCCTTTTTACCCGGGAATGCTTGGGCAACACCTGCACCGGGAATGTTAAGAATCCTATCCCAACACATGCCCCTCTCTTGTACCCAGGGTGATAATTAGTGGCCCATTTATCAAAGAAAAACCACAGGTTGGGATCTTTTATTTTCATCCCTGAACATATACTACCTTTACCTGAATAATCAGCCTGGAACATTGGTATGTCAGGAAAAATATCTCCCAAAGTTGTCTTGCCCCACAGGAGAGTTTTGTTCCCCCGTGCATGATTTCCTGGTTTTGACAACCAGAAGTAGTCTGTGCAAGCGCTGTAGTTACTCAGCTTGCTCATTCTTTCTTGTGCCTGGTTGAAGCCTGGCACTATAGAGTTCCATACCCCACTATGAATGCAACAGAAACTCAAGCCTGGGGTCAACTTGCTGTATCTAAACCACCTTAATCCGGTTTTTCCTATTTTTGAGGGGGAGACAAACAATATTTCGCGTTCTGATAAGGACCCTACTACTAATGGGGGGCTCACTTATTAGTCCAGGTAGCAGACTCAGCGTGGCTACTGATGTGGGATGCTCATAAATTAATCTAGAGCTTTTCCCATGCTGCTGAAACATATAATGAGCGTGGCAGATTCAGGTATTTCCTCCAGTTCCAGGACATTGGACCTTAGAGATCAGTATTATTAACAGAGGTTTTTGTAAAATCAGATACAATCTTCGACGATAGGGTCCAGCCACCTGTCATTCTGGTAAACCTTAACCTTATATGTGTTACACAATCTCACTTTTGCAACCTACTGCTACTCCAAAGTTCTAATAATGTATCAAACGATATGAATTATATAAAACAATCTTTTTAGAGTCCATTTAACACTTAGAAAACTTAAATTAAAAGTTATTTGTTTGTGATTTTATGCTACCGTTCAACAATTTTATTTATCAGCCATGTAATTCACTGCTGCTGGAGCCTCTTTCACCATGTGTAATATATCCAGCCACTTTCTGCTGTGCCAACTGCTGTTTACGTTGTTAGTGTCACCTGGCAAGGTTCTAACCACTGCTGAGACAACGGCCTTTCCTTTCCAGTCTTGACTAAAACCCAGTCACCAGTCCATGTTGGTGTAGGGACAGCGTTCGCATCAGCAAGGCTTTTCTGTTGAAGAAAGAAAACAGCACGGACAGTAGCTGATCCAAATAACACATAATAACTCAGCCAGTTATTCCTGACTGAGGCAAACTTTTTAGCAGCATTTTGATAAATAGAAGTAGGTATATCAAGGTAGAGTAACTGATAGCCTTCCTCCTCAAGGCAGTACAATCCACTTTTATACACCACACACACAATATAGGTTTTATTTCAAAATTTCCTAAACACACAAATTTCCTATATCCATCTTGGCTTGAACTCCCTAATACTTCCCTTCATACAACCACTTTAACACTTATCTAATTAATGGCTTGGAGAGCCACTGTTTTTCCTTTTACAGTCTCCTACACAAATTATACCTTAAGTTCAACTAAACTTTATAATGCCACTTTTCCCAAAACCCTGTTATTGTTTCTTCTTTAGCTTTTTTTTTTTAACTGCCACATTAGTTAGCTTATTCTCTATAACCTTATCCAAAAATTATATCTGATACCTGCACACACATAATTAACTGTTCTGTTCCCTTTGCTTCACCAATCCTTAATTCTTCTGATATTAATTTTATCAGGGATATTGTAAAAAAAAAATAGTTGGTGGATTTCTTCCAGGGATTGTTATGCAGTTGCACCTATTTTTCAATAGTCAAGGTAAGCTAGATGGGGAGAAAGAGATGGTGCCATCAGAAAAGTTCAGGAGCTGCTCTCCTGTGAGCTCCTGCTAAATTCAGGATCTGAATTCCCCACCTTTACTGGTTAGCATTTTCATTTTCTTTTTCCCTTCAAAATGTTTAAGAGTTTTATTAACCTAAATAAACTACCCTTTCTCTTTAATAGAGTTTACATTTGAAAACATGAAGTACAGGTTTGGCCAGACCATCCCAAATTAATTATTCCTGCCATTTGTTCCCCCTTGTTCCCTTTATATCGTTGCACCTTTTCTCCTCTACTGCTTGGAAAGAACCAGCACTTCCCTGGAGTAGAGGAACATCTTTTAGATTTGGTTAGCTTTTTGATCTGGAGGTTTTGTAAATTTTACATTATCATGTTTCTCCATTCCTTGTTCTTTAAAAGTCTCCAGATTCCAAATATAAAGTTAGTTTTACATTTTAGAAATCTGGAATTTGTCATAACTAGCATTATTCTGTTTTATTGCTTATAAACTACTATTAAAAGTATTTCTCAGCAAAAGTTATTTCTCTAGGCAGCACACAAGTTTGCCATTCTCACCCCACTGCATCTAGAAGGCTGGAGAGATCTGCCCTGCCTACCTTTGAATTAGAAATCTCTAAATTCACATCCTTAAAACTTTGAGTGTGCTTAAGAGAATGTTATTTCCTCTGGGGGTCCAATTCAAATACCTCACTTTTTATTCCACAACTTCTGATATAATAGTGCATTTTTTAATAGTGCATAATTTTAACCTTACCAATGTTCCTTTTAAGCTGCCGAGTACTGGCAGTTGTGCTCTGGGACTACTTTTACAAAAAGTGTGAGCTGAAGGCTAGAAATCCATGAGCCTGCCCATGCCAACTCATCTTAAAGGGAACATTGGCCCTCACCCTTTTAGGGTTAAAGCATCATGTTCTTTATAACCAATGACATAAACATTGCACTTTCTTCTCCCACTAATTGTGCTTCAACAACTTCCTTGTTTATTTACAGAACATTAATAAAAACCAGGTTTAAAAGCTGTAAATGCTTAAAATTAATTTATCTACAACTGTCCTTTTAATTTATAAAAACTTTTTAAAAAAACCCTCTCATCTTACATTCATTCTGAATACTTAACTCTGCTTTGTTTTAAGGCGAACCTCTGTTCAGCAAGAAAAAAAATCCTTGGAGAAAGAACCTGCTTTCTCCATCTTAGCTACATATTGTATTGTTTCCTAACATTCCAAAAGGAGGGGCTAGGACTTGGAGGATGCCAGTCTCCTGGCAGGAGAAAGGCTCAAAGTTTGGTCTATAAAAGGTTTTGCCAAACAATTTACAAGGAAAGCAACTGAATCTGTTTTAGCTACTCAAAATATGTACACCAAAGTAAACTCTTAACTTTTATCACCACTTTAAAAGAAGGAAATCCTTCCTAACACTTTCAGCTATTTTAACCTTCTATGCCACAGTTATCCTGCTACACTCCAACCATGAAAGCAAACTTTATTTTAACACTTTACTACCTTTCAAACACTTTTAATCTCTGACTATACAGACAGCACTCCCTTTATAATGTATTTCTTTATAATGTTCCAACAACGTTTCCAAATTAGTTTACTTATGCAACGCAGAACTTACACTTTTCACTAAGTGTAAAGATATGTCACTTCTTTACAAATACCAAATACTAACAAGAACAAAAGAAGGGAAAAGAAAGGAAAAGGAAAAAATATTCCAACAGAGTGGGGGGGGGGTTGACCAGTTCTCTCCCCTCTCTGTTTCCCAACACTCATTACTATAAATACTTTCTTTACTACAAGAGGATTATCTGACAAAGATCACCCAATAACCATGTCCAGGTTGAAGTTCCTGGAATACTTTAAGAATGCAGCTGCAATCTAGAGAAATTGCAGGATGTCTCCTGGCTACACCTGGAGACTGGTATCCAGACTTGAACATGAACATATGAAGCTGCCTTATACTGAATCAGACCCTTGGTCCATCAAAGTCAGTATTGTCTACTCAGACTGGCAGTGGCTCTCCAGGGCCTCAAGCTGAGGCTTTTCACACCTATTTGCCTGGACCCTTTTTTGGAGATGCCAGGGATTGAACCTGGGACCTTCTGCTTCCAAGCAGATGCTCTACGACTGAGCCACCGTCCCTCCCCAAGAGACTTTAGCCAAGAGAGTTCCCTTTGGTGTGGCCACACTAAAAGCAACCATTTCTTTTTGTTTTTCCCTTTTAATTTTCATCATGCAGACCAGTGATCCTGGTTGAGGCATCCATGCCCCCACGTAACTGGATTCCTCATTTCAAGGCCTCCTTTCATTAATATAAATGTTTAACAGCTGTCTCACTGTTTCATCAAAGCTACCAAAGGGAGGCCAGATAAGTCCCTGCAACTTATACTTTGGCCACACAAAAACAGAGAAGTTCACCATCTTCTCCTTTTTCAAACAGTCAAAGACTATCCTTCTAGCTTCTTTAGCATCAGTGCTAAATGACTGTCTGCCTGTATCTGGGGGACTCCCTAAGCCTCCCCGTTACCCTCTTTAAACTGAGAACTTCTATTTCCCATTTGCCGCGGTCTTACCTTAACTAGACGGGACGTCCCGATTTCCAAGTTTGTGCGAGCTCGTCTTTCTGGCAGGCCCCTCCTGCCTGGCAGGCCCCTCCTGCCTGGAGCGTCACCGACTGACTGCGATCTACAGTGTCACGGGTCTTGAGCTGTCTCCAGTCCCAGCCAATGGAGATCCAATGGGTCGTGAAATACTCACGAGGTGCACCTTCCCAATTGGAGTTCGCTGAGTGGGCTGGTGACAGGTCACGTGATCCCGGACGAGCCCCCAATTGTTAGAGACAATTTGTATGCCTCCCCTGGCCCCTCCAGGAGATGCAAAGAAAAAGAGCTGTCAGTCGGGAGTCTCCTTTGAAGTATACAACTTTATTGATATCAAGAAAGAGGGGAGTCGCTTTTCAACGAGCTCCCCGATTAGTTCCATACATGCCATTTTATCCTTTACTCCCGGCCGATGAGTCCCTCCTCCTTTCCCCATAGGCTGAGGTACTTAGAGGGTACAGGCTACCCGGCACGCCTACTTCACCCCCTCCTTGATATGTACCCCTCCCGTTACATACATTGCATGTGCATTTAAATTTACTTTTCCCCGAGGTGGGGTGTGTCAGTTAATATTCATTACTTGATTACGCCTGCGTACTTGCTGCTGATTAATTTCTATTGCTGATTAATCTCTATTATTAATCTTACTGTTGCCATGGCTTGTTCAGCCGTGTTATTTCTTTTCGGTTTCTGCGTTTTAACAATGGCTACTACCCCTGTGCTATGGTTACTAAATGTTTGTACCCGGTTCTGCTCCTTGCACCTTAACAATCACTAAGACATTACATTTGGTTCCTCCTGTTTCAGCTCATTTCATTATTTCACTCCTCTCAGGTAGAACAGAAAGCAGGGGTTTAAAGGGACTCTGAGTCCCTTTAAAACACTTGTTTCTGTTCCCTGCTGCTCAGCTGTTTCTTGTGCACTTCCCCTGCTGTTCGACATTTTTCAAGCTTTCCAAAAACCCAATTTAAAAGGAAGTGTCCAGAAATAACCATCCGTTTTAGGAGAGGTCTCTTTTGGCTCTGGTTTTCAGCAGAGCATCCTGAGAACTAGTTTGTTGTAGTGGTTAAGTGTGTGGACTCTTATCTGGGAGAACCGGGCTTGATTCCCCACCCTTCCACTTGCAGCTGCTGGCATGGCCTTGGGTTAACCATAGCTATCGTAGGACTTGTCCTTGAAAGGACAGCTGCTGTCAGAGCTCTCTCAGCCCCACCTACCTCATAGGGTGTCGTTGTGGGGAGGGGAAGGGAAAGGAGATTGTGAGCACTCTGAGATTTAGAATATAGGGTGGGATATAAATCCAGTATCACCATTAGATGTGCTGTGGGGTACCATATGTATTATCTTATTAAGCCCTTGGAAATATGGTTTGATTACATATAAAAGTTGCATCTGGGATGCTGTCATTTTTTGATAGACTGTTTTTATCCATTTGGAGGAGTTCTGAGCATGTGCTTGCAAAGTCCCAGCCTGATCTATATTAGATTATACATAGCCAGCTTCAAGAGGGGGTTAGATAAAAATATGGAGCAGAGGCCCATCAGTGGCTATTAGCCACAGTGTGTATATATATGTGTATATATATATATATATATATATATATATATGTGTGTGTGTATATATATATATATATATATATATATATATATATATATATATATATACACACATTTTTGGCCACTGTGTGACACAGAGTGTTGGACTGGATGGGCCACTGGCCTGATCCAACATAGCTTCTCTTATGTGACACAGAGTGTTTGACTGGATGGGCCACTGGCCTGATCCAACATGGCTTCTCTTCTGTTCTTATGTGACACAGAGTGTTGGACTGGATGGGCCACCGGCCTGATCCAACATGGCTTCTCTTCTGTTCTTATGTGACGCAGAGTGTTGGACTGGATGGGCCACTGGCCTGATCCAACATGGCTTCTCTTCTGTTCTTATGAGACACAGAGTGTTGGACTGGATGGGCCACTGGCCTGATCCAACATGGCTTCTCTTCTGTTCTTATGTTCTTATACATCTAATTCACTATTGTGAGCTGAATATCTGCGGGAAGTGGTGCATATTTGCAACAGACCTGAGCATTCCACCCTGGGTGGGTTTGTAGATTCCACTTGTGAGGAGCTATAAACAGCTCTGAAATTCCACCCACGACTTGCAACCGGCTCACAGATAAATTCTGGTTTCTTTCAGCATTGCCTGCATTCCTCAAGATGTTCTGTGGCGGCGGCAACTGTAATTGTTGCAACTGTGGTTCGGGCAAAGGTGTACGTGTGATCATCCTTTGTTGCAAACCACCGCCCTGCTGTGGCTGCCGGTATTGTTGCTCACCATGTTGCATCCCCAGACAAAGGTGTCATGCTAAAATGAGGATGTGCTACTGCCCTGCTCCTAGACCATGCTGCTATGCCTCTTGCCCTCCTCCCCAACCGTGCTGCCCTCCGCCTTGCCCTCCTCCCCAATCTCCAACCCTTCCTCCTCCCCAACCGTGCCCCTCCTCCTCTTGCCCTCCTCCCCAATCTCCAACCCTTCTTTCTTCCAAAGAAAACCTTTCCTCTAGCTCTCCCACAAAATCTTCCCCCGTTCCCGAACCGTGCTCCTCCTCCTCTTGCCCTCCTCCCCAGTCCCCAACCCTCTCTTCTTCCAAAGAATACTGCCTTACCTCTGATGCTTCCTCCAGATCTCGCCCTCCTCTTAAACCAAGCTGCCCTCCACCTAGCCCTCCCTCTTCTCCTCCTCCACAACCCCCAGCCTGTCCCCCTCCCGAAGTCAGTAGCACTCCTCTGAAGGCAAGTTCTGACGCAGTTGAGAAACCTTGAGGGGCACTTTCCAGGCATGAAACCCAGTCCTCAATCAGCTAAACCCAACTAGAGGAGCAACGTTTGCCACCAACAAGAAAGAAATGAAGACCTGCTGTTTTAACTTCCTGTTTGCATCTCATTAAGAAGGTTACTTGGGACCTATCTATTACTGAACTGTTTTTTCCTCTATACTTACTTTTAATGAGTGTAATCCACTTGAAAAGTTGTATTGACGATGTCTGTTGGTGAGCTAACTTCTTCCCCATCTCCTCAACAAGACGGGTTGCTTCAACGTTCTATTGGACACAAAGAACCTATAAAGTTTATAATAACTTCTTGTATGTTTTAATTTCCACCAAAGAAATTTACAAAGACACAGGAGAGCCAGTTTGGTGTAGTGGTTAAGTGTGCGGACTCTTATCTGGGAGAACCGGGTTCGATTCCCCGCTCCTCCACTTGCACCTGCTAGCATGGCCTTGGGTCGGCCATAGCTCTGGCAGAGGTTGTCCTTGAAAGGGCAGCTGCTGTGAGAGCCCTCTCCAGCCCCACCCACCTCATAGGGTGTCTATTGTGGGGGAGGAAGGGAAAGGAGATTGTGAGCCACTCTGAGACTCTTCGGAGTGGAGGGCGGGATATAAATCCAATATCTTCATCTTCTTCTTCTAGTCCTTAGAGATGCCATTACGGTCTACGACAGGGGTGTCAAACATGCATTCCGGGGGCTGAATCAGGCCCCCAGAGGGCTCCTATCAGGCCCCTGAGCAACTGGCTGTCATCTTCATAGGTTGAGGCTCCTTCCTTGCAGAGGAAGTGGGGAGGCAGAGCTTGCTTTGCCAGGCTCTCTCAATCGCACAGCAGAGCTACTGAGCCAAGCCTCTTTTCCTTCTATTGACTGAGGCTCCTCCCCCTCCTGGTCCCCTGGGGAAGGAAGGAAAGAGTTTTTACACACACACACACACACACACACATATATATACACACATATATGCATACATATTTAATTGTGTTTGTCTGTGTCCTTTATAAAGTGTATATCTCTGCTACCTAATCTTAAATAGGTACGCACATACCTCGGCTTGTCATGGCCCAGCCCGACATGGCCTGGCCCAACCTGACATGGCCCTGCCCCAAAAGTTCTCCTTTATGTCAGATCCAGCCTTCATAACAAATGAGTTTGACGCCCCTGGTCGAAGAGCTACGCCTTTAAAGTCACTTGCATCTGGCTAGGCTGTGATGGATTATTTTAGTATTGCTACTTCGGTGATAATTCTACGGAGGGTTTAAGGGTTTCATCGTCTTCATAAGGATCCACAACTTGAGTCGTTTCGCTGGATTTCATCCTGCTATTCCTCCGATGATCTCAAGGTGGTATACGTGGCTTTCGGTACAATACAGAATGCAGAAAGGAATGATGAGGCCCCATTGTCTTTGTTCCTCTGGCTGAGAACAGGGGCCCATATACTTACGGAGATAATAAGCTGGTTTTAAGAGTGCCTCGTGTACCTGCTCTTTAATTTAATGACAGAGATTCCCTACAAGAGCCTACATATTCCCAGTTTGTATGAACACAGGAACACATGAAGCTGCCATTGACAAGCCATTAGTCTATCTAGCGAGGCATTATTTGCTGCCTGATTCTTGACCCGGCGATATCAATTATTGAATAGGGGATAGATCAAGATGGGTAGCCATGTTAGTCTGTCTAGATCAGTAGAAAAAAGTAAGAGTCCAGTAGCACCTTACAAACTAACAACATTTGTGGCAGGGTGGAAGTTTTCAGGAGTCACTGCTCACTTCTTCAGTGGCTGAGAAGACGAAGACGACGAGGAAGAAGAAATCTGCAGATTTATACCCCGCCCTTCTCTCTGCATCAGAGACTCAGAGCGGCTTACAATCTCCTAGATCTTCTCCCCCCCCACAACAGACACCCTGTGAGGCGGTTGGGGCTGAAAGGGCTCTCCCAGCAGCTGCCCTTTCATGGACAGCTCCTGCAAGAGCCATGGCTGACCCAAGGCCATTTCAGCAGCTGCAAGGGGGAGGGGGAATCAAACCTGGTTCTCCCAGATAAGAGTCCGCTCACTTAAGCACTACACCAAACTGACTCCACTACACTCCAAGCAGTGACTCACAAAAGCTCGTACCCTACCACGAATTCAGTCTTTATGGTGCTACTGAACCTGGGAGGTTTTGAATGCAAAGCATGCGCTCTACCACTGAACCACAGCCCATCTTCTACTGTAAGGCAAAGGTGTTCTGCCAGGCATTTGGTTGAGGACAGAGACGATCTTCCATCCACTCTGACACCCTCCTTTTCCCTACCTACGCCCTCTATGGGGCAGTGACGCTCCAAGAAGTATCACCGTCAACGCTGCTGCCATTGCATTTTTACATATTTTTAAATGTCAATCTTCAATTGAAATTTTAAATTCCAAAACCTCTGGGAAGACTTGTAATTTTATCACTTATACCCTGCCCCCGAGCCCTGTTTTTCAGGGGAGGGTGGCTTAAAAGTTGAAATTAATCAAGAATAAATAATACACTGCCTTCCCTCTTGCTATGTATTGGATTATTGGGGTGATTGGGCTACGTATTATCTTATAAGGTGTTTAGGAATCTTACTAAAAAGTGCAAACAACTGTGACTGCTTGCTTTCTGAAATTACGGCATTTGTTGTTCATCGGCAGTGTTTTGGGAAGAGCAAGACTTTTTCCCCCTCTGTCTTGGCTTGCTGTTTTTATGGAATAAAAGCTGGGATTTGTGAATGTGTAACTGGGCTTCATGCTGTTGGAGTCGGCTGGGTACTGGTTCAGGAGGCTCTATCAACCAAGAACAACAGCAACAACAAAAAAACCACAATCCCCTTTCCTGCTGGCCAGCATCCTCAAGTATGCACACAGATGCAGTTTCCAGGCATCAAAATACATTTCCAAATTTCAGGGACAAAGCAAACAACACTCCCAGCTACAAATCCAACAAGCAATCCAGGAGCATGAATCCAAAGGTACAGGCCAGAGTCAAAGACATAAAGGACAATCCAGAGCAGAAGCAGCAAGGTAGCTAAGATGAAATCAGGGAGGAGAAGGGAGAAAGCAATTTTGGGGAAGGCTATTAGTTACCAGTCTCAAAGAGCAAGGTCCACGGAGGCAGCAGCAAAACAACCAACGTTTCTTGGATAAAAGGAGAAAGCCCACACATGAGTGGGGGTGTAAGTTATGCTGTCAAGAATACACACACGCTGCTATGAAACAGAGTGACATATTAATAGAAGAAAATACTCCCTGGGGCAGTCTGATACGTTGCCCCCAAACAATAACTTGATACATTTGTCTGGAGATGGACAATGACAGCTTCAAGAGGTGTTTGGACAAACATATGGAGCAGAGGTCTATTAGTGTATTGATGGAACTATCCTTCTGATGCTCTGTATTCTTGGTGCTTGGTGAAGGGCAACAGTTGAAGGGCTTCTAGTGTCCTGGCCTTACTGATGGACCTCCTGTAAGCCGCTGTTATGCCATCCCTTAGTCTTTGTTCCTCAAAGTTAACCAGCTCCAACTTCTTTAACTTTTCTTCATAGGGAAAGTGTTCATCCCCTTAACCCCTTTAGTGGCCCTTTTGTGCAACTTTTTGAATGCTTTAATATCTCTTTTTGAGGTGCAGTGACCACAACTGTACACAGTATTCCAAATGAGGCCACATCATAGTTTATACAGGGGCAGAGTTGAATTTCAGACAAGTTTTTTTGCAAGGAAAGACGCCATGGTATGATGATTGTCACTCTGTGGTGCTTGCCCTGTAAAATGTAGAGACCACCATGGCTAAACATCTTGATCTCCATTTATGGATGTGTGTAAATTGCTATGAGGTCAACTGTACAAATTGAAGGAACATTGGATTAATGAAAAGAGGAATCTATCTATGTATCTATCTTTGCAGCAAAGAATTGATAAATATTTAAAAAGTCCTCAGACAATTTAATCAATGCTTTCAAACATTTATTACTTTCATGTCCAAGTAGAGGTGGTATACAGAAAATAATACAGAAAATAAAATGCACCCTAGAGATATTTGAGCACCCCATAAATATATCAAGCACAGAACTTCACACCTTAAATAAAGTGGATTGCGTAGATTTTAAGCATTAACATTTGTGACAACATAGCAAGGAGAAAAAGTGTATTTGATGATTCAGGAGAGAAAAGCGATCTGATCCACACACACACACACACACCCCACCATATAGAGGAGTATTGAGAAAATATCCAGTTTGTTAAAATGAATAGAGCTGGAATTTATATGAATGATCATATTCTAAAACTCATTTGCACATATTAAATTTGAAATGTAAAATTTCCAAATACTATTAGTCTTTAAAGTGTCAATGGACTTTGGTTTTCTTTTGCTATAGCAGATCAACATGGCTATTCCGTTGCATATTTCCAAATTCCAACAGAGTACCTGTGTTAATTTATTATGGAAAAAAAAACACAATTTTTAATTTTTTGGCCACTTACTGATTTACAATTTTTTCATTCTAGCCCAAAATTTCATTTTATTAGCCAAGAACCCATCTTTTGCCCATCAGAAGTTATGTGCCAGGATTTTTTAAAAAAGTCTTTGAGATTCCACATGATTCCCATTAGATTTCCACATGCCAGCTTTGAAGACTGGATACAGATAAGTGAACATACATTTTAAATGACAGTGCCGAATTTACATCAATTGATAGGAAAATTTGAATTCAGCATCATGACCAGGATCTTGGCCCTGGAATGCAATCATGAAAGTTCAGATTTCAGAAATATTGCAAATTCTGGCAAAGCTACTGAAGAGTCACTGTCGAATTTAGAACCAGCATGGTGCGTTTAAATGTGTTTGCGTTGAATTTGTTGAATTTTAACACCGTGGTGCTGGAATTTTTGGATCAGCTCTAGTTTTCGATTTTAAAGCTCCTGGAATGAAAGTTATTTCATATACTGGGTAGGATATGCACAGGCTTGCTTATACTGTGAGTAGACCGGGTAGGTTGGGGCACAGTACTGCATAGGGAAGTACTTTTGGGTTCCTCTGTGATGGCAGTGAGATCTAGATCCACAGCAACAGCATCCTGAACTATGATGGGAAGATCCAGATCCATGGCAGCAACCACCACCTCCGTAGGACCCCAACTGCTTCCCCATACTGAATTCCTGGCTGCGAGATCCGTGAGAGCAGGAACAACTGTGGCCAGAGTTGTCTCCATGGCAACCCATGTTTCTGTTGTTGAGGTGATGCTGAAAAGAACATCCAAAATTCAGTGGCAGCGAAGTGAGGAGGAGAAAGATCACAGGATATTTGAAGAATGTTATTTCTGCAGGACTCATCATAGACCAATTTCCCACTAGAGCTTTAATCCTCGTTTAACTCTGTCCTCAAACTGACTTCCTACACTAAAACAATAGAATCGTAGAGTCATAAAGTTGGTTTCTCTGCTTCTATGATTCTACCGTTGAAAGTCAGTTTGGGGACAGAGTTAAACCAGGATTAAAGCTCTAGTGGGAAATTGTGTACAATGTATTGCACATGAATATCGCAGTTGACCAGGGCTTTTTTTTGTGGCAGGAACTCCTTTGCAGATTAGGCCACACACCCTCGACGTAGCCAATCCTCCAAGAGTTTACAGGGCTCTTACTACAGGGCCAACTGTAAACTCCAGGAGGACTGGCTAAATCAGGGGTGTGTGGCCTAATATGTAAAGGAGTTCCTGCTACAAAAAAGCCCTGCTGTTGACCAAATGACTGTATACCTCATCTCTTGAGGAATAGTTCTGAATTCAGGTTTTATCAATGGGTAAATCCATCGAATACTCTTCATTAAACAATGGCGGACTTAGGCTAAAACATTCACAATTTAGAACTATGAAATTAATAATCAAGGCATGCTATGATTACAGAGGAAAGCTTATAGCCATTTAAAAGAGCCAAACTCACCCAGCTCTGTGTGCCTCAACAGCGAATTGATTCTGCCATTTTTCAGGGCCACTACAAAGCAAACACACTCTTTGGTGGGGGCTAGTTTGGTGGGCTATGGAACTTTCAAGAGATTTTCGGTCCCAGATCAGAAGAAGTGAGACATATTACACCCCTAAGACTGAAAAAGGCTTTCGGTATTGAATTTACTCTTGAATTCAATATATAGCCATGAAATTCGAATTCGATTATATGAAAAAAATCAGGGAGGATAGCTCTGTCACTGCTTACTAAAAGTAAGCACAAAAGCGAAGGGAAAACATTTGAAATATTGAGGAGATGGAGGGCCTCACGAAGTATCCTCGGCGGCATGAATCATCACTCAAGACTTTTAACTGAACTATATGAGGCAATAGAGGTTATTGGGCAGCATCTCTCTGCATATGCCTGGTACAGATCAAGTCCAAGCCGGTTCCATCAGGTTTTCAAGGCAAGAGACATCCAAGTACTGATCTGATCCTGCTTAGCTTCCAAGATCTGATGAGATCTGGTGAGTCTGGAGTATCCAGGTCAGGGCAGGTCTTACCATATATTAATTTAATAATTTCTTCTTCTCTTTTTCATATCTTATAGGAGCCATTCAACATCAGAAGTCTCTTTCTCTCCCTCTCTCTTCTTCTCCCATCTTGTTACAATGTAGATTTTTAAAATCACATGATGGGTTGGATTCTACCTCCCCCTCCCCAGCTATGCCTCTGGGTTCCTCTAGACCTTTTGCTGTTATAGGAATTCTTCTATGTTGGTACAAGACCATCTCCAAAGTGTCTTGCCCCATGAGCACCAGAAGAACAATACGATGGGATCCAACCCATTGTTCTTGTCATAAACCTGAAGTAACACAGTTTAGTTAGACTTAGCAGATATTTTTTGGTGAGATTTATGAAAACAGAAAAGGAGATCATCTATTTTCTAAACTAAAATAATTAAGCAATTGATAATATAGTGCAGGGGTGGCCAACGATAGCTCTCCAGATGTTTTTGCCTACAACTCCCATAAGCCCCAGCCATCAGCCATGCTGGCTGGGGCTGATGGGAGTTGTACATAAAAAAAACATCTGGAGAGCTACCGTTGGCCACCCCTGATATAGTAATTAATTGTTAATTGAACTGGTGCCAACGTGCAGTCATGGACAGTATGGACTATCAGACTGGAGTTGGAGATGGTACTGGAGCACCCCCATATATTGGAACACACACATACACCCCTCAGTTTTTTACTTCTTTCAAGACAGACTATATCTATCTAAACCTCCAATTTTTAAAGTTAAAAAAGTCAGAAATCCATTCAGGAACTTACCTGGTTCAGCAAGTGTGGAGTGTAAACACAAAGGGTTCGAGATGAATTAACTCCTCTGTGGGACATGCATCCTTTTATACGATACCCCGTCTTCCCCCCCAGGATGTGAGGCATTTATCTTGAAATGCAAACATCATTATGTGCCCTACACCCAAAGCCACTTTGCCTTCATCTGATATTTGATCTCTGACGCACTATTTTTAATGGAAAAACAATTTAGTTCATATTATGAAATCAGGAGCATCTTGTAAACATTTATGACAATTGTCCTCTCAGCAGTGTCGGTGAGGCAGTTTGGAAAGTATTTTTATTGGTGGCATTGCCAGAATCTAGCAAGAACAAGATCTTCATAGTTGGATTCCATACTATAAATGGTGTCCTTTTTGACTGAGGTACATAATCAAAAATGTTTTAAGCTGGGAGTTAAAGGAACGATTCCATCCATTCCAAATACATTGAAAGGCTCTCGGTTTTTGTTTATGCTATGCAGCTTTAATTGAAGATACATATAAACATACGCTTGAATATAATCCAATCAATGCTTCTTGGACTTCTTTCATAATTTGCCAAACTTTGGACATGACAACATAGTTGTACCTCCCATATTATTTTGGGTGGCTCTGATTGGGCAGCAACAGGGAATATACATTTTGTAAATAAACAAATCAATAAAAAATAACATTTTAATTCTTATGCAATTGTGCTTATGTTATTATTATAACAATACTATGGCTGACCCAAGGCCATTCCAGCAGGTGCAAGTGGAGGAGTGGGGAATCAAACCCGCTTATTCCGGATAAGAGTTCGCCCCCTTAACCACTACACCAAACTGGCTCTCAGCACAAGTTTGGGGCTTTTGCTTCCGCTGGCCCCACCCCCAGAGATCGGGGTCTTCTCTGCTGCTTTGCAGCAGGCACTATGGGCTTGCCATAGCCTCTGAGGGCTCTCCTTCACCTCTTCAGCAGGTTCTGGGGATGCGGAGTCTGAGCATTGCTCCACCATTGGGGGAGGGATGGTGGCTCAGTGGCAGAGCATCTGCTTGGGAAGCAGAAGGTCCCAGGTTCAATCCCTGGCATCTCCAACTAAAAAGGGTCCAGGCAAATAGGCGTGAAAAGCCTCAGCTTAAGATCCTGGAGAGCCGCTGCCAGTCTATGTAGACAATACTGACTTTGATGGACTGAGGGTCTGATTCAGTAGAAGGCAGCTTCATATGTTCACCCACATTCGGGGTCAGGCCCTGTGTTTCTGAAGGGCAGCTCCCACCTCACCATTATGCTGCGAACTCGCCTCTTCCAAGGTGGGCAAGGGGGAGTCGCCACAGGGAGGAGGGTTATCGTGGGCCGCTGACTTGGCCGCCGGCCTGTTCGTTGTCTCAGTAGTTTCCTGGGGGTGGGGTCACCGGTCAGACTTGGTGGGCTTGTCTGGGGCTCGGGACGGGGGGGGGGGGGGGCTGTGGCTTGAATCCTGACTGAGAGCAAGTGGGACAATAGTACTCATCAAATTTTGCTTCGTAGGAAATTTCTATAATACTTTCAAAGGCATGTTTGTTCAAAGGTTCTCATGTATTAATTTACCGTTGCTGCATGTGCGTCACAGTTCTGCTAAGGTATTTCTGACAATTGCATAAGAATTAAAATGTTATTTTTTATTGATTCGTTTATTTACGAAACGTATATTCCCTGTTGCTGCCCAATCAGAGCCACCCAAAATAAATACATAACACATTATTAAACATATCATATTAATTAAAACCCAACATAAAATGTGCATATATGGAAACACAGAACCGGCAATTAAAACAGGGCCAGAAGGAAAAGTCACTGAGGGAACATTAAACACACACACACACACAAACTCTTCACCCACTGGCAGAAGACATAAAGTTTTCCCCTCCCAAATGGCTAGAGCATCTCGGAAAACCATAGAGTTTTCCCAGAAGTGGCTAGAGCGGCCACATGCAGCATCACTGGCACGATGCTGTGACTTCCAGGTGAAATCATTGCGTCACACACACACTTTGCGCACATGCAAAAGTCCCCCGCTCCAGGGCTGAGGGGACTTCGCTACCCTACCCAGAAGTGATGTCTCCACTTTAAGGGTAAACTATGGAGTTTGGGATACATTCAAGAGTGTCACCCCTGGCATAATGACATCACTTCTGGGTTACACTGGAAGTGACATCATTTTAATCAATCATATGACTGAGGCAGTGA
Organism: Heteronotia binoei; assembly: GCF_032191835.1. NCBI lineage: Eukaryota > Metazoa > Chordata > Lepidosauria > Squamata > Gekkonidae > Heteronotia > Heteronotia binoei. Next base: position 272,777,002 of record NC_083223.1, read on the forward strand.
AGTGGCCAAGTTTGCGGATGACACAAAATTGTTCAGGGTGGTGAGAACCGGAGAGGATTGTGAGGAACTCCAAAGGGATCTGTTGAGGCTGGGTGAGTGGGCGTCAACGTGGCAGATGTGGTTCAATGTGGCCAAGTGCAAAGTAATGCACATTGGGGCCAAGAATCCCAGCTACAAATACAAGTTGATGGGGTGTGAACTGGCAGAGACTGACAAAGAGAGAGATCTTGGGGTCGTGGTAGATAATTTACTGAAAATGTCAAGACAGTGTGCGTTTGCAATAAAAAAGGCCAACGCCATGCTGGAAATTATTAGGAAGGGAATTGAAAACAAATCAGCCAGTATCATAATGCCCCTGTATAAATCGATGGTGCGGTCTCATTTGGAGTACTGTGTGCAGTTCTGGTCACCGCACCTCAAAAAGGATATTATAGCATTGGAGAAAGTCCAGAAAAGGGCAACTAGAATGATTAAAGGGCTGGAACACTTTTCCTATGAAGAAAGGTTGAAACGCTTAGGGCTCTTTAGCTTGGAGAAACGTCGATTGCGGGGTGACATGATAGAGGTTTACAAGATAATGCATGGGATGGAGAAAGTAGAGAAAGAAATACTTTTCACCCGAAGAGTGATTAACATGTGGAATTCACTGCCACAGGAGGTGGTGGCGGCCACAAGCATAGCCACCTTCAAGAGGAGGTTAGATAAAAATATGGAGCAGAGGTCCATCAGTGGCTATTAGCCACAGTGTGTGTGTGTGTATATATATATATATATATTTGGCCGCTGTGTGACACAGAATGTTGGACTGGATGGGCCATTGGTCTGATCCAACATGGCTTCTCTTATGTTCTTATGTGACACAGAATGTTGAACTGGATGGGCCATTGGCCTGATCTAACATGGCTTCTCTTATGTTCTTACTGGTCAATAATTGTTCAAATCTCATAGGCCCTGGGTAGGTTTCTTTAGTGATAGGTACATAACAGGCCTTTTTCAAGGCTGAGACAACCATTTCCTCTCTCAAGAACGTATTAACTGCCTTTTGGATCCAGCCAGCCTCCTCACTCCTTGACAGATATAAGCAGTCAGGTCATGCAAACGTCACACAATTTCCAATCCTTGCGAATGCTGTCAAAGTACAAGATGGGGATCAAAAATCAGAAACAAATTAAGACCTTGTTGATTTATTTGCAAGCAATATTAATTTGTGGGAGTCTTTACTGTTTGTTCCTTAGAATTCTTTGGTGTCCTACTCAGGAACGTTGAGTCAAATGGTAGACCAGTCATTGGCTTCCATCCTCCATCACTAAAACCATGAGGTGGAGGGAATGAAGTTATCAAGCATCTTGCCTTTATTCCAGGATCAGCGCCAGTTGATAGTCCCTTTCTTGTGTTTTAACAATTTATTAATAACACATGGTTACAATATTTAATTATCTTTTTCTTATACTAAACCATATATTTCACCCCCCTCCCTCCAATATTGACTTCCCCGAAGTTATAAATTTACAGTTAATTCTAAAGGTACCACTAATCTATCAAAATGTAATACTTTTGATTAATACTAAAAAATTGTCCAATGTCTTTTTACGTTCCACTCTTTCTCCATATATCCTTTGAATTTCTTCCACTCCTTTTTGAATAAGTCTAAGTCATAGTCTCTTAAAATTTTAGTTAATTTGTCCATCTCACTCCACGATAAAACTTTCACAATCCAATCCCATTTCTCTGGTATTGTTCCTTGTTTCCAAAGCTGCGCATACAATGTCCGTTGATAGTCCCTTTCTACAACTTCCATCTACCAACAATTGTGCCATTGGAAGGAGGGAAGGAAACAGCCAGGCACTGTTCCATAATTCTTGGAGCTGTCTCCACCGGAGGAGTACCTCACCCCATCTTCTGTTTTGAAGTTGCATTTGAAGAGAATTTATGCAATGCAAACATTGTTATGAATTATCCTTTGCACACATTTCATGACAGCTTTTTTGCATCCATTTGTTATGCATTTTCCATTAGCTTGTGGTAATTCCGCTGATGGATCAGTCGTTACTGATGTGGGATTATGTTGTTTGCTTGCACCATTATGAGATTATAGAAACCACTGAATTGAAATATAGATTGTAAACTTCAACCGGTTTAGTAGATCATTCCTTTTCCTCAGACGAACCATGCAAACTGTAATAATGTAAAGTCATGTGTGGGAAAGGAGATCTTGAACATAATAGTCTTCATCCTTGCCAAAGTACAATCATGATCTTAAAGAGCCACCACTGGCCCAATAAAGATTCCCTCTGCCTCCTCCAAAAATGCTATTTAAAATAAATCACATGACTTGTCAAGCTCAATTGACTCTCAGGGTGAATGGGACGCCCATAATTTGTTCCATCCTTTTGTCAGCCTTATTTTAGTGTATTTTCATAAGAACATAAGAGAAGCCATGTTGGATCAGGCCAGTGGCCCATACAGTCCAACACTCTGTGTCACATAAGAACAGAAGAGAAGCCATGTTGGATCAGGCCAGTGGCCCATCTAGTCCAACACTCTGTGTCACATAAGAAAGAAGAGAAGCCATGTTGGATCAGGCCAGTGGCCCATCCAGTCCAACACTCTGTGTCACACAGTGGCCAAAAACAAAAAAACCCCAAGTGCCATCAGGAGGTTCACAAGTGGGAAACCCTCCCACTGTGCCCGCCCCCCCAACACCAAGAATGCAGAGCATCACTGTCCCAGAGAGTTCCAACAATAAGCTGTGGCTAATAGCCACTGATGAACCTCTGCTCCATATGTTTATCCAATCCCCTCTTGAAGCTGGCTATGCTTGTAGCCGCCACCACCTCCTATGGCAGTGAATACCATGTGTCCATCACCCTTTGGGTGATTATCCCATCCTTCATCCAAGAAATGTAGGGTGGAATGAATGGCTCTCCACTCCTCAATTTAATCCAGCAATTCTGTGACATAGAAAAGGCTGAGAGACAATGACTGGACTCTGGGCCATTCAAGAACATCCATAGGAGAAGATTTTAATATAGCCCTAGTCCATCACTCTAACCATGACACCATAATTTCCGTGATCCTTTGGGGAAATGAGTGAGAAAAGTCATGACGACTATTCATTGATTCATTTGGGCCATTTATGTACCACCATTGAGAACTGTTAACCAGGCATTCAACCAATAGAACAGCAGTGGCCAAACTTGCTCAATGTAAGAGCCACGTAGAACAAACGACAGATGTTTGAGAGTCACAAAACATGAATACCAGATGTTTGAGAGCTGAGGGAGGGGGGAAGGAAGGAAGGAAGGAGAGAGGGATAGGAAGAAAGAAAGCAACTTTAAATGCACTCTCCAAGCAGCCAGCAGCCAGCTGCCTTGACTTGGAGAAATGATTTAAAGAGATAAATGCCTTCTCCAAGCCTTCCAACAAGGTGGTGGGTGCTTTGAGAGCCACACAGCACATCTGAAAGAGCACACGTGGGTCCTGAGCCATAGTTTGGCCACCCCTGCAATAGAAACTTGTAGAGTAGACACACCCTCTGTATGTTCACTCAGGTTTACAAGCATTCCAGCCTGGAGCTTAAAGAACTAGTTTAGTTGTACCCAAAGGTTTGGCCACTCCCAATGTGATTTCTGATCCTCACCCCTTAACTGCCGACTTGTGGTGTGGCGAGAGGTTTAGAGGGGAATATTGACCTGCCTGTACAAACTTGTAAGTGAGGAATCTGAAATACATTGAACATTCTTAGGTGCAGGTGTGGGATTCTAGCAGGAGCTCCTTTGCATATTACGCCACACCCCCTGATGTAGCCAATCCTCCAAGAGTTTACAAAAAAGAGCCTTGTAAGCTCTTTGAGGATTGGCTACATCGGGGTGTGGCCTAATATGCAAAGGAGCTCCTGATAGCATTCCACCCCTGCTTAGGTGCCACATATTATAACCATCCTCAGACACATAGGGCTTGTTGCACAGATTTTTAACTAGTGATGGGGGTGAATGTTGAAAACGTGGTTCATTATTTCTGTTTACAGCCAAACCATGAACCGAACCACAGACCAAACCAAACCGGAGGCTCCCAGGTAAGTTGAACTGGTCTGTGGTTTGTAGCCCAAGTAAACCCTGTTGAAAGGAACTGCAGTCCCTTTAAATGAGCTTTCTCATAAAGTCCCTTTAAACTTAAACTTAAAGTCCCTTTAAACTTAAAGGGACTGCACAAGAAAGCCCAAAACACTTGAGCGGTGGGGAGTGCTGCTTTCGTGGCTTTTGCACGGAGCAGAAAGCAGGGTTTTAAAGGGATTTGGAGTACCTTTAAATCCTTGATTTCTGTTCCGGCCATGCTTTAAAAGTTTATGGAACTTTGTGATGGTAAGCCTGTCCTGAACTTCATTTCACAAATCACAAACAGGGCAAAATTCATTATGAATTTTGCTACGTGGTTCGGTTTATTCCCTCACCTAATTTTAACAATGCATCGCGAACTTACATCACTCAACTTGGAAATATTACGGCTTACACCTAAGGATATTTGCATAATAGCATAACTTTGATAATTCAGCCTCCACAAAGTCTAAGCATATGCAACTGCAGGGAACGTATTTATTTCCCTGATTTATCCTTCACTTTCTGGATTCAGAAGAGCTTGCAAAATGGCCTTATTTCATTCAAGGACCATTTGGGAGAAAACAAAAGTAACCACTGATAAAAATTACACAGTCTTAAGTTTGGCAATGAAGAAGTTTATATTCTAGAAGATTTTCTATTCTATCTTGTTGGGAAAACAGTAATTAAGACAATAGAAACAATCCTATGCGGAAGACTCTCTGGAGATCAAAATAATTCACACTATAGTATTTCTCATTACTGAGTCTGGATGTATAAGTTGAACAATGCTGGGTTTTGGCCCCCGTGTGACACAGAGTGTAGGACTGGATGGGCTTCTCTTATGTTCTTATGTGCTGACCAATGTTCCCTGTAAACTGCAGAGTCTTGTGAGCAAAAATTGTACTTTATGAGCTACTGGCATTAAAGTTGTGAGCTACTGCAGAAATGAGTGTGCTCTGGGGGTCATTCTTTCTGAGCTAAGACAAAAACGTGTGAGCTGGAGGCTAAAAATGTGTGAGCTAGCTCACGCTAACTCAGCTTAGAGGGAACACTGGTTCTGACAGAAGGAAAGTGGATTCCTTTGAAACTTCGTGTCGGTGGTGAGTTTTATAGATACCATGGACCACAAAAAAGACACATTTGGTTCTAGATAGAATCAAGCTCATGGTCTCCTTTGAAACTGAGGCTTCGGTCACATCATGAGAAAACAAGACTCACTGTAACAGACAACAATGCTAGGAAAAGTTGAAAGCAATGGGAACAAAGGAAGATCCGATATGAGATCCACTGATTAGAGTAAGGAACCCAAGACCTTCTGTTTGTAGGACATGAGCAAGAATGTTAATAACAGGATGTGTTGGAGGTCACTAATTTATAAGATCACCATATGTTGGAAGTGACTTCACAGCACTTCTCGCACTCCAAGACACAGTTTTTGGGAGATCTGGTTGTGCTGTTTGTTTTGCTTTATTGCGCCGCTTTTATCTTGTTGATTGTTGGTTCTGTTATGTTTTATGCATTCAGAATTTGGTCTTCTGTCCTTCACAACTTTGATTCTTAGGAGTGAAGGTGGGATATAAATATTTAAATAGAGATAGTCGTTTTGGTGGTGATGTGGATGGTGTGAGGTTTTCTACTCTAGGAGGAGTCAGAATGTCCTATGGATTAAAATTGTTTGTGAAACTGGATTAGATGTATAGTTTGCCTCTCAGCCCCACCCACCTCACAGGGTGTCTGTTGTGGGGGAGGAAGGGAAAGGAGATTGTGAGCCGCTCTGAGACTCTTCGGAGTGGAGGGCGGGATATAAATCCAATAGCTTCTTCTTCATCTTCTAAATTGCCTTGAAATACTATGCTTAGAGGGAAAGGGAGATATAACTATTTCAATCTATCAATCAAACTGTATATACCAATGCCATGTCAATTGCATGAAGAAGAAGACCAGATTTATACCCCACCCTTCTATCTGAATCAGAGACTCAGAGTGACTTTTGTTGTTGTTGTTCAGTCGCACAGTCGAGTCCGACTCTTTGCGACCCCATGTACAAAGTCACGCCAGGTCCTCCTGTCTTCCACCATTCTCCAAAGTCTGCTCAAATTTGTGTTTGTTACATCAGTAACACTGTCCAGCCATCTCATCTTTTGCCATCCCCTTCTTCTTTTGCCTTCTGTCTTTCCTAGCTTCAGGATCTTCTCCAGGGAGTGCTTCCTTCTCATTTGGTGGCCAAAGTATTTGAGCTTCAGCTTCAGCATCTGACCCTCCAGTTAACAGTTTGCATTGATTTTCCTTAGGAATGACTGATTTGATCTTCTTGCAGTCCAAGAGATTCTCAAGAGTCCTCTCCAGCACCACATCTCAAAAGCATCTATTCTTCTGTGCTCAGCCTTCCTTATGGTCCAGCTCTCACAGCCATACATTACTACTGGGAATACCATCGCTTTAACTATACGGACTTTTGTTGGCAGGGTGATGTCTCTACTTTTTATGATACTTCCCAGGTTCACCATAGTTGTCCTCCCAAGGAGCAAACGTCTTTTAATTTCATGGGTACAGTCACAATCTGCAGTGATCTTGGATCCCAGAAATGTCAAGTCTGTCACTACTTCCATGTCTTCCCCTTCTATTTGCCAAGGTTTGATGGGGCCAGATGCCATGATCTTAGTATTTTTGTGATGTTGAGTTTCAAGCCTACTTTTGTGCTCTCCTCTTTCACCCTCAACAAGAGGTTCTTTAGGTCCTCCTCACTTTCTGCCATTAAGAGTGACTTACAATCTCCTATATCTTCTCCCCCCCGCAACAGACACCCTGTGAGGTGGGTGGGGCTGGAGAGGGCTCTCACAGCAGCTGCCCTTTCAAGGACAATCTCTGACAGAGCTGGCTGACCCAAGGCCATTCCAGCAGCTGCAAGTGGAGGAGTGGGGAATCAAACCCGATTCTCCCAGATAAGAGTCTGCACACTTAACCACTACACTACACCAAGAAGAAGAAGAGGAAGAGGAGGAGGAGGAGGAGATTGGATTTATACCCTCCCTTTCATTAGCCAAAGGAGTCTCAGAGCAGCTTACAATCTCCTTTACCTTCCCCTCCCCACAACAGACACCCTGTGAGGTAGGTGGGGCTGAGAGCCAAACAGCTCTGAGAGAACTCGTGGCTGACCCAAGATCACATCAGCAGGTGCATGTGGAGGAGTGTGGAATCGAACCTGGTTCTCCCAGGTAAGAGTCCACGCACTTAACCGCTACACCAAATAGGACCCATACAGCATGTGGGCGTTGTTGATGATGAATACCATCAGTTTCTTCACAAAAACATAAAATGGTGGAGAAAGAAATGAAACAGGGGAAATCCACTTATCCCTAGCAGAGTGCATCATCTTCTGACGAGCCCACGTGGGTGGCGGTGGAATGAACACTGTGCTGGAATCCAAGAATCCTCAACACTGGGCCAGTGACTCACTGGAAGCCCAATTAATTTGTCCTCTGTCGCCTCAACTTTTCTGGGAAGCCACCCAAAGTCATTATTTTTAATGCCTTGTAAGAAGTAGAATGTCCTGAGAGGCAAACATGGTGGGAAGCCAAGTCTTCTGCAAGATGGTGAACCAGGAGTGGTTGGATTCTAATCATGGTTTCGCCAATGAGTCACTGCAACGCCATAGACAACCGACAAGGGAGCCTTAGGGAACAGATGCTGTCCAGTTGTTGCAACACTTCTGTTTTGAAGCAGGCATCACTGGCTTCCATAACCCCATGTTCCAAACTGACCTTCACGTGCTTTCATCAGAAGAAGCACCATCCCGATAGGTTCTTTGGCTGTCAATACAATCCAGGTGGTTATTACTCCTGTAGACCATCATCATAGACACTGCTGGTTTTAAAGTATACCGTATCCTTATATTAATGCCAATAAAGGTCTGTGATGATGATACTCCTGTAGAAGTTCTTGAGTTAAATATTGGTCTGGTGGAGAGCTAAATAGTTGTGGCTGCAACGAGAATGAAAGTATCAATTTCCGCTGGAGTATCTTATTATATAAAAAAATGAGGGCTTAGAGCAATTTAAAAGGATCTCCACTCCTGGAGAGTTCACCCCTGTGTTGCTGGTGGAGCCTCGTCCATCTGTCTGTCCATAGGGTAAGTCAGATAATGGTGGTGGAAAGTGCGGTCAAGTCACAGCTGACTTAATAGTGACCCCATGGGGTTTTCAAGACAATAGGTGGTTGGCCATTGCCTGCCCCTGAGAGACAGTTTGGCATAGTGGTTAAGTGTGCAGACTCTTATCTGGGACAACCAGGTTTGATTCCCCACTCCTCCACTTGCAGCTGCTGGAACGACCTTGGGTCAACCATAGCTCTGGCAGAGGTTGTCCTTGAAAGGGCAGCTGCTGTGAGAGCCCTCTTAGCCCCACCCACCCCATGGTGGGGTATAAATCTGCAGTCTTCTTCTTCTTCTTCTTCTTCTTCTTCTTCTTCTTCTTCTTCTTCTTCTTCTTCTTCTCTGCATTACAACCCTGATATTCCATGTAAGTCTCCCATCCAAATACTTCCAAGGGTTGACCCTGCTTAGCTTCTGGTGAGATCAGGCTCGCCTGGGCAATCCAGTTCAGAGCAAGTCAGACGATGCAAGAAGCAACAATCCTTCTAAGCTGTGGGGTCTTGTGAGCCAGAATTCTACTTTGTGAGCTACTGGCGTTAAAGTTGTGAGCTGCTACTGCATAAATTAGTTTGCTCTGGGGCCATCCTTCCTGAGCTGAGACAAAGATGTGTGAGCCAGAGGCTAAAAAAAACCCCTGGGAGCTAACTCACACCAACTCAGCTAAGAGGGAGCAATGACAAGAAAGCTTTTTGCCTTTTAGGAAAAAAATAATAATAAATGGGAATGTCAGGGAGGGGCTCAGTGGTAGTCTCCGTGTCGTGTGCAGATGGCTCCAGGTTCATTCCTCAGCCTCATTATGAACAGGCATTGAGAGCCATTTTGGTGTAGTGGTTAAGTGTGTGGACTCTAATCTGGGAGAACCAGGTTTGATTTCCCATTCCTCCACTTGCAGCGGCTGGAATGACCTTGGGTCAGTCATAGCTCTCTTATCTGGGAGAACCAGGCTTGATTCCCCACTCCTCCACTTGCAGCGGCTGGAATGACCTTGGGTCAGTCATAGCTCTCTTATCTGGGAGAACCGGGTTTGATTCCCCACTCCTCCACTTGCAGCTGCAGGAATGGCCTTGGGTCAGCCATTGCTCTCTTATCTGGGAGAACCGGGTTTGATTCTCCACTCCTCCACTTGCAGCGGCTGGAATCACAAGTTCTCTCAGAACTGTTCCCTTTATATTTTTTATTGATTTTTTTAAAAAAAATATATACAAGGTAATATCAAAATTTATATTCAAATATGATTGATTAAACTTATGGAATCAGGTTGTAAACAAGCATGAATACTGACATGCATACAATAAAATACCGAGTAAGGATTTTAAGTTATAAAGATGTATCTAGATATGTAGACCATTTTCTATCCAAGGAGAGAGGTCAAGGTGAAAACAAACGATTAAGACAATAATTCCTGTATCAAAACACAGCTAATCTAATTGAACCCATATTATCATTAAACTATGAAATATGCATTGCTATGAATTCTTAACTGCCTAAATATTCTCTATGCAAATTATTACAGGTTATTCCAAAATTTACCATCCGGTAATTATAATTAGGTGCGATCATATCCAACATTCAAACTCAGACAATGATAACTCGAAAATTCGCAGAGAAATGGTTTCCTTTTATTGAGTTCATTACAGCCAATGACATTCAACCACACAACCCAAAATACCTTGATCTTCTCTACTTATAAGTTTTTAATATTTTCCTTCAGTTGTGTTGTGTTTTTTTGTTTCTTCTCTATTTAATAACACTTTTATTTCTCTCTTTTTCTACCTTCCTTTTCTTTGACTGTGCTAGAACTGTTCCCTCATGTGCAGTTCTTGAAAGAACTCTCTCAGCCCCACCTGCCTCACAGGCAACGTTCCCTCTAAGCTGTGGAGTCTTGTGAGCAAACAAATCTACTTAATGAGCTCCTGGCATTAAAGTTGTGAGCAAGCAATTCGGCTACTGCATAAATTAATTTGCTCTGGGACCATCCTTCCTGAGCCAAGACAACAATGTTTTGAGCCGAGGCTAACCCCCCCCCCCTGTGAGTTAGCGCACATTAACTCAACTTAGAGGGAACACTGGGGTGTCTGTTACAGGGCGGGGAAGGGAAAGGAGTTTGTAAGCCACTTTGAGCCTCCAAGAGAAGGGAGGGGTATAAATTCAATCTCCACCTCCTCCTGCTTCTGATCAGAGTTCGAGCTCTCTGCTCACAATGTGAGTTTGATCCCAGCAGAAGCTGGGTTCAGTTAGCCGGCTCAAGGTTGACTCAGCCGTCCATCCTTCCAAGGTCGGTAAAATGAGTATTCAGGGGGGAAAGTGTAGATGACTGGGGAAGGCAATGGCAAACCACCCCGTAAAAAGTCTGCCATGAAAACGTCGTGATGCGACATCACCTCAGAGTCGGAAACGACTGGCGATTGCACAGGGGACTACCTTGACCTTTTTAATTCCAAAGACCTCTGCTACCAGTCTGAGTAGACAATATTGACCTCAATGGAGCTATGATCTGTTTCGGTATAAGGCAGCTTCATATATTTGAGCATGTGCTTAAGAATCAGGAATCTGTAGATCCAGACACAAACATCACATATCTCGTTTTGATGATACTCTGCCTGGATATGTGGTGGGATGAGGGAGCACTGGGAAATGGTAGCCAATGGATCCCTTCTCATGTTATTTGCTCTCAACACTATATTTTTTTATAAATTCCATCCAACTCCCCCAAGTATTCTCTTAGAGAAATTCCCCATTGTGGATGGTGTTGCTTTTAAGTCAATGGTGGCATGTGTAACTTGTTGAAAAGGAACATGCTCAAGGGCAATGTATTAATGAAACAATCCACTGAAAAACTGATGTTTTATTACTTACGTCAGCCACAACTTTTTGTATAGACAAACAGGCGTTTTATGAATTCTTTCCCCCAAGCCGTGAAGTTATCACTATGGATATCTTAACTGCTTCTATCCGCTTCTTGCTATCAATCTCCCTTCCCTCTTTTTCTTTCTCTGCCTTCCACATTGTGTTCCTCAGAGGCTAAGATCTCTTTGCGTATATGAGTTGGTAGCATGAAACCATTGAGCTTCTGATGTTCCCTAGAGATACCCTTCATCACTTCCTTTATCAACTTCTGGTAACTACACAAGGCTACTTTATTTCCCCCTTATTTTTTCTACATTCTGGAGGAGAGGTGGGAACACTTGTCTAACTCCCAGTGCATCCTTCCTTCCTGACCTGAAATTAGAATCATAGAATCAGAGTTGAAAGGAATCTCCAGGGCCATCTAGACCAACCCCCTGAACAATGCAGGAAATTCACAAATACCTCCCCCTAAATTCACAGGATCCACATTGCTGTCAGTTGGCCATCTAGCCTCTGTTTAAAAACCTCCAAGGAAGAACATAAGAGAAGCCATGTTGGATCACGCCAATGGTCCAACCAGTTCAACACTCTGCGTCACACAGGTGCCATCAGGAGATCCATCAGAAGAAGAAGATATTAGATTTATATCCCACCCTCCACTGCAAATCTCAGAGCGGCTTACAATCTCCTTTATCTTCCTCCCCCCACAACAGATACCCTGTGAACTGCTCTGTCAGGAAGTTCTTCCTAATGTTCAGCCGGAAACTCTTTTGATTTAATTTCAACTCGTTGGTTCTGGTCCTACCTTCTGGGGCCACAAATTCCTTTTTGAGATATAACTGTTGTGCATGTGCAAGATTTCACAGGTTTACTCCCACAGGAAATCATGGCCCTTCTGGCAATCTTTCTCCATCACCCACAGGCACCTCAAAGGCTGGAGGGGGAAATTTGGAAGAAAAGTCATGATATTACTTCCAGTTTTTTCTGGAAGTGATATCTCACAATCGCATGATGCTTGCCCACCTGTCCCTGCCACCCGGATCCTTCCATGGTGTATTCTTGCCCACTCTCCTTAGTCTACCCTCACTCTGTTGAGACTTGGGCGGAAGATGGAAGGTACAACATTGCTGATGCTTTGTTGGCACTTCCAGGAGAAGACTCAGAATTGACATCACTGCTCTCCTGCACAATACGCTAGGAACTCACCAAACTGCTGTAGCGTTTAACACAGAGTGTTGGGTTTCTCACAGCATTGAAGGAGGGCGGTCAGCAGTATTTTCCCCTCCCAGCCCCAACTCAAAAGTTTTTTGAGGTCACCACACCTCAAAAAAGATACAATAGCACTGGAAAAAGCCCAGAAAAGGGGCAACTAGAATGATTAAAGAACACTGTCGCTAGGAAGAAATGTTAAAACGCTTGGGGCTCTTTAGTTCAGAGAAATTTCATCTGAGGAGTGACATGACAGAGGTTGACAAGATTATGCATGGGATAGAGAAGGTAGAGAAATAACTGCTTTTCTCCCTTTCTCACAATACGAGAACGCGTGGCCATTCAATGAAATTGCTAAGCAGTCGGGTTAGAACGGATAAAAGGAAGTACTTTTTCACCCAAAGGGTGATTAACTCATGGAATTCACTGCGGAGGTGGTGGCAGGTACAAGCATAGCCAGCTTCAAGAGGGGATTGGATAAACATATGGAGCAGAGGTCCATCAGTGGCTATTAGCCACAGGGTATAGATCAGGGGTAGGGAACGTTGGCTCTCCAGATGTTTTTTGCGTACAACTTCCATCAGCCCCAGCCATTGGCCATGCTGGCTGGGGCTGATGGGAGTTGTAGGCAAAAAACATCTGGAGAGCCAATGTTCCCTACCCCTGGTATAGATGGAACTCTCTGTCTGGGGCAAGTGATGCTCTGTATTCTTGGTGCTTGGGGTGGGGGCACAGTGGGAGGGTTTCTAGTGTCCTGGCCCCACTGATGGACCTCCTGATGGCACTTGGTTTTTTTGGCCAATGTGTGACACAGAGTGTTGTACCAGATGGGCCATTGACCTGATCCAACGTGGCTTCTCTTATGTTCTTAACCCTCAGCAAGCACGGAAGTCTTGCAGTAATATTTCACAAGGCATCCGGTTCCCTCCTTCTGTTGTCTTAACAAATATGGCTTTAATCGCATGGGTGCACCACTGGTTTTCTTACCTCCCTTGAAATCAGTTTCACCTGTTTTTGGACTTCCAGCCCTGATGAGTTGTTGTTGCCTCTATGTGGGGACGTGGGGATGTTAATCTGTGTGACCCCCTACCCAGCACAGGTGGCTTAGAGAAGCACTTCTTAACCTGATGTGGCTTTAAGTCAGTTTTTGCATGTAAATGGGCTGTTGCACCTCAAGTTGAGCATGTGTGTGTGTGTTTATTCTTTAAAAAAAGAAGAAGACATGCCCAATAAATAATTTAGCCCTGCCTGAACATTTAAACCATTGCATACATGGTAAGATGCTTTGCTGGGAAATTTGGACAAAGAATTCAGAGCTCCTTGAAGTGCTCTTCCAGAAGCTGGACATGGAGTTAATGGTTCCTCAGCCTCTTGGAGAGGAGTGGCAAGTGGAGTGCCTCAAGGATCTGTCCTGGGACCTGTTTTGTTCAACATCTTTATCAATGATTTGGATGAAGGAATAGAGGGAATGCTTATTAAATTGCAGATGATATGAAATTGGGAGGGGTTGCAAATACAGTAGAAGACAGAAACAGGATACAGGATGATCTTGACAGGCTGGAAAACTGGGCTAAAACCAATAAAATGAATTCTAAGAGGGATAAATATAAAGTTTTGGGCTGTATCAACAGAAGTCTAGTGTCCAGATCATGTGAAGTGATGGTGTTGCTTTACTCTGCTCTGGTAAGATCTCACCTGGAGTATTGTGTTCAGTTTTGGGCACCACATTTTAAGAAGGATATAGACAAGCTAGAACAGGCCCATAGAAGGGAGACAAAAATGGTGAGGGGTCTGGAGACCAAGTCCTACGAGGAAAGGTTGAAGGAGCTGGGAATGTTTAGCTTGGAGAGGAGGAGGCTGAGAGGTGATGTGATCACTGTCTTCAAGTACTTGAAGGGCTGTACTCTAGAGGATGGTGTGGAATTGTTTTCTGTGGCCCCAGATGTGTCGAAATTAAATCAAAAGAGTTTCCAGCTCAACATTAGGAAGAACTTCCCGACCTTTAGAGAGGTTCCTCAGTGGAACACGCTTCCTCGGGAGGTGGTGGGCTCTCCTTCCTTGGAGGTTTTTTTTTAAAAAAGAGGCTAGATGGCCATCTGACAGCAATGAAGATCCTGTGTATTTAAGGGGTGGTATCATAGAATCTTAGAATCAGAAGGGATCTCCAAGGTCATCTAGTCCAACCCCCTGCACAATGCAGGAAACTCACAAACACCTCACAAATGCTTTGCTGGAGAATTTGGACAAAGAATTCCAAGCTCCTTAAAGTCTCAGCGCTCTTCCAGAAGCTGGACATGGAGTTAATGGTTCCTCATCCTCTTGGAGAGGAGTGACTCAAGGATCTGTCCTGGGACCTGTTTTGTTCAACACCCTTATAAATGTAAATAAAAGGTATTTGTGAGTTTCCTGCATTGTGCAGGGGGTTGGACTAGATGATCCCGGAGGACCCTTCCAACTCTATGATTCTCATGTTCAGCTATGCAAAAAAGGAGGCTGCCAGCAAATGTATGCGGTTTTATACATTTTGTAACAAGAGCATTGCCATAAAACACCTAGCAGACATCAAAGCAATGCGAGCTATCCTTGTATAATGACCTAAAGCAGAGGATAAAAGCTTGGAATGCATTTGATTAAGAAGGGACTTCCAGATTTGCAAGAGGCCCTGAAAAAATGTGATAATGGCTTCAAATTAAAAGCTTGCAATGCAAGCAATGACAGCAGGGTATTTAGGGAAAAGAAGAACGACAAAAAGGAGGTTAATCTAACATTATCCTCCCTGTTGTCCTTCCAGATGGGTATGAAGAACTGTCTTTTCCAGATGTGAATAGTAAGTCACTGTGTCCATGGGGAGTAAGATAATGGGAACTTTGTTCCTTTTATCTGTTTTATAGCATTTTATGGACTCTTACTGTCTTTAACGTAAATCTTTATTACGCCATAATCTCTGTTTGCGGGTTTCGCTGCATTGTGCTGCATTATAAAGAGCTACAAGAACATTTAATTGAAACTAAAATAAGGGCCTTTCTGTATTTTCATTTTCCAGGTCTGTAAATTCAGAGCTTCTGGAATGTGAGGGGTGTTCTGTTCTGCATATTTTTTGCTTTGTCTAGTGGTCAGTTCATTGCCAGCCCCCAGATGGGGGCAGGGGATCCCCCAGTTTGGAAGCCCTCCCCACTTCAGGGTCATCAGAAAGTGGGGGAGGGGAGGGAAATGTCTGCTGGGCACTCCGTTATTCCCTATGGAGACTGATTCCCATAGGGTATAATGGAGAATTAAATTGTGGGTATCTGGGGCTCTTGGGGGGGGGGCTGTTTTTTGAGGTAGAGCCACCACATTTTCAGCATTGCATCCAGTTCCTCTCCCCAAAATACCCTCCAAGTTTCAAAAGGATTGGACCAGGGGGTCCAATTCTATAAACCCCCCCAAAAAAGTGCCCCTATGCTTCATTATTCCCAATGGAGGAATAATGTGGTCCCTTTAAACGTGATGGCCAGAACTCCCTTTGGAGTTCAATCATGCTTCTCACAACCTTGCTCCTGGCTCCACCCCCAAAGTCTCCTGGCTCCACCCCCAAAGTCCTCAGATATTTCTTGAACTGGACTTGGCAACCCTATCACATTGGTTTATGTCCGGCATTATCTCCCTTCAGGGTTTAGCAGAACATCTCTCGGCTGGACTTCGCGAACGAAGATTTAAGAAGGGTGCAGTAGTCCACGTCTGCTGCAGGCTCGCTGGTGGCTGACAAGACCAATGCGGGACAGGCAGGTCCGGCCACAGTGGCTGCAGGGAAAAGTCTGATTTAGGGTTGGTCCTGTAGCAGTGCGATTCTTCCTCAATCTCCTTTTGTCCTCAAGACCAGCTATGCGTGCGTTCTCGAAGGAAGAGACAGCCTGGGGGATGGTGTGCCTCCATGCTTTGCGATCTGAGGCTAGATCAGACCACTGGTGATGGTTGATGCGACAGGTGCCAAGGGATTTCTTCAAGGAGAACATAACAAATAAAGAAACAGGAATTTACAAGTGTGGGAAATGAGAATGTACAAAAGCCATGTGCTATGACTGATGCTGAAGGTCACTTTTTGGAATTTGGCTCTCGATACCAGCTTTTGATGTGGAGGGCAATTGATATTTTTACCAGCTTTTGATGTGGAGGGCAATTGATATTTTTACTGTGTCTTAGTGAACCTCTCTGAAGCATCTGGCCACGGTTGGAAACAGGATACTGGATTCAGTCAGGGTCAGTTCTGATCCAGTAGGATTCTTTTCAACTTCTTCCCAGTTGGTAGTTAGGGTTAGGGTGACATTACAAGATTATGCATGGGATAGAGAAGGCAGAGAAAGAAGGACTTTTCTCCCTTTCCACAATACAAGAACTCCTGGACACTCCATGACATTGCTGAGCAGTCAGGGTAGAACAGATCAAAAGAAATACCTGAAGGGTGATTAACACATGGAATTCACTGCCACAGGAGGTGATGGCAGCTACAAGCAGAGGTCATTTTGTAGAAAAATAGGTGGTGGAGCTCATCCAGGGATTGTTATGCAGCTGCACCTACTATTCAATGGACAAGGAGGTGGAACTCGCAGAAGGAGGAGGTGGAATCTCAGAAAGATTCAGGAGCTGCTCTCCTGTGAGCTCCCACTGAATCTGAGGCCTGGCTACAAGTATAGATAGCTTCAAGAGGGGATTGGATAAACATATGGAGGAAAGGTCCATCAGCAGCTATTAGTCACAGGTTATAGATGAGGCTCTGTCTGTATTCTTGGTGCTTGGGGAGCGCACAGTGGGAGGGCTTCTAGTGTTCTAGCCCCACTGATGGACCTCCTGATGGTGCCTGGTGATTTTTGGGGTTTTTTTGCCACTGTGTGACACAGAGTGTTGCACTGGATGGGCCACTGGCCTGATTCAACATGGCTTCTCTTATGTTCTTAGTAGTGAAATGCCTCTTTCGAACATATCTATATAAGCATTTTTTTCTCTGTGACCGAAGAGACATAAAGACCCAGACGGTGTAACAACAATAAGTTTATTGTAAGTGCTTAAGAACAAACAAGTGGGTTGTAACTTTTAATGCAATAGTGAACGTGGAAAACAGTAAAGGTGGTATAAAGACAGAAAAAGCCCTGATGTGACTAACCATACATTCCCTTCCTCTAATTCCAACTCACCATTCTTTGGAAGAGGGAGCTCTCATGACTGCAGCCTTTCCAGAGAGAACCCACCTGACTGCAGCCTCTCCAGAGTGTCTCTCTTTCCTTCCTTGGTGTGGAGAGCCAGTTTGGTGTAGTGGTTAAGTGTGCAGACTCTTATCTGGGAGAACCAGGTTTGATTCCCCACTCCTCCACTTGCACCTGCTAGCATGGCCTTGGGTCAGCCATAGCTGTGGCAGAGGTTGTCCTTGAAAGGGCAGCTGCTGTGAGAGCCCTCTCCAGCCCCACCCACCTCACAGGGTGTCTGTTGTGGGGGAGGAAGGTAAAGGAGATTGTGAGCTGCTCTGAGACTCTTCGGAGTGGAGGGCGGGATAGAAATCCAATATCTTCTTCTTCTTCTACTTCTTCTTCTTCTTTTTCTTCCTTTCTTTTAGGTCCCACCTGTCTGGTCTCCACTGGGTAAGTTTCCCTCCAAAACTGCTGCCCACCCAATCAGATGGACACAAGGGATACTGGGAAATGTTGGTCCTGTAGCTACTATAATACAGGCTTATGATCATGACAAGCTACTTGTCCTTTAAATATGCAATCTAACATAGTTAGAGAGGGTGATGTTCAGTACGTTTCATAGAAACAATGTATCTTGAACCCACATCCCAAGAAACTGGTGACTTCTTTCTTTCAGTCTTCTGCAGGCTACATAATGACCTGTTCATCTGGAAGGGAATCCTACTTCAACTTGAACTCAACGTGGTACGACCCTGCGGGTTCGTGGCTAGATAATCGCCGCACACCATTCTGCTACGTGGAGAACACGGCGTGTGTGCCGTGTAGCAATAACTGCATACCCAGAAGAGGAGGACACGACTATCGCTGCTATTGCGGCCAGCCTCTCTGTACTGGCTCAGCATTAGAGTACTGCTGCTGTGGAGGGTCATGCGGGGTCCGGCGGCCTTCAGGTGGATGCCGAGATTATTGGGGGCGCCCAGTCAGCAACGGCCTCGACGCCCGTTCCGAGTGCGAAGAGGGCGGGAGACCAAATTGTGCCCGGCGTTGCTGTGAGCCACAAGGAGAACGCCATAATGACAGCTGTTCTGTCTCTACGGAGTGATGTCAACGAGTCTCCTGAGAATGCTACAGCGGTATCTTTAGCGCCAAGTCTGAGTCCAGTGACGCCTTTAAGTCTAACAAAGTTCAATGCTGGGTATGGATACTCCAGATGGTGGATTCCACTTTTGAAGGCTCCACATCAGCATTGGCAATTGGAAATCTCTTCTGCTTTTCCGGCTTGTTTTTATGTTCTCCTCCCGCTTCCCCATGTACTGTTAGCTGCTTTAGGTCCCCACCTGGGAGAATATCGGAATAGAGATGTGCAAAATAAATGATCAATCAACAAATAAATGTTAAAAAAGGGTGCACATCAAGGGGAAAGCATCTACACTAGGGGTGCTGGGTCCCCCCCCCCCCGGCCACTGGTGGGGAAGGGTGGTACAGTGGCCAGATCCAGGTTGGGAAACTTTTGATGATTTGCTGAAGAGAATAGGCAACTCAGTGAGTCCAATGTCATAGAGTCCCCCCTCCAAAGCCAATGGGAGGAGCCCCACCCCAACAGCCACCATGTGCCTTCAGACCTCAGCAGGTTTGGAAGAGGCTTGCAACTGTGTGTGTGTGTGTGGGGGGGGGCTGAGCAGACAAAACTATGTGGTTCTCAGTCCCTCTATATGGAGGAAACCCTCCCCCCCCCCGCGCTAGGCTGTTCTTTCATTTTTCTATTAGTCTGAAGAAGTTGGTTGAAGTACAGCAGATGGCTATATTCAGCGATGTGAGTAAATTGCCCCTGTGAGATCACAAAAGTGTGTGCTTGCTAACTGTGTTTATTTTGGCTGCTTTGTGAGTATGTGTGTATTCACTTTCATTTAGTGGAGGTTTAGCTGCTAGGGGATGAGGAAATGAAGACTGTATTCAGGAGAACTGCACTGCTGGATTTTTTTTATTTTAGGGAATGAGAAAGTCTCCTGGCTCCACCCCCAAAGTCTACCAGCTCCACCTCCAAAGTCCCCAGATATTTTCTGAGTTGGACTTGGCAACCCTATCCAGAAGTGAGGGAAAACACAAATAGTTTACTGGATTTGGGGCATCTTGAACTGACTATTAGCTGGAACAATTGGATGAGATTTGGGACAGTTTCCACTTCTACTTTAGTTGCTGGTTGACATTTCCTAACTTGCCCATATTCTTCCAGGCTTAGGTTTGCCAATCCCCAGGTCCCAGCGGGAGTTCTCCTGCTTTCCCAGGCTCCTTCCCTGCTTCTGTGTGTGTGTGCGTGTGTGTGTGTGTGTGTGAGAGAGAGAGATGATTTGCAGCTACTTGGGTGAGTAAATTGCCCCAGTGTGTGGGAAAGAGAGTGTGGAATTGCAAACTATTTTATTTTTGCTTCTGTGTGTGTGTGTGTGTGTGGGAAAGAGAGAGAGAGAGAGAGAGAGAGAGAGAGAGAGAGAGAGAGAGAGAGAGAGATGATTTGCAGCTACTTGGATGAGGAAATGTAGACTATATTCAGGGGAACTGCACTGCTGTGTTTTTAATTTATTTATTTTAGGGAAAGTCTCCCGGCTCCACTCCCAAGGTCTCCTGGCCCCACCCCCAAAGTCCCCAGATATTATCTGAGTTAGACTTGGTAACCCTATCCAGGCCTAAAAAGAAGCTTCTTTCACTGGGCAGAATAAAGTCCAACGGAACGGCAGCTTAGGAACCTCCTTTAATTAAAAATCTGAAACTGATCTTAAAGGCACCCGAGGAGCTGGTCTGGTTGAAAAGAACAGATAATGGCGGCACTGATTAAAAACCCATGCAGAAAATAAAGGAGAAGAACAAAGGCACTCTGGTCATGACCACAATGACGAGATGTCCTTTGAACTCTGAAACAGGCCACGCAGTCGTGATTACCATTACCAATATTCCCACATTCCCACCTGAAGTCCACAGGAAGACATGAATGAGAGTGACTCGCCAAGAAGCCTGATTCAATTTGGCTTCACTCCCACTCTCCAGGAATGTGGGGGAAGAGTCTCACCTCTGTTAGCCCTGATTAAAGTGGGTGCTGGAAGTTGCAAGGGCGGGAACCGACACTCAGTAGCTGCCAGGCCCTTCAGGCTATTACAAGCAAGTACACGTTGTAAAGCAAACACTTGACGAACGTAAGCCTACTTGTATTGGTCCGCGCAAATCTTCCAGCACTCCTTTATCTGCCATCAACATTTCCAACTATTGCGGACTGGGCTTGAGTTTCAAGAGTGTTGTTCAGCAGCTATTTCTGCAGATGTTATTCTAGGTAGAGATGGTGAGCATGGAAGAAGCACGGCCGGCCCTGCTATTAGGCGCACCAAGTAAGAACATAAGAGAAGCCATGTTGGGTCAGGCCGATGGCCCACCCAGTCCAACACTCTGTGTCACATAAAAACATAAGAGAAGCCATGTTGGATCAGGCCAGTGGCCCATCCAGTCCAACACTCTGTGTCACATAAGAACATAAGAGAAGCCATGTTGGGTCAGGCCAATGGCCC
Source organism: Heteronotia binoei (assembly GCF_032191835.1). Taxonomy (NCBI): domain Eukaryota; kingdom Metazoa; phylum Chordata; class Lepidosauria; order Squamata; family Gekkonidae; genus Heteronotia; species Heteronotia binoei. The sequence goes on from NC_083223.1 coordinate 272,798,015, forward strand.
ATCCAGTCCAACACTCTGTGTCACATAAGAGAAGCCATGTTGGGTCAGGCCAACGGCCCATCCAGTCCAACACTCTGTGTCACATAAGAACATAAGAGAAGCCCTGTTGGGACAGGCCAATGGCCCATCCAGTCCAACACTCTGTGTCATATAGGAACATAAGAGAAGCCATGCTGGGTTAGGCCAATGCCCCATCCAGTCCAACACTCTGTGTCACATAAGAACACAAGAGAAGCCATGTTGGATCAGGCCAATGGCCCATCCAGTCCAACATTCTGTGTCACATAAGAACATAAGAGAAGCCATATTGGATCAGGCCAATGGCCCCTCCAGTCCAGCACTCTGGGTCACATAAGAACATAAGAGAAGCCATGTTGGATCAGGCCAGTGGCCCATCCAGTCCAACACTCTGTGTCACATAAGAACAGAAGAGAAGCCATGTTGGATCAGGCCGATGGCCCATCCAGTCCAACACTCTGTGTCACATAAGAACATAAGAGAAGCCATGTTGGATCAGGCCAATGCCCCATCCAGTCCAACACTCTGTGTCACATAAGAACACAAGAGAAGCCATGTTGGATCAGGCCAATGGCCCATCCAGTCCAACACTCTGTGTCACATAAGAACATAAGAGAAGCCATGTTGGGTCAGGCCAATGGCCCATCCAGTCCAACACTCTTTGTCACATAAGAACATAAGAGAAGCCATGTTGGGTCAGGCCAATGGCCCATCCAGTCCAACACTCTGTGTCACATAAGAACATAAGAGAAGCCATGTTGGATCAGGCCAATGCCCCATCCAGTCCAACACTCTGTGTCACATAAGAACACAAGAGAAGCCATGTTGGATCAGGCCAATGGCCCATCCAGTCCAACAGTCTGTGTCACATAAGAACATAAGAGAAGCCATGTTGGGTCAGGCCAATGGCCCATCCAGTCCAACACTCTTTGTCACATAAGAACATAAGAGAAGCCATGTTGGGTCAGGCCAATGGCCCATCCAGTCCAACACTCTGTGTCACATAAGAACATAATTGAAGCCATGTTGGGTCAGGCCAAAGGCCCATCCAGTCCAACACTCTGTGTCACATAAGAACATAAGAGAAGCCCTGTTGGGTCAGGCCAATGGCCCATCCAGTCCAACACTCTGTGTCACATAAGAACATAAGAGAAGCCATGTTGGGTCAGGCCAATGGCCCATCCAGTCCAACACTCTGTGTCACATAAGAACATAAGAGAAGCCGCCCTGAGCCACTTGTGGGAAGGGCGGGATATAAGTTACGGAATGAATGAATGAATGAATGAATGAATAAATAAATAAATAAATAAATAAATAAATAAATGTTGGATCAGGCCAATGGCCCATCCAGTCCAACACTCTGTGTCACATAAGAACATAAGAGAAGCCATGTTGGATCAGGCCAGTGGCCCATCCAGTCCAACACTCTGTGTCACATAAGAGAAGCCGCCCTGAGCCACTTGTGGGAAGGGCGGGCTATAAGTTACGGAATGAATAAATAAATAAATGAATGAATGAATGAATGTTGGATCAGGCCAATGGCCCATCCATTCCAACACTCTGTGTCACATAAGAACATACGAGAAGCCATGTTGGATCAGGCCAATGGCCCATCCAATCCAACACTCTGTGTCACATAAGAACATAAGAAAAGCCACTCTGTGTTACACAGGGGCAAAAAAAAAATGTGTATATATATATATATATATATATATATATATATATATATATATATATATATATATATATATATATATATATTGGCTAATAGCCACTGGTGGACCTCTGCTCCTTATTTTTATCTAACCCCCTCTTGAAGCTGTCTATTCTTGCCTAGGTGATTGCCTAGGGTGTCGACCTTCTGGGGGCAATTAATTGGGTGCCCCCCTGTGACTTGGTGATGTTATCAGTACTGGGGGGAGGCAGCGTTGCCTAGGTTGTCAGGCAGTCTACAGCCGGCAAGGGTTGCCATTTCTTCTGCATTTCTTCTTCTTCTTCTTCTTCTTCTTCTTCTTCTTCTTCTTCTTCTTCTTCTTCTTCTTCTTCTTCTTCTTCTTCTTCTTCTTCTCTTATGTTCTTATTCATAAATACCTCTCCCCTACACACACCCAGTTACCCCTGCTCCATGCCCAGAAGACGGCAACCCCACCACCCCCAAACAAACAAGCCCCAATGTCCCTGGCAAAAGTGGCTTAGAGAAAAATTGGTGTCTGACCCCAAAGTGGTTTACTGTATTTCCGCTGGGCGTGAAAGAAAAGGCCACATGAACTAAGCATTGATGCAACCCTTCCTGCACTACCTCTCATGATCTGCTGAAGTTCACAGAATCAGCATTGCTGTCCGGTGGCCATCCAGCCTCTGTTTAAGAACCTCAACCCTCCAAAGAAGGAGAGCCCACCACCTCCCAAGGAAGCCTGTTCCATTGACGAACCAATTTGGGGAACAGCCTTATCTCCACTGACAATCACTGAAGAAAAGCACTGGTTCGTCATAAAGTCACTAAAACGATTGCATAAGAACATAAGAGAAGCCATGTTGGATCAGGCCAATGGCCCATCCAGTCCAACTCTCTGTATCACACAATGGCCAATAAAACCAAGTGGCATCAGGAGTCCACAAGTGGGGCTAGAAGCCCAACCGCTGTGTCCCCCCCAAGCACCAAGAATACAGAGCATCACTGCCCTAGACAGAGAGTTCCAACAATAAACTGTGGCTAATAGCCACTGATGGACCTCTGCTCCATATGCTTATCCAAACCCCTCTTGAAGCTGTCTAAGCTTGAAGCCGCCACCACCTCCTGTGGCCATGAATTCCATGTGTTAATCACCCTTTGGTTGAAAGAAGTACTTCCTTTTATCAGTTCTAACCTTACTACTCAGCAATTTCATTGAATGTCCATGAGATCTTGTATTGTGAGAAAGGGAGAAAAGTACTTCGTTCTCTACCTTCTCTATCCCATGCATAATCTTGTAAACCACTATCATGGCACTCTGCAGTCGATGTTTCTCCATCATGACATGTCTAAGAATATAAGAGAAGCCATGTTGGATCAGGCCAATGGCCCATCCAGTCCAACACTCTGTATCACACAGTGGCCAACACACACACACACACACACACACACTGTGGCTAATAGCCACTGATGGACCTCTGCTCCATATTTTTATCCAATCCCCTCTTGAAGCTGGCTATGCTTGTAGCCGCCACCACCTCCTGTGGCAGTGAATTCCACATGTTAATCACCCTTTGGGTGAAGAAGTACTTCCTTTTATCCTTTCTAACCCGACAGCTCATCAATTTCATTGAATGCCCACGAGTTCTTGTATTGTGAGAAAGGGAGAAAGGGACTTCTTTCTCTACTTTCTCCATCCTATGCATAATCTTGTAAACCTCTCTCATGTCACCCCAGTCGACATTTCTCCAAGCTAAAGAGCCCCAAGCATTTTAACCTTTCTTCATAGGGAAAGTGTTCCAAACTTTTATTAATCATTCTAGTTGCCCTTTACTGCACTTTTTCCAATGCTATAATATCCTTTTTGAGGTGTGGTGACCAGAATTGCACACAGTATTCCAAATGAGACCGCACCATCCATTTCTACAGGGGCATTATGATACTGGCTGATTTGTTTACAATTCCCTTCCTAATAATTCCCGGCATGGCGTTGGCCTTTTTTATTGCAAACGCACACTGTCTTGCCATTTTCAGTGAGTTATCTACCACGACCCCAAAATCTCTCTCTTGGTCAGTCTCTGCCAGTTCACACCCCATCAACTTGTATTTGTAGCTGGGATTCTTGGCCCGAATATGCATTGCTTTGCACTTGGCCACATTGAACCTCATCTGCCACGTCTATGCATAGGTGGGAAAAAAAATCTTCCATCTTGTGGTTTCATCTCTCTCTCTCTCTCCCCTCCCTCCCTCTTTGAGAACCAGGAAGCTATGAGCACATCATAGACCAGGCAATTGAAGGGTGGGGAAGGAAGGGGGGGGGGGAACAGGATAAAGACACCTGTTCCAATTATGTTTTTGTCTTAGTTGCAGGATGGATGGAAGGATTAAAAGCTTAAAGGCTTAATAGAAGAGGTGGATTCCATGGAAGCACAGGGAGGAAATGAAAAAGGTGACCTCACGCCAACATTCTAGTGGTCAGTCCCAGGCATAAGAAGAAGATGAAGAAGAAGATATTGGACTTAAATCCTGCCCTCTACTCCGAAGAGTCTCAGAGTGGCTCACAATGTCCTTTCCCTTCCTCCCCCACAAAAGACACCCTGTGAGGTAAATGAAGATATTGGATTTATATCCCGCCCTCCACTCCGAAGAGGCTCAGAGCGGCTCACAATCTCCTTTACCTTCCTCCCCCACAACAGACACCCTGTGAGGTAAATGAAGATATTGGATTTATATCCCGCCCTCCACTCTGAAGAGGCTCAGAGCAGCTCACAATCTCCTTTCCCTTCCCCCCCACCACAAGAGACACCCTGTGAGGTAGATGAAGATATTGGATTTATATCCCGCCCTCCACTCCGAAGAGTCTTCACTGTGGAAGATGAGAACTTTTTGCCCGCCCCAGAACCACTAATTTTGGAAGGGGTATTGAAAGACCTGAGTCAGCTTGAGGTGACAAAAGAGGAGGTCCTACAACTGATAGACAAATTAAAAACTAATAAGTCACCGGGTCTGGATGGCACACATCCGAGAGTTCTGAAAGAACTCAAAGTTGAACTTGTGGATCTTCTAACAAAAATCTGTAATCTTTCATTGAAATCTGCCTCCGTTCCTAAGGACTGGAAGGTAGCAAATGTCACCCCAATCTTTAAAAAAGGTTCCAGAGGAGACCCGGGAAATTACAGGCCAGTCAGTCTGACTTCAATACCGGGAAAGTTGGTAGAAACCATTATCAAGGACAGAATGAGTAGGCACATTGATGAACACAGGTTATTGAGGAAGACTCAGCATGGGTTCTGCAAGGGAAGATCTTGCCTCACTAACCTGTTACATTTCTTTGAGGGGGTGAACAAACATGTGGACAAAGAAGACCCGATAGATGTTGTTTACCTTGACTTCCAGAAAGCTTTTGATAAAGTTCCTCATCAAAGGCTCCTTAGAAAGCTTGAGAGTCATGGAGTAAAAGGACAGGTCCTCTTGTGGATCAAAAACTGGCTGAGTAATAGGAAGCAGAGAGTGAGTATAAATGGGCAGTCTTCGCAATGGAGGACGGTAAGCAGTGGGGTGCCGCAGGGCTCAGTACTGGGTCCCATGCTCTTTAACTTGTTCATAAATGATTTAGAGTTGGGAGTGAGCAGTGAAGTGGCCAAGTTTGCGGATGACACTAAATTGTTCAGGGTGGTGAGAACCAGAGAGGATTGTGAGGAACTCCAAAGGGATCTGTTGAGGCTGGGTGAGTGGGCGTCAACGTGGCAGATGCGGTTCAATGTGGCCAAGTGCAAAGTAATGCACATTGGGGCCAAGAATCCCAGCTACAAATACAAGTTGATGGGGTGTGAACTGGCAGAGACTGACCAAGAGAGAGATCTTGGGGTCATGGTAGATAACTCACTGAAAATGTCAAGACAGTGTGCGTTTGCAATAAAAAAAGGCCAACACCATGCTGGGAATTATTAGGAAGGGAATTGAAAACAAATCAGCCAGTATCATAATGCCCCTGTATAAATCGATGGTGCGGTCTCATTTGGAGTACTGTGTGCAGTTCTGGTCGCCGCACCTCGAAAAGGATATTATAGCATTGGAGAAAGTCCAGAGAAGGGCAACTAGAATGATTAAAGGGCTGGAGCACTTTCCCTATGAAGAAAGGTTGAAACGCTTGGGACTCTTTAGCTTGGAGAAACGTCGACTGCGGGGTGACATGAGAGAGGTTTACAAGATAATGCATGGGATGGAGAAAGTAAAGAAAGAAGTACTTTTCTCCCTTTCTCACAATACACGAACTCATGGGCATTCGATGAAATTGCTGAGCAGACAGGTTAAAACGGATAAAAGGAAGTACTTCTTCACCCAAAGGGTGATTAACATGTGGAATTCACTGCCACAGGAGGTGGTGGCGGCCACAAGTATAGCCACCTTCAAGAAGGGTTTAGATAAATATATGGAGCACAGGTCCATCAGTGGCTATTAGCCACAGTTTATGTGTGTATATAAAATTTTTTGCCACTGTGTGACACAGAGTGTTGGACTTGATGGGCCGTTGGCCTGATCCAACATGGCTTCTCTTATGTTCTTATGAGTCTCAGAGTGGCTCACAATGTCCTTTCCCTTCCTCCCCCACAACAGACACCCTGTGAGGTAAATGAAGATATTGGATTTATATCCCGCCCTCCACTCCGAAGAGGCTCAGAGCGGCTCACAATCTCCTTTCCCTTCCCCCCCACCAGAAGAGACACCCTGTGAGGTAGATGAAGCTATTGGATTTATATCCCGCCCTCCACTCCGAAGAGTCTCAGAGTGGCTCACAATCTCTTTTCCCTTCCTCCCCCACAACAGACACCTTGTGAGGTGGGTGGGGCTGGAGAGGGCTCTCCCAGTAGCTGCCATTTCAAGGACAACCTCTGCCAGAGCTATGGCTGATCCAAGGCCATACCAGCAGGTGCCAGTGGAGGAGTGGGGATAAGAGTCCACACACTTAACCACTACACCAAACTGGCTCTCCAGAGACTAGAGGGTAGAAACAATAGTGGGTTTTTTTGTGGGAGTAGGCAACCTTTCGAAGGCTGAGGAAAGGCAATCCTTCGAAGGTTTATTTGAAGGCGGAACTGAATGATTGGCCACTGAGCTACGAACGGCAGGGCCAGATTAAACCCCGCGGAGGCCCCTAGGGAGTCAAAATCTCAGAGGCCACCTCGCAAATTATCTCAGAGTTGGAGCACCTGCAGGCCCCTTCTCCAAAACCCCTTTAACAAAGCTGTGGGGGAGAAGTAGAGAGAGGCAAACTTGGAGAGGACGCCAGCAACAGCCACACCAGGCAAGTCGGACAAAGAGTGGCTCAGTCGCTGGCTGCGCGTACAGGCTGGGAGGGCTGCAAGCAGGGGGGAAATGTGGGGGGGGGAGCCAGCCCAGAACCCCGAAAGGCATGGGGGCCCATAGGCCGGTGCCTGCTTGGCCTAATTGTTAATCCAGCCCTAACGAACGGAGAGATATGGGGGAGGGGGGAGGCATTTGAGGGCTTTGAAAGTAAGATCTGGGGTCTGGGAATTTGTGCTGAATTGGAATGAGTGGTTTCGGTGACAGAGTGCTGGGCAGAGGGATGAGGCTATGATGTGCCAACTGAAGACCCGAGAATGGGAGATCATCCGGAATGTGAACCGGAATTTCTGCAGAAGGGGGGGAATCTTGGCTGACCCAAGGCCATTCCAGCAGCTGCAAGTGGAGGAGTGGGGAATCAAACCTGGTTCTCCCAGATAAGAGTCTGCACACTTAACCACTATGCCAAACTGGCTCTCGGTTTACAACTGATCTCCAGCTGGCCAAGTTCAGCTCCCCTGGATAAAACGGCTGTTTTGAAGGGTGGACTCTAGGGCTTTGTACCATGCTGATGTCTCTCCCTACCCCCAAACCTCTCCCTCTCCCAGATCCGCTTCCAAAGACTCCAGGTATTTCCCAACACAGACCTAGCAACCCGACCCCAAACCCCACACTAAAGCGCCACCCCGAAATCTCCAGGAATTTCCCAGCCCGGGGTTGGCTTCCATACCCTGCTAAGAAGAAAACAAGAAACAGTTCGACAGACTTCACAGTGTATTCGTTTGTTTTAATAACCTGCAGCCAACAAGGAATACATGAAGCCAATCAAATGAGGCAGTCAAAAGGAAGTTATCGTGCAACGGAGAACAAGAAGCCATCACTGATGAAGTGTTGATTGGAGGAGACCTCTGGATATCTTTCAAAGCAGAGGGACTTAAGAAAGAGTCAGGGAGGTATAGGAAACCAAGCAGAACCGGCCTTCTGAGGGACATATTCCTGGAGAGATGAAAGTCCAGAAGCACCAGGGCTTTTTGGGGGGGTACAAAAAGCCCAGCAGGAACTCATCTGCATGTTAGGCCACACCCCCGATGTGTTCCTGTGTGTTCTTGCTTTAAACAAGCCAATTAATCAACGCTGAGAAGCACTCTAAAGGTTACGGCTCTTTTTGAGCAGGAATGCACAGGAATGGAGTTCTAGCTGGTTTGGTGTCAGGAAAAGAAAAGTCCCATGTAAGCTTGCCAATCCCCAGGTCCCAGCAGGAGTTCTTCCGCTTTCCCAGGCTCCTTCCCGCCCCCGGTCAGCTGGCCAGCGGGGGGAAGCCCTGCCCCCAGAGGACCATGTGCCTTTGCACCTCCGGAGGCTTCAGTCTCCAATTGAAAGGCTTCCTCTTGGAATGGTGTGTCTGTGTTGCTGTGAAGAAGCTGGCAGCAACTCGTGAGTAGAGAGGCCAATCCCCTGCTTCAGACTCGCCAGAAAAGGGGGGGGGGGAGTGAAACGTCTGCTGAGCACTTCATTATTCCCTATGTGGAGATCGATTCTCATAGGGTATAATGGGGAATTGATCTGGAGATTTCAGGGGCTCTGGGGGAGCTGTTTTTTGAGGTAGAGGCACCAAATTTTCAGTATAGTATCTAGTGCCTCTCCCCAAAGTACCCCACCTGTTTAAAAGCGATTGGACCAGGGGGTCCAATTCTATGAGCCCCAAAAGAAGGTGCCCCTATCCTTCATTATTTCCTATAGAAGGAAGACATTTAAAAAGGTGTGCTGTCCCTTTAAATGTGAGGGCCAGAACTCTCTTGGAGTTCAATTATGCTTGTCACACCCTTGTTCCTGGTTCCGCCCCCAATGTCTCCTGGCTCCACCCCCAAAGTCCCCAGATATTTCTTGAATTGGACTTGGCAACCCTAGTCCCCTGTGCAAGCACCAGTCATTTCCGACTCTGGGGTGACGTCACTTTCACAACATTTCCACAGCAGACTTTTTACGGGGTGGTTTGCCATTGCTTCCCCAGTCATCGAAGCTTTCCCCCCAGCAAGCTGGGGACTCGTTTTACTGACCTCGGAAAGATGGAAGGCTGAATCAACCTGGAGCAGGCTACCTGAAAACCCCGCTTTTTCCACCGGGGATCGAACTCAGGCCGTGAGCAGAGCTTAGGACTGCAGCTTTAACACTCTGCGCCACGGGGCTCAGAGTGTCAGGGGGTGCGGCCTAACATGCGAATCAATTCCTGCTGGGCTTTTTCTACAAAAAAAGCCCTCTGCAAAACACTGGCGATGTCAGAGGGTGTGGCCTAACATGCAAATGAGTTCCCGCTCGGCTTTTTCTATGAAAAAAAAAGCCCTGCTGAAGACCAATAAGATTTTCGGGGTATAAGCATCCGGGAGTTGAAGCTCCCTTCATCAGACAATCCTGGAGGTAACGGATTCCTTTATGTGCGCCGTTACTTCTTCTGCGGAGGGGGACACTTGCACTGCTGTTTCACCTTCTTCTGCGTGCAAGAAGGGGGGCTCACAACGGCCGGAGGGCAACACTGCTTGCTGGTCTCGGCTTGGGGCTTGCAGCAGCCGGATTCGCTGCAGCAGCAGTGACATACGCAAGAGCATTTGTCGCTGCATGAAGATCTACAGAGGCAGCTTTCGCAACAGGAAGACATGATTTCCCGCAAGTTCCAGGGAGTCCTGAAAAGAAAGGAGAAGCCCTCGATGAAGGAAGGACCGCCCTACAATCTCACTTTTTTTTAAACGAAGGGGAAAAAAAAAATCAGGTACTTCATACACAATCTCTGGGGACTCTTTCCATGCTGATATATGGGCCAGAGAACCACTGAACTTCTTGCCATTGTTCCTCACTGTCTACTGCGATTAGGGTTGCCAAGTCCAATTCGAGAAATATCTGGGCACTTTCGGGGTGGAGCCAGGAGATATTGAGGGTGGAGCCGGGAGACATTGGGGATGAAGCCAAGAGACACTGGGGGCGGAGCCAGGAGCCAGGGTGTGACAAGCATAATTGAACTCCAAAGGGAGTTCTGCCGTCACATTTAAAGGGACCGCACACCTTTTAAATGCCTCCCCTCGTCTGGAAATAATGAAGCATAGGGGCACCTTCTTTGGGGGCTCATAGAATTGGACCCCCTGGTCCAATCTTTTTTAAACTTGGGAGGTTTTTTTTTGAGGAGGGGGGCTAGATGCTATGGTGCAAATTTGGTGCCTCTACCTCAAAAAACAGCCTCCCGCAGCCCCAGATACCTGCAGATCAATTCTCCATTATACCCTGTGGGAATTGGTCTCTATAGGGAATAATGGAGTGCCCAGCAGATATTTACACACACACACACACACACACAACACAACACACACATGTTTTCTGATGACCCTGAAGCGGGGGGAGGGACTCCAAACCGGGGGATCCCCTGCCCTCACCTGGGGATTGGCAATGCTAACTGCAATCCCTAGATCAGGGTTCTCCAAAATGGTGCTTATGGGCACTGTGGCACCCAACTAGGGTTGCCAAGTCCAATTCAAGAAATATCTGGGAACTTTGGGGGTGGAGCCAGGAGAATTTGGGGGTGGAGCCAGGAGACATTGAGGCGGAGCCAGGAGCAAGGGTGTGATAAGCAGAATTGAACTCCAAGGGAGTTCTGGCCATCACATTTAAAGGGACAGCAGACCTTTTAAAATGCCTTCCTTCCATAGAAAATAATGAAGGATAGGGGCACCTTCTTTTGGGGCTCGTAGAACTGGACCCCCTGGTCCAATCCTTTTGAAACTTGGGGAGTATTTTGGGGAGAGGCACTAGATGCTATACTGAAAATTTGGCACCTCTACCTCAAAAAACAGCTCCCCCAGAGCCCCCGATACCCACAGATCAATTCCCCATCATTCCCTATGGGAATTGTTCATGGAGGTGCATGATGGCTGTGGGGGAGGGGCTTCCCCGCCGGCCAGCTGGCTGGGGGAGGGGGGAAGCCTGTAAAACCGGGGGATCCCCTGCTGGGACCTGGGGATTGGGAAGCCTACACCCAACAGGAATTCCCTTAGCATCCACGGAACTTTCCAGAAAGCGAGAAGTGCCATTGTAAGGCAGGGCTTGTTACTGGATGCCCTCATTCCAATGAAAGGATTTTGTCGCAGGAAGATCAGCAGAGCTGGTAAACGTCTTGTCAGCTTGCTGTGTGAACTGGCAAAATCCAGTTGGAAAGTGGATTGAAAGGGCATCATTTACGGTGTGTGATTGCAGCCAGTGTGTGGCTGCATCCTCCATTTAGGTTTTCCTTCTTCCTGGGAGGTGTCAGGACAGAGAGAAATGTTCCATTTGGCTTTGCCTCCCGGGGGGTAGCTATTTTTAAAATTGGCTCCATCTCCTGGGGCAGCCATTTTGAGCGGCTGCTCACCACCCCTCTCAAAATTCCTAAGATGGCCGCAAGTTCAAAAAGGTTGGTGCGTGAGGGGGAAGCTGACAGAAGAAGGCAAAGGTGAAGGTGAAGATGAAGAAGTAGTAGTAGTAGTAGTTATTGGATTTATACCCCATACTATACTTTGAATTTCAGAGTCCCAGAGTGGCTGAGAACCATAGAATCTCTTGAGAGAACAGCTCTGAGAGGGCTGGAACTGATCAGCGTCCAGATCATGTGAAGTGATGAATCCTTTTATGAATAATAACAGAACCCTTTTATAAATCATAGAATCATAGACTTGGAAGGGACCTCCAGGGTCATCTAGTCCAACCCCCTGCACAATGCAGGAAACCCACAAATACCTAGCCCAAATTCACAGGATCTTCATCGCTGTCAGATGGCCATCTAACCTCTGCTTCAAAACCTCCAAGGAAGGAGAGCCCACCACCTTGCAAGGAAGCCTGTTCCACCGAGGAACAGCTCTAACGGTCAGGAAGTTCTTCCCCTTAAATTCACAGGATCCTCATTGCTGTCAGATGGCCATCTAGCCTCTGCTTAAAAACCTCCAAGGAAGGAGAGCCCACCACCTCCCGAGGAAGCCTGTTCCACCGAGGAATCGCTCTAACGGTCAGGATGTTCTTCCTAATGTTGAGCCGGAAACTCTTTTGTTTTAATTTCAACCCGTTGGTTCTGGACCTACCTTCCGGGGCCACAGAAAACAATCCCACAACATCCTCTATATGACAACCCTTCGAGGACTTGACGATGGTGATCCTGTCACCTCTCAGCCGCCTCCTCTCCAGACTAAACATCCCCGGCTCCTTCAACCTTTCCTCATAGGATTTGGTCTCCAGACCCCTCACCATCTTCGTCGCCCTCCTCTGTTCCAGCTTGTCTATATCTTTCTTAAAATGTGGTGCCCAAAACTGAACACAAGACTCCAGGTGAGGTTTTACCAGAGCAGAGTATCCTGCACCTCTCCTCAATATGCACTCCATGTTTCAAAAGGATTGGACCAGTGGGTCCAATTCTATGAGTCCCAAAAGGAGTTCCCCCTATCCTTCATTATTTCCAATGGAGGGGAGGCATTTAAAAAGTGCTCAGTCCCTTGAAATATGATGGCTAGAACTCCCTTTGGAGTTCAATTATGCTTGTCACACCCTTCTTCCTGGCTCCACCCCCAAAGTCTCCTGGCTCCACCCCCAAAGTCCCCAAATATTTCTTGAATTGGACCAGGCAATGCTATGGAGGGATCTCTCTCTCTCTTTCTCTCTCCCTCTCTCTCCTTCCATTAAAGATATTTGCAAAATCAAATTTCCATTTTTCAATCCATGTGACAGCCAGAACTCCCTTTGGTGTTCAGTTATGCTTGTCACACCCTTGCTCCTGGCTCCACCCCCAAAGTCCCCAGATATTTCTTGAATTGGACAAGGCAATACTATGGAGGGATCTCTCTCTCTCTCTCTCCTTCCATTAAAGATATTTGCAAAATCAAATTTCCATTTTTCAATCCGTTATGAAAAAAAACCACAATTAACTGAAAGAACTATTCGATTTATAAGGCACACGTTCAGCTGAATATGAGAAGATATTTGCAATTACAATCTACGGTCTTACAGTCACTACGAAAAAGAAAACACTTCACTGAAAGCAGAACTAGTCCTTTGCTCGGGACTAAGTTCTGCTGGATTTGAAACGAGACTTACCGCGAGCGCCAATGATAATCCAATCGGCTGGAATGGAGTCAGTGGAATAAGGAACAATGCGGCGGGGAGAACTTTATATACGCTATCGTCCAGCCTTCCTCCCTTGATAAGAAATAAGAAAAGAACACTGCCCCTAATTATGCCACCGGATCCAGGGTTTATTTTGAGTCATCTCCTCTGATCGGAACCTAATGTCATATGTCGTTAGCTCTCATTGTGCCACTAAAAACAAAGAGAGAGATAATTAAGTAGGTCTCATCTTTTGGAATTTTAATAGCAGGGGGTGGACTTACGTGCAACCCAAAATAGGGTTGGAAACCTGAAAACAAAACAGCTTGGGTATGTTGTGTTCCATGGGTGGGAATTATGCCAGGAACAGGCTATCTGAATAATATAGCTTAAGGGAAGAAGTCAATGCTACCAAAACAGTCTGTCTTGTGTCTAGCTGATGTATAATGTGTCACCAAGCTGTGTCAGCCAATGAATGCGCATGCCTCCTGTCTCAAAATTGTTTATTTTTCCCAGTAGAAACGCCACCTTTTTAGTATTATCCTGCTCTTCCTTCCGCCAAAGAGTTCGTGACGACATTTTCCTGCCGCCGGTATTACTTACGGACAGGGCTTTTTTTGAGCAGGAACGCACAGGAACACAGTGCCGGCTGGTTTGGCATCAGGGGGTGCGGCTTAATATGCGAATGAGCTTCTGCTGGTCTTTTTCGACAAAAATGCCCTGTGTGAAACAATGGTGATGTCGGGGGTGTAGCCTAATATGAAAATGAGTTCCTTCTGGGCTGGTTTTTTTTTTTTTACAAAAAAGGCCCTGCTTATGGATAAGGAGGAATTTAAAACAATGAAGATCTATCTATCTATCTATCTATCTATCTATCTATCTATCTATCTATCTATCTATCTATCTATCTATCTATCTATCTATCTATCCATCTCTATCCATCCATCCCTCCCTCTATCATAGCCTGGCCAACAAGTCTTGCTCCCCGCTGAATTTCGAACTTCCTCTCTCAGTAGGGAAATTAGCGTCGTATTTCTCCTCTCTACAAGCTCCACAGCAACGCCGTGCGTTCTCGTTAACGAGATGCAATGCATTACCATCTGCTATCCTATTTGGTAGATTTAACAGGATTGAGTACTCTAACAGACACCGTCTTTGTAATTCCAGGTGTATTGAAACTATTTCCCACGTATTATTGAACTGTCCTCTTTATAATGATATTCATTGTATATACTTGAAAGATATCTTAGCAGATATGTTGGGCTGTGCTGATTCAGGCAAAATCCACAAACTTTTAAATGACAGTTGCGCTGAGGTAACTTTAATGGTGGCTAGATTTCTCCAACAGGCCATGGAAATACGACAGAGAATGCTTCTGGAATGACCACATTTTATTTGTTTTAATTATTAAATCTGGCTAAACTCGACTCATATATATTTTACTTATTTTATGTATTTTAGCTCCCGATGTACTCTATAATCTAGGATTTTATATTATTTATATTGCTATTGTTTATATTGCTACTGTTTGCTGATGCTGCTGCACTCGTCTCCCACTCGGTATCAGCTCTGCAGCATATGACGTCCTGCTTTGCAGAGGCTGCCAAGCTATTTGGCCTAGAAGTTAGTCTGAAGAAGACAGAAGTTCTCCACCAGCCTGCACCCCAGGAAGATTATCACCCTCCCTGCATCACTGTGGGTGAATCATTTCTGAAGACAGTCCAGCAGTTCAGCTACCTGGGGTGCATCATCTCCTCAGATGCCAAGATCGACAAGGAGATTGACAACAGGCTGGCAAAGGCAAACCGTGCATTTGGCCGACTGCACAAAAGAGTGTGGAGCAACAAGCATCTGAAAAAAGGCACAAAGATCAATGTTTACAAAGCGGTTGTAATGACAACCCTCATCTACGGCTCCGAATCGTGGGTTTTATACCGTCATCACCTGTGACTCCTTGAGCGCTTTCATCAGCGCTGCCTTCGCACCATCCTCAACATCCACTGGAGTGACTTTGTGACCAACACTGAAGTCCTCAAGAGGGCGGAGGTTACAAGCATCGAAGCACTGCTGTTGAAGACGCAGCTGCGCTGGGCAGGGCATATTTCTAGGATGGAAAACCACCGCCTTCCCAAGATTGCCCTGTATGGCGAACTTTCCACCGGCCATCGAAATAGAGGGGCACCAAAGAAGAGGTACAAGGACTCCTTGAAGAAATCCCTTGGCACGTGTCACATCAACCATCACCAGTGGTCTGACCTAGCCTCAGATCGCAAAGCATGGAGGCACACCATCCACCAGGCTGTCTCTTCCTTTGAGAACGCACGCATAGCTGGTCTTGAGGACAAAAGGAGATTGAGAAAGAAACGCACTGCTACAGCACCAACCCCAAATCAGACTTTCCCCTGCAGCCACTGTGGCCGGATCTGCCTGTCCCGCATTGGTCTTGTCAGCCACCAGCGAGCCTGCAGCAGACGTGGACTACTGCACCCTTCTTAAATCTTCGTTCGCGAAGTCAAGCCGAGAGATTGCTATTTTACTGCTAAATCTGTTTTATGCCAATAAAGGCTTGCTATTTGTTTGTCCTGTCCTATCTATCTATCTATCTATCTATCTATCTATCTATCTATCTATCTATCTATCTATCTATCTATCTATCTATCTATCTATCTATCTATCTATCTATCATCATATGTCCTGATCTCTCTCTCTCTCTCATCTGTCCTGTCCTATCTATCAGATAGATAGATAGATAATCTCTCTCTCTCTGTTTGTCTGTCTGTCTATCATCATCTTAGAAGCACGGAAGCTATTTCACAGTATCCCCTATTCTGTGTTTCTCAGTTAAAGAGGAAAATGCTGTTCAGATGTTATTACAAAGATCCTCTGACTCCAGCAGTAACAAGAGAAAGAAATTTTGCTTAAAAAATAGAACCACATCTTACATGATATATTCAGGTAGGGACATTTAACTTACTGTGAACAGTAAAACAAACTTTGAGTCCAGTGGCTCCTTAAAGTCCAATGAACCTTTATTCATGGCATGAGCTTTCATGAGCAGGATTCAAAATTTGTTCGAGTGCTTCAGACCAATACTGCTGCCCCCTCCCCCCCCCCCCGGTCTTTATTATTGTGAACGGATTTAACTTCAAAAAGGTTAACTTGCTACTAGGGTTGCCCAGTCCTACTTTGGCTGCAGCGGGGGACACCATGAAGCATGCATGTGCCATGATGACGTCACCCGGAAGTGACATCATCAAACAGGGCAAATTGCTCCGGGGATAGTCTAGGATTAAGGGTAAAACACTGGAAGTGATATCACCGGACAGACTATGTCATGCCAGGGATGCTCTAGCATTCGGGGTAAAACTCTAGAGCAGGGGTGGCCAACGGTAGCTCTCCAGATGTTTTTTGCCTACAACTCCCATCAGCCCCAGCCATTGGCCATGCTGGCTGGGGCTGATGGGAGTTGTAGGCAAAAAACATCTGGAGAGCTACCGTTGGCCATCCCTGCTATAGAGTTTTACCCCGAATGCTGGAGCATCCCTGGTGCAATGTGCCCTGTGCGATGGCATCACTTTTGGGTGATGTCATTGATCCCGAAACATCACATGATGACAGAGCCTTTTGGGGGTGGGGAAGCCCACCACAAGCCCACTCTGGGGGATTCCCAACCCCCAGCAGGTGCTTGGCAGCTCTACTTGCTACAGCTCCAAGCCCAGGTAAAAGAGAGAGAGAGAGAGAGGTCCTATATAACAGGGGCAGACGAACTTGCTTAATGTAAGAGTCACATAGAATAAATGTCAGATGTTTGAGAGCCACAACAAGGATGGAAGGGAGGGAGGGAGGGAGGGAGGGAGGAAGGAAGGAAGGAAGGAAGGAAGGAAGGAAGGAAGGAAGGAAGGAAGGAAGGAAGGAAGAAAGGAAGGGAGGGAGGGAGGGAGGGAAGGGAGGGAGGGAAGGGAGGGAAGGGAGGGAAGGGAGGGAAGGGAGGGAAGGGAGGGAGGAAGGAAGGAAGGAAGGAAGGAAGGAAGGAAGGAAGGAAGGAAGGAAGGAAGGAAGGAAGGAAGGAAGGAAGGAAGGAAGGAAGGAAGGAAGGAAGGAAGGAAGGAAGGAAGGAAGGAAGGAAAATAGATGGGGAGGGAGGGAGAGGTAGAAAGAAAGTAACTTTAAATGCATTCTCCAAGTTGATACAAGTGCCTTTTCCAAGCCAGCCAAAAGGGCAGTGAGGGCTTCAGGAACCACACAATATGTGTGAAAGAGCCACATGTCATTCCCGAGACACAGTTTGGTCCCGCCTTCTATATAAGATGAAATAAAAGACAAGCAACGGCCAATTCTAACCATTGAGAGGGTGGGGCCAATTGCCAAGTGTACCCTGGTGAGAGAATCCTCGGTGGGAAGGGCGGGATATAAATCGAAATATAAATAAATAAATAAATAAATAAATCCTCTCAGGGCTTTTTTTGAGCAGGAATGCACAGAAGCGCAATTCTGTCTGGCTTGGTGTCAGGGGTGTGACCTAATATGTAAATGAGTTCCTGTTGGGCTTTTCCTACAAAAAAGCCCTGAATTCTCTTAACTCTTTCCCTCCCAGATCCTCTTGCATGCAGTGTTATAGTATCCAACAGTTTAGAAGTCACCTTGAATCTACAGAAATGGAAACTGAGGAGAGCCAGTTTGGTGTAGCGGTTAAGTGCGCGGGCTCTTCTCTGGGAGAACCGGGTTTGATTCCCCACTCCTCCACTTGCAGCTGCTGGCATGGCCTTGGGTCAGCCATAGCTCTTGTAGGAGTAATAATAATAATAATAATAATAATAATAATAATAATAATAATAAATTTTATTTATATCCCGCCCTCCCCGCCTAGGCAGGCTCAGGGCGGCTAACAACAGTTCAACAAAATTATACAATATAGAATATACAATATAAGGTGATTTAAAATAACATTGAAATTATACATTAATTTAAAACAACAATCTAAAACCAGTTCGAATGTCTGGGTCATTCCATAATTTAAACGGCGGTGATCTTCCTGATGTTATTCTGTACACTTATATTATGGCAGGGGTCACTAGATAAATCATTGGTGGATTAAATAGCCATCCTATCAACGTCTACAAAAGCCTGCTTGAAAAGGATGGTCTTACAGGCCCTGCGGAATTGGTCCAAATTCCGCAGGGCCCGTACCTCCTCCGGAAGTTGATTCCAAAGGCACGGGGCTATAACAGAGAAGGCCCGTGCCCGTGTACTCTGTAATTTTGCCTCCTTTGGCCCAGGAATAGTCAGCGTGTTCTTCCCTGCTGACCTCAGTGCTCTTTGGGGCTCATATGGGGAGAGACGGTCCCTCAGGTAGGCAGGTCCTCGGCTATATAGGGCTATATAGTTGTCCTTGAAAGGGCAACTGCTGTGAGAGCCCTCTCCAGTAGGGTTGCCAAGTCCAATTCAAGAAATATCTGGGGACTTTGGGGGTGGAGCCAGGAGACATTGACACCGCAGATCAATTCTCCATGATTTTCTATGGGAATAAATCTCCATAGGGAATAATAGAGTTTCCAGCAGACATTTCCTTCCCCTCCCCCCACTTTCTGATGACCCTGAAGCAGGGGGAGGGCCTCCAAACCAGGGGATCCCCTGCCCCCACCTGGGGATTGGCAACCCTACTCTCCAGCCCCACCCACTTCACAGGGTGTCTGTTGTTGGAGAGGAAGGTAATGGAGATTGTGAGCCGTTCTGAGACCCTTCGGAGTGGAGGGTGGGATATAAATCCAATATCTTCATCTACCTCACAGGGTGTGTATTGTGGGGGTGGAAGGTAAAGGAGATTGTGAGCCGCTCTGAGACTCTTCGGAGTGGAGGGCGGGATATAAATCCAATATCTTCATCTACCTCACAGGGTGTCTGTTGTGGGGGGCGGGGAAGGTAAAGGAGATTGCGAGCCGCTCTGAGACTCTTCGGAGTGGAGGGTGGGATATAAATCCAATATGTTCATCTACCTCACAGGGTGTATGTTGTGGGGGAGGAAGGTAAAGGAGATGGTGAGCCGCTCTGAGACTCTTCGGAGTGGAGGGCGGGATATAAATCCAATATCTTCATCTACCTCACAGGGTGTCTGTTGTGGGGGGCGGGGAAGGTAAAGGAGATTGTGAGCCGCTCTGAGACTCTTTGGAGTGGAGGGTGGGATATAAATCCAATATCTTCTTCTTCTTCTTCTTCTATCTTGAAATGACCAAAATAAGTCAGTTGCCTTTATTATTTATCTCCTTATACTTTTTTTAAAAAACTTAAGAATGCTTTATTGAGTTAAGAAGTGCGATACAGATATAACAAACGAAAACCATGAGTATGCATCAAATATCAAATATCAAAACATGACACCATGAAACATTACAGAGTGCAGTTACGAAAGTAATTGACAGGACATCAATATAGTGTGGTATGAGGCATTGGGGATTCTATTATCAGCATAAACTTTATCAATGAAAGGTCGCCATTTTTCTATAAAATTTGAGGAAGCAATTTGTTGGGAACGATGAGGGCCTAAGTCATAAGTGAGCTTATCCAGTGCAAAATAATCCCACAATTTTAAGCACCAAGTTTGTCGTGAGGGGGGAGAGTGTTGTTTCCAAACTAGAGCTATTGCAAATTTAGCAGCCACAAACATGAGTTATCTCCTTATACAACAGCAACAATAAAACCCTTCCTCCTTTTCCCCAATAGAATTCCCCCTTCATTTATCAATTCTGAGGATAGAAAGATCTCTCCCCCCCTCCCCACATTGCAAACACTAATTTAAAGAAACAGACACCAAGGCACATGATTAATTGTCAGAGGAACTGCCATCCCGGCAGAGTCATCTGTGATTTCTGAGCATCACCTGATTCCAACAGCTCTCTCCAGGGTGTGGTGGGAAATGAGACATTCCAATTTATAGTAAGTGTTTCAATGATGTAGGGGTTATGGGGGGATGGCTTGTATAGACGATTGTGGCATTGTCCTGTTATGATAAGAAAGACATTAGCGGCAATTAGTATTTTTATTTAATTTTCAGCCAGAATTGGCCCCTATAGCTACAAACAGTTACCGTCAGACCTCGGATTCAGTGGGAGCTCACAGGAGCACAGCTCCTGAACCTTTCTGAGAGTTCCACCTCCTTGTCCATTGGAGAGTAGGTGCAGCTGCATAACAATCCCTGGATGAGCTCCACCACCTATTTTTCTACAAAACGACCCCTGGTAATAGTTATAGTAATAGTAAGAAGATTAAATAATAGTATTTCATGAGGCTGGAACTGTCATCTGAATCTGGAGCCAAGCACAGGGAAAAGACATGGGTAGGCTTACCAGCTGTTTAGGCACAGCAGGGAATCCCCCATCCCTGCCAGTTTGGTGTAGTGGTTAAGTGTGTGGACTCTTATCTGGGAAAACCGGGTTTGATTCTCCACTCCTCCACTTGCAGCTGCTGGAAGGACCTTGGGTCAGCCATAGCTCTCGTAGGAGTTGTCCTTGAAAGCTCAGCTGCTTGTAAGAGCTCTCTCAGCCCCACCCACCTCACAGGGTGTCTGTTGTGGGAAAGAAAGGGAAAGGAGATTGTGAGCCGCTCTGAGACTTTGAGATGGAGAGTATAGGGCGGGATAATCCAATATCATCATCATCATCCCTAAACCCAGTCTCCGACCCTTGAGAAACTGGGAAGCAGGAGAAAAAAAATGGCCTCCATGGTGATGTTCTTGAAATTTCCCTGAATCTCTATGGTAAATAATAGAAATTATGTGAAATTCTTAGAGTGTCACAGGACTTTTGTTTGGTGTAGTGGTTAAGTGTGCAGACTCTTATCTGGGAGAACCGGGTTTGATTCCCCACTCCTCCACTTGCACCTGCTGGAATGGCCTTGGGTCAGTCATAGCTCTGGCAGAGGTTGTCCTTGAAAGGGCAGCTGCTGTGAGAGCCCTCTCCAGCCACACCCACCTCACAGGGTGACTGTTGTGGGGGAGGAAGGTAAAGGAGATTGTGAGCCGCTCTGAGACTCTTCGGAGTGGAGGGCGGGATATAAATCCAATATCTTCTTCTTCTTCTTGTTTGTAGAAAAAGTGCAGCAGGAACTCATTTGCATATTCTGCCACACACCCTGACATCACCATTGTCTCACACAGGACTTCCTTATAGTTAGAATAAATCTCTCTATTTTAACTGATTTTATTGTGATTTTATTGTAATTCTATTGTGATTTTATTATTATCTATATTGATGTACTCCACCCTGAGGAGAAAATAACTACAACAACAATAATCTGGATCGAGGCGGTTCGGCGGTACTGTTGTTATTAGACCTATCGGCTGCGTTTGATACGGTCGGCCATCAGTTGCTGACCTGCCGCCTTGCCAACGCAGGGATTCAGGGGCTGGCCTTGCAGTGGCTTTCCTCTTTCCTTGAAGGTCGGGGACAAAGGGTGGTGATTGGGGGAGAACTATCCCAGAGACATCTAAACTGTGGGGTGCCTCAGGGGGCGGTCCTCTCCCCGATGTTATTTAACATCTACATGCGCCCCCTTGCTCAGATTGCCTGGAGATATGGGCTGGGTTGTCACCAGTATGCTGATGACACCCAGCTCTATCTATTGATGGACGGCCGGATGGACGATGTCCCTGAAAATCTGGACCTGGCATTGAAAGTCGTGGCAGGTTGGCTTAGGATGAGTGGGTTGAAGTTAAATCCAGCGAAGACAGAGGTCCTTTGCCTGGGCCGCGGCAGTCTGGGAGGGGAAATCCCCCTACCGGCTTTTGATGGTGCGCCACTGGAAGCGGTGCGCAGGGTCAAGAGCTTGGGGGTGCTACTGGAGCCTTCCCTGACAATGGAGGCCCAGATAGCAGCCACTGCAAAATCCGCCTTTTTCATCTTAGGCGGGTGAGGCAGCTGACCCCCTTCCTGGAGCGTGGCGACCCGGCAACAGTGATCCATGCAATGGTCACCTCGAGGTTAGACTACTGTAATGCCTTCTACATGGGGCTGCCCCTGTGCCGAACCCAGAAACTGCAGCTAGTGCAGAACGCGGCAGCCAGGCTGTTAATGGGACTCGCTAAGTGGGAACATATACAGCCTAGGCTACGGGAATTGCACAGGCTGCCAGTTGTGTACCGAGTTCGTTACAAGGTGCTAGTTATTACCTTTAAAGCCCTATAATAATAATAATAATAATAATAAATTTTTATTTCTATCCCGCCCTCCCCACCTTGGCAGGCTCAGGGCGGCTAACAACATTTCATAAAAACATACAATGGTTAAAACTTTTAAAATTAACAATATAAAACAGTAAATATTAGCTTAATAACATTAAAACAATCCGGTAAATGCAGGACCTATATGGCCGAGGTCCTGCCTACCTTAGGGACCATCTCTCCCCATAGGTTCCCCAGACAGTACTGAGATCTAGCTCACAAAATCTGTTGAAAATCCCTGGGCCAAAGGAGGCCAAACTAAAAGCGACAAGGGAGCGGGCCTTCTCGATAACAGCACCCCAATGGTGGAACCAGCTACCAGAGGAAGTGCGGGCCGTACGGGACCTTAATCAGTTCTGTCGGGCTTGCAAAACCATCCTCCGTCAGCTGGCCTTTTAAGGTGGAACCATTGCATCATCATCATAAAAACTATGTTTATACGCACATCAAGACTGTAGCACCATCTTATGTTATATTGTGGTTTTATATTATTAACTTAAATGTTGTTTATATTTAATTGTATTTTAACTGTTAATTGTTTGAATTGCATTGTGTCATTGTATGATGTACTATGTCTTGTAAGCCGCCCTGAGCCTGCCTTGGCGGGGAGAGCGAGATATAAATTAAAATTTATTATTATTATTATTATTATTATTATTATTATTATTATTATTATTATTATTATGGCTTTTTTTGAGCAGGAACGCACAGGAATGCAGTTCTGGCTGGCTTGGTGTCAGGGGGTGTGGCCTAATATGTAAATGAATCTGGCCTAATATGTAAATGAATTCCTGCTGGGCTTTTCCCACAAAAAAAAGCCCTAAGTGAAACAATAGTGACACCAGGGGGCGTGGCCTAATAGGCAAATGAGTTCTTGCTGCTATCACCAGCATTTGACCTGGTCAACTATGACCTATTGATCCACCGCCTCGCCATTGCCGGAGTGCGGGGGGGTCGCCTTACAATGGCTTTCCTCACAAAGGGTGATGCTAGACGATCATCCCTCCCGGTGGCACCCACTTATATGTGGAGTGTCGCGGGGAGCTATTCTCTCACCGCACCCTGGAGAGAGCTGTTGGAATCAGGTGATGCTCAGAAATCTCAGATGACTCTCCCGGGATGGCAGTTCATCTGACAATTAATCAGAAATCGTAGTAAAACCAATCTCAGCATTCGGTAAGGCGCAACAAGATGATACAACAGGATAATCTTCTTCTTACTATTACTATAACTATTACCTGGGGTCGTTTTCTTCAACATCTATATCTTGCTCAGATTGCCCGAGGTCTGGGACCGGGTTGCCACCGGTATGCTGATGACACCCAGCTCTATCTGTTGATGGACGACAGACCGTCCTCTGCCCCTGAACAGCTGTCGGAAGCGTTAGGAGCCATGGCTGGATGTCTACAGCAGAGTTGACTGAAGTTAAATCCAACCAAGATGGAGGTCCTGTATCTGAGCCGAGGGGGGGGGGTAGGTTTGTGCATCCCTGGACGGCGCCGCTTTGGTACCGGCCCAGCAGGTGAAGAGCTTGGGAGAGATCCCGGATGCCTCCCTTTCCATGGAGGTCCAGGTCACAGCGGCTGCTAGGTCTGCCTTTTCCCATCTATGGCAGATCAGGCAGTTAGCACCATCCCCATCCCCTGAAGACCTGGCTACAGTGACTCAGGCAATGGTTACTTCCAGGTTGGACTACTGTAACTCACTGTAGGCTGGTTTGCCCCTGAAGCTGATCCGGAAACTGCAGCGGTGTCAAGCATCGATATTTCTCAATAACAGGTCTTTTGTTGTTAAATCAAAAGTTGCTTTATTGTAAAAACTCAGAAGCTTTACCAAGGACAGAATCCTTGGAAGTAATGACATATACATAGTTACATAATTACTATATAGGATTACTTCAAAGGATAGTATACAGATGCAATTTGAGTCACAGGTTCAAAGGTTATAAGGAATTTAGGCTATTAAAAACATCTCCTTTCTCACACTTCTCCGAGACCTGATAAGAACCGTCTGTGTGAATCTGGGGGAGAGGCACCTCACAGCTTTACCAGCCAGGCTGTAGCGTAAACATCCTTGGGCTAGATAGATTTACTGCTTGCCCAAATGTTGTAAAGAGGAGGGGGGCGGTGGATACTAGTAGCCTGCTCTCTGTCTAAGAAACCATCATGGCACTTAGAAATGAACCTATGAACCTATGAAGCTGACTTTTATTGAATCAGACCCTCGGTCCATCAAAGTCAGTCTTGTCTACTCAGATTGGCAGCGGCTCTCCAGGGTCTCAAACGGAGGTTTTTCACACCTACTTGTCTGGACCCGTTTTAGTTGGAGATGCCGGGGATTGAACCTGGGACCTTCTGTTTACCAAGCAGATGCTCTACCACTGAGCCACCATCCCTCTCCTAAATCTGCATGGTTGACAAGTGAGTGCAGAATGTGGCAGCTCGCCTGCTGACTGTATCACTTGTACGGGTGAGCATAGGGCCGGCACTCCGGAACCTGCACTGCCTGGCTGTAGAGTACCGGATCCGTTTCAAGGTGTTAGTTCTAACCTTCAAAGCCTTGCGCGGCCTGGGACCTGCATACCTACGGGACTGTCTCCTCCCATATATGCTCCAGAGGTTGTTTCGCTCAGCCTCCCAGGATCTTCTGAGAGTCCCCGGCCCCAGAGATGCCCATCTTGCCTCTACCAGGGCCCGGACCTTTTCAGTCGTGGCCCCGACCTGGTGGAATCAGCTCCCTAGGGAGATCCGGGCCCTACCTGGCTTGTTGGCCTTTCGTAGGGCCTGTAAAACGGAGCTGTTCCGCCAGGTTTTCGGATGAGGCAGCGGGCATCTATCTACTAGATCGATCAGCCTCCCCCTACTGCCTTACTGCGCTGTTGTATTGCGATGCCATCTTGTACTAAATCTTCTGCTGTCATATTATCCTGTTGTATCATCTTGTTGCACCTTACTGAATGCTGAGATTGGTTTTGCTACGATTTTACTGTGATTTTATCTTAAACTGATGTACTCCGCTCTGAGCCTTAATGAGGGAACGGGCGGAATATAAAGAAACAAATAATAACAATAGGGTTGCCAAGTCCAATTTGAGAAATATCTGGGGACTTTAGGGGTGGAGCCAGGAGACATTGGGGGCAGAGCCAGGAACAAGGGTGTGACAAGCATAATTGAACTCCAAGGGAGTTCTGGCTATCACATTTAAAGGGACAGCACACCTTTTTAAATGTCTTCCTTCCACGGGAAATAATGAAGGATAGGGGCACCTTCTTTTGGGGCTCATAGAATTGGACCCCCTGGTCCAATCATTTTGAAACTTGGAGGGTACTTTTGGGAGAGGCACGAGATACTATACTGAAAATTTGGTGCCTCTACCTCAAACAACACCTCCCCCAGAGCCCCCGAAACCTCCAGATCAATTTCCCATTATACCCTATGAGAATCGCTCTCCACATAGGGAATAATGAAGTGCTCAGCAGACGTTTCCTTCCCCACCCCCCCTTTTCTGGCAACTCTGAAGTGAGGGATTGGCCTCTCTACTCTCTACTGCCAGCTTCTTCAAAGTAACACAGACACACCATCCCAAGAGGAAGCCTTTCAAATCGGGGCCTGAAGCCTTCGGAGGAGGAAAAGCACATGTTCCTCTGGGGGCGGGGCTTCCCCCTGCCAGCCAGCTGACTGGGAGCGGGAAGGAGTCTGGGAAAGTTGAAGAACCCCCGCTGGGACCTGAGGAATGGCAAGCCTAGGGCTATGGGGGTGGGGCTTCTCCCTGCCGGCCAGCTGACTGGGGGCGGGAAGGAGTCTGGAAAAGCAGAAGAACCCCCGCTGGGACCTGAGGATTGGCAAGCCTAGGGCTGTGGGGGCGGGGCTTCTCCCTGCTGACCAGCTGACTGGGAGCAGGAAGGAGTCTGGGAAAGCAGAAGAACCCCCGCTGGGACCTGGGAATTGGCAAGCCTAAATAATAATGGTAATTTTTAAAAAGTCTCCTGCCTCCTGCTTCATAGTCCCCAGATATATATCTGAATTAGACTTCGCAACCCTAGGCATACCACCCCCACCCCCAAGAACATTATGCTCCTCAGTCCCGAGACCAAGACTTATTCACCTGGCCTCAAGTCGAGCTAAAGCCTTCTCAGCAATAGCTCCAGCTCGATGGAATTCTCTTCCAAATGAGATCCAGGCCCTGTGGGGCTTAGCTCACTTCAGCGAGGCCTTCAAAACAGAACTATATCGCCAGGCCTATGGATAAGATCAGTGAATCTATTCTATACTGCCCCCGTTGCTTCCTCTTACCTTTATCCCCAGGAACAGTGACATACTGTACACCATCCGATTAAGCGCTTGAAATGTATGTACAGATTTTAACTGCTAATTTATTCTGTAATACGCTCTGAGCCCTACATTTGTGGGGGACAGAGAAATCAAATAAATAATGTTGGAAGCATCTGTTGAAGAATGGGCATCTTTGAGTTGGATATCAAGAAGAAGAAGAAGAGGAGGAGGAGGAGATAGGATGATGATGATATTGGATTTATATCCCACCTTCCACTCCAAATCTCAGAGTCTCAGAGCAGCTCACAATGTCCTTTATCTTCCTCCCCCACAACAGACACCCTGTGAGGTAAATGAAGATATTGGATTTATATCCCGCCCTCCACTCCGAAGAGTCTCAGAGCAGCTCACAATCTTTTTCATCTTCCTCCTCCACAACAGACACCTTGGAAGGTGGGTGGGGCTGGAGAGGACTCTCACAGCAGCTGCCCTTTCAAGGACAACTCTGCCAGAGCTATGGCTGACCCAAGGCCATTCCAGCATCAACAACAGGAAGTCAAAGACCATAGAACAGACCTGTGCAGGAAGAGGAAGAAGATGTTATTGAATTTATACCCAACCTTTCACTACCCAGAGTCTCAGAGTGGCTTAAAATCTCTTTTCTCTTCCCCTCCCCACAACAGACACCCCGTAAGGTAGGGAGAGCTGAGAGAGCTGTGACAGAAACTGCTCTCGCAAGGAAAAGCTCTGCGAGAACTCGTGACTGACGCAAGGTCACATCAACAAGTGGAAGAGCGGAGAATCAAATCCGGTTCTCCCAGATAAGAGTTAGCATGTTTAACTACTGCACCAAACTGGCTCTCAGCCAAGGAACCCAGGATGTAGAAATCATATGGTTCCTCACAGGCGCTATCTCTCCTGCCTTGTTTTGTTGCTTGGCAAGACTGAGGGAAGAGGAAGTCATAAAGCTGGAATATATGCAGAGCTAGAAGAGTGACCATCTTTTGCTTCTTTTGTTCCATACAGTAAGTGTTGAATAAAGCTACACAGTTTAGAACCTTGTTGCCAAGTCCAATTCAAGAAATATCGGGGGACTTTGGGGGTGGAGCCAGGAGACATTAGGGGTGGAGCCATGAGACTTTGGGGGTGGAGCCATGAGACTTTGGGGGTGGAGCCAGGAGACATTAGGGGTGGAGCCAAGATCAAGGCTGTGACAAGCATCATTGAACTCCAAAGGGAGTTCTGGCCATCACATTTAAAGGGACGGCACACTTTTTCAATTCCTTCCTTCCATAGGAAATAATGAAGGATAGGGGTACCTTCTTTTGGGGCTCATAGAATTGGACCCCCTGGTCCAATCTTTTTGAAACTTGCAGGGTATTTTGGGGAGTGGCACTAGATGCTGTATTGAAGATTTGGTGCCTCTACCCCAAAAAACAGCCCCCCCAGAGCCCCAGATACCCGTGGATCAATTCTCAATTATTTTCTATGGGAATAAATCTCCATAGGGAATAACAGAGTTCCCGGAAGACATTTCCCTCTCCTCCCCTCCCCTCGCTTTCTGACGACCCTGAAGCGGGGGGAGGGTCTCCAAACCGGGGGATCCCCTGCCCCGACCTGGGGATTGGCAACTGTACTCTGAGCAGAGTTGGGTGGTTGGGCAGATTCCAAAAGCTGGGTGGGCAGGTGGGCAGCCAGCCCCACTTCCTGCTCCCAGTAGCCCTTAGTCCAGCCATGAAAAGCTGGGGGCTCCGTACTCTGCCTTGTTTTCCACTGCCATGAGCCTGAACAGTACGGTTGCCAAGTCCAATTTAAGAAATATCTGGGGACTTTGGGGGTGGAGCCAGGAGACATTAGGGGTGGAGCCAAGATCAAGGCTGTGACAAGCATAATTGAACTCCAAAGGGAGTTCTGGCCATCACATTTAAAGTGACCGCACACCTTTCCAATGTCTTCCTTCCATAGAAAATAATGAAGGATAGGGGCACCTTCTTTGAAACTCGGGGGATATTTTGGGGAGAGGTACTAGATGCTGTGCTGAAAATGTGGTGCCTCTACCTTAAGAAACATGCCCCCCCCCCCAGAGCCCCAGATAACCGTGGATCAATTCTGCATTATTTTCCATGGGAATAAATCTCCCTAGGGAATAATAGAGTTCCCAGCAGACATTTTCCTCCCCTCCCCCCGCTTTCTGACGACCCTGAAGCGGGGGGAGGGCCTCCAAACCAGGGGATCCCCTGCCCCCACCTGGATTGGCAACCCTACTGAACGGTAAGTCCTTGGGTGGATGGGAGGAGAGGCCCCTAGATTGCACAGGCTGTGAGGGCAGCCGGAGTCCTTTTGGAGTGGGGAGGGCGCCCAGGACACGTCTTCCCCAGCCAGCGTGTACAAGCCACGTGTATTCCCTGCAGCTCCCGATTGGGGAAGGGCACAGGAAAGCAGGGAAACGGGGAGGGGGCGCAGAGATACAAATCAACCTTCTTTGGAACTTCAGAACTGGAAGCTGATTGCTGCAGGCTGAGCTCCAGGAAGGGTAGAAAGGGGATCGGAGCTGACTTGCAATTTAAATCACACTGGAGGCGGGAGGGAGAAGGGTGGCCCCCAGACTTTCCAGCTTAAGAACAGAAGAGAAGCCATGTTGGATCAAGCCAATTGCCCATCCAGTCCAACACTCTGTGTCACACATAAGAGAAGCCATGTTGGATCACGCCAACGGCCCATCCAGTCCAAAACTCTGTGTCACATAAGACAAGCCATGTTGGATCAGGCCAATGGCCCATCCAGTCCAACACTCTGTGTCACATAAGAACATAAGAGAAGCCATGTTGGATCAGGCCAATGGCCCATCCAGTCCAACACTCACATAAGAACATAAGAAAAGCCGTGTTGGATCAGGCCAGTGGCCAATCCAGTCCAAAACTCTGTGTCACATAAGAACATAAGAGAAGCCATGTTGGATCAGGCCAATGGCCCATCCAGTCCAACACTCTGTGTCACATAAGAACATAAGAGAAGCCATGTTGGATCAGGCCAATGGCCCATCCAGTCGACCACTCACATAAGAACATAAGAAAAGCCATGTTGGATCAGGTCAGTGGCCCATCCAGTCCAAAACTCTGTGTCACATAAGAACATAAGAGAAGCCATGTTGGATCAGGCCAATGGCCCATCCAGTCGAACACTCACATAAGAACATAAGAAAAGCCGTGTTGGATCAGGCCAGTGGCCCATCCAGTCCAAAACTCTGTGTCACATAAGAGAAGCCATGTTGGATCAGGCCAGTGGCCCATCCAATCCAACACTCTGTGTCACATAAGAACATAAGAGAAGCCATGTTGGATCAGGCCAGTGGCCCATCCAATCCAACACTCTGTGTCACATAAGAACGTAAGAGAAGCCATGTTGGATCAGGCCAGTGGTCCATCCAATCCAACACTCTGTGTCACACAGTGGCCGAAAAAAAACCCAAGTGCTATCAGGAGGTTCACAAGTGAGACTAGAAGCCCTTTCACTTTGCCCCCCCCACCAAGCACCAAGAAGACAGAGCATCCCTGCCCCAGACAGTTCCAACGATGGACCTCTGCTCCATATTTTCATCCAATCCCTCTTGAAGCTGGCTATGCTTGTAGCCGCCACCACCTCCTGTGGCAGTGGATCCCACATGTTAATCACCCTTTGGGTGAAGAAAGCCACATGGCCCAGCATCCAGTCTTATCATTTCAGCTTATCAGCATGGGACAATATCTGAGAAGTCTCCAGTACTCAGTGCTTGCTTCTTGCTTTCACCCCCATGGCCCCCCTCCTGTAGCCCCCTATGGCCCACTCCTAGGGTTGCCAATCCCCAGATGGGGGCAGGGGATCCCCCAGCTTGGAGGCCCTCCCCCCGCTTCAGGGTCGTCAGAAAGCAGGGGGAGGGGAGGGAAATGTCTGCTGGGAACTCTATTATTCCCTATGGAGATTTATCCCCATAGAAAATCATGGAGAGTTGATCTGCGGGTATCTGGGGCTCAGAGGGAGGGGCTGTGTTTTGGGGTAGAGGCACCAAATTTTCAGTATAGCATCTAGTAACACTCCCCAAAATACCTCCCAAGTTTCAAAAAGATTGGACCAGGGGGTCCAATTCTATGAGCCCCAAAAGAAGGTGCCCCTATCCTTCGTTATTTCCTATGGAAGGAAGAAATTGAAAAAGTGTGCCGTCCCTTTAAACGTGATTGCCAGAACTCCCTTTGGAGTTCAATTATGCTTGTCACAGCCTTGATCTTGGCTCCGCCCCCAATGTCTCCTGGCTCCACCCCCAAAGTCTCCTGGCTCCACCCCCAAAGTCCCCAGATATTTCTTGAATTGGACTTGGCAACCCTACCCCCTCCACATGTGATGATGATGAAGAAGAAGATATTGGATCGGCTCACAATCTCCTTTATCCTCTTCCCCCAAAGCAGATACCCTGTGAGGTGGGTGGGGCTGGAGAGGGCTCTCACAGAAGCTGCCCTTTCAAGGACAACCTCTGCCAGAGCCATGGCTGACCCAATCCCATGCTAGCAGGTGCAAGTGGAGGAGTGGGGAATCAAACCTGATTCTCCCAGATAAGAGGAACTGCAGATTTATGCCCTGCCCTTCTCCCTGAATCAGAGACTCAGCGACTTACAATCTTCCATATCTTCCCCCCCCCAACAGACACCCTGTGAGGTGGGTGGGGCTGAGAGGGCTCTCACAGCAGCTGCCCTTTCAAGGACAACCTCTGCCAGAACTATAACTGACCCAAGGCCATTCCAGCAGGTCCAAGTGGAGGAGTGGGGATTCAAACCCTGTTCTCCCAGATAAGAGTCCACACACCTAACCACTACACCAAACTGGCTCTCCTGTGTTGCTTAGCTACAGGGCTGCTAGCCAGTTTTTTTTTTTGGGGGGGGGTTAATTCCCCACTACCCCCATGCTCACTGAATCAAGGAGGGAATTAGTTTTTTTTTATTTAAAAAAAAAAAGTCTAACTGCAGAGAATAAGACTGCAGTACTATTAATGGTCAGCTGGCGGCAGCGTAGAGTAAATCTTTTTTTTTTTTAAGTGTGAGTGATATAAATGCGGAGAGGGGAACTTCTCTGTGAAGTTTAGCGGCTTGAGACTGAAGGAGTCAACCCTTCATTTTCAGTGGCAAAAACAAGGCCCCATTATTTTACGTAGGCTTCCCAATCCCCAGGTCCCAGTGGGGGGTCCCCCGTTTTGACAGGCTTCTCCCTGTCCCCCGCCAGCTGGCTGGCGGGGGAAGCCCTGCCCCCACAGTCATCCTGTAGTTTTAGAGCTGTTTGCAGGTTTAGAAACCTGCAAACAGTTTTTAAAATATGTTCTTTTAAGGCTGAGCAGGGAGCAGGAAGGGCTTCATGGGAAAGGATCAGTAACAGTTTCCTCAGAGAATGACCCCTCCCTTTCTTTTGCTTTCATTTTCAGAGCAAGTAAAGTTCTGCAGGAACAAGACCCAGTAAATATTTGTGTGTGTGAGAGAGGGAGGGGCAGGGGATTCCCTGGTTTGGAGGCCCTTCCCTCGCTTAAGAAAGTGTGAGGAGGGAGGGAAATGTCTACTGGGCACTCTATTATTCCCTATGGAGAATGATTCCCATGGGGAATAATGGGGAATTGATCCGTGGATATTGGGGGCTCTGGGGGGGGGCTATTTTATGAGTTAGAGGAACCAAATTTTCAGTATAGCATCTAGTGCCTCTCCCCGAAATACCACCCCCCCAAGTTTCAAAATGATTGGACCAGGGGGTCCAATTCTATGAGCCCCAAAATATGGTGCCCCTATCCTTCATGATTTCCTATGGAAGAAAGGCATTTGAAAAGGTGTGCTGCCCTTTTAAATGTGATGGCCAGAACTCCCTTCGAACTTCAATTATGCTTGTCACACCCTTGCTCCTGGCTCCACCCCCAAAGTCTCCTGGCTCCGCCCCCAAAGTCTTGAATTCTTGAATTGGACTTGGCAACCCTAATTTTACGCCACCACCTAGCCACAAAAGGAGTAGTGAAATAGCCAACAAGGAGCGTGCAAATTGCCCTGAAAAAAGGTTCCTAGATCTCTTGCATCAGTTTCTTGGAAACTTCTGGGAACCTACGTAGACTACGGCAAGGGTCCATAACAAGGCGTCTCTTTGCAGCTGTATGGCCCAGTTACTCTGTGGTACATTCTGACCTGTACAAAGGCACCTGGCTTAAGCAAGGAGACGGTTGCTGTCATCTCACGTTGATTAAAGCGCATTCCTGTCTTCGCATGCCTTCGTTGCCGCCTCATCCCATCGCTCCGCAGCCCGAGGCACCCGCAATTTGTTTATTGCTTCATAACATTGATCCTGTTTCTGATAGCAAGAAGATAAAATCAGAGCCAAAGTTCTCACAAGGCGAGCCTCAAGCTTCCAACTGCAAATTAGAAGCGCAGATTCCTCTTCGACCCAGGTTCCCCCTGAAATACAACAACTTGTTTCTTTCACCTTTTTTAAAAAAGAAATCTGGAGCCCATATCAAATCAATTCCGTTTCGATCAGAAGATAAATCCGAGGAGAAGCAGGAAGTCAGGTTCTGCAAGATTTCAGGATTTCATTCTGCAGATTCTCAGAGGTAAGCAGGTTTTTTGTTTGGCAGCAGGAACTCCTTTGCATATTAGGTCACACCCACCTGATGTAGCCAACCCTCCAAGAGCTTACAGGGCTCTTAGTACAGGGGCTACTGTAAACTCTTGGAGGATTGGCTACATCGGGGTGTGGTGTTAGGGGAACTGCTCTCAAAATAAAGTTGGGGAATTAGAGTGAGAGACAGCTAGCCCCTAAACGGAATCTTTTATCTATGTATACGAGGCTCAACCGATCAGAGAGTCAATGCTCAATAAAGAACTCTAATTTGATAAAATCAATTGTGGTTTATTTGAAACAATAGTTCGTTCACACAAGGTACAAAATCAATCACACATTCATACAGGTCTAGGAAAAATAGAGAGATCGATAGGGGAACATAAAGGAATGGACATACAGGGCAATACTACCTCTCGCAGACTCCAATGGAAGGCTCCGATGGCGACGAATGAGGAAATGGGGGAAAGGTCCCGAAACTGATCAGGAATCGGGGGTGTTACTACCCAGCGGGAATGGGGGTTTACTGAGTAGAAGGCACACCTGTGGGTAGCTAGTCCACAGGTTATATAGAGTCACCTTAGTCCTGAGGGGATGGGAGGTGACTGGGGGTGGTAATGGGAGGTTCTGCTGATGACCAAGAAGGCTGGACTTCGGCTGGACCAATGGTGGGTCAATGGCGACACCTGATTGGGTGTGTACTTCAACCAATGAACATCACCTTCATCCTGGGCATCCTGGAAACTTCCAGGTTGCGACAGGGCCTGGGGCGGCTCCGTAGGTATCAAGGTGGGAATGACTGGGTGATTGGGAGGAGATGGGATTAACTGGGAAAGGGACAATAGAGAGTCAGATATGCACCTAGGTATTCCGGTGTAGACAAAAAGGCTTGATGGTATCAGGAGAGATTCTTCCTCTTTCTCAACTCTCCGGGGTGAAGACAGTTGTTTAGGAAACCACTGGGCAATCAGGATTAATAGTGGAGCCATTAATCCATTCATAAACTAAGTGGGTTGCTTGCGGGCTAGGAATGACTCAAGGTGTGTACGTGAGGTTCCCACATAGAAGGAATGAAGCCCAACCAGGCAGGAAGATGGCTACATGTGGTGTAAGCAAAACACAGTGGTTTCCATGCTTAACGCTTCACACCGTTCGCCTGGACAGCTCCGTGGCGGCGTAGCCTCCTCCTTGCCATGGCGGGTTCCACGTGATGGCGGGGACAGGTTAGAGCGCGGCTGCAGACACTCTGTGCCTGACTCAAGCGCTCATGTACTTGTTAATAGGTACACTGGAGTCTTATGTAGTTCCTGGGTAGCATCACTCGCATTCACTGGCCAGGCGGATGCAAGCTTACTTCTCCAGGCGCCCTGGCAACCATGTTGGTGATCATGATGTGCACATATTAGGAAAAGTAGGGGGTTTTTCCTCACAGTTCCCCCCCTCGAGACTGACGTCACCGCCTAGTGGCGAAGTCTCGCATATGCAACGGATAAAAATAAAGAAAAACGGGGCTTCGTTAAGAGGGCGTTAAACCCTTGAAGCATGGGAAATCTACTATGGAATACCGGCTACCTGCAAAAAGGTTGGAGCCACTATCTAAAACTACTCAAAAACATAATTTTAAAAATGCCAATGGGCCATCAGATCCTTCCTTGGCGTTCGTGCTTACAGGGAGGCCTTCTGGGATACATTGTACATATTCAATATTTCATATAGCATTATTAAAACACATAGTAAAGTTTCACAATACACAGTATCTGAACCAAGGGTTCATATAACAGTATTAAAATTCATAAAGGCACATAATAAAATCTCATAATACAAAGTATTTAGATTTAAAAGGTTACTTAAAAGCAAAATATAGCATTATTAAAATCCATAAAATAAAAAAAAAAAACATGGTGAATCTCCAGATACAAGGTATTCGAATCAAAGGTCACTTAAAAGCAGAAATCATGTGTGCAGTCTAGGCCGGCTAGGCTGCCATAATTGATTAGACAGGCAGTAAGCATTTTATATTATACGCAGATTCCCAAGGCAAGTCATTTAAAATCACTGGGTTACATTTCATACATATAATAAAACACAAATCCTATCACTATGCTAATACATAATTCATCTGTCTGACCTTTTTGGTCTTTGGTCTTCTTCTCCCCCCCTCGATAACTTCCACGCTGGGGAACGGGGAGGTTTCCCTTCTCATTTGGCTTGTCTGTAGTCTCCTTCTGGAGGGGAGGAGGCTGGCGGCGCCGAGGAGTCTGCAGCGGATATCCCACCCCCCCCCCCCCCCTGTATTCAGGCTGCCCATAGTGAGGTCAAGTCACCCATGGAGCATGCCCAACACGGAGGCCTCCGATCCTGCTCGGATCCGGTCGGGGGCCCGTTCACATGGTCTGGGGAGACCCTGTCAGAAGGAGTTTCCTGTATATTTATGTAAATGTCATGGACAAAGGGTTCTGGGAGAGGTTTTTACAGACTTTTGTCCAAGTTTATACAGTTCTAGCACAATAATAAACTTTCCAGACAAAACACTAATACACAGTCATAGTTTCTTATACTTTTGCAGCCCTTTCTCGTTTGGCTCCGGACTGCTCTCTTCAATCTTAAAGTAGGTCCGCTCCCGTGCCCTATAGGTTTGGCATAGGGGAACGGTATACGATGGACGTGCGGACCCATGGGTCTACAACCCGAACCGGGGAGCGTGGCCACGGAAAGGCCTCTCCTGGTGTGTAGGTTCGGGGAAGTAGACCCAGGGATCGCTTCCCATATTTTAATCGGGAGCCCGTTTGGGCTCCGGAGAACCCGCTTAAGCGTGGTTCTCTTTTAGGGCCTATTGGAGTCCCTCCCTGACTGGGAGGGGGGGACTCCCCCTTTACTTGGTAAAAGATAGAACATAAACAAACACATAAGGAAAACTTAGGTTCCCGTTGACACTCAACCTAAGGGTCTCTGTCTGTCAATCAAAGTTTGGATTGGCAGGGGAGGGTTCTGCGTTGCCTGGAGGTTCCCACTTCCTGTGGGGTCGTGCCCTTAATGTGGTGCCAGTGGTCTATTGGTGGGTGTGGGAGATGCAAATGACCCTGAGCAAAGCAGTGTGGGGGTTTTTCTTTTTCTTTCCCGTCCCTCACGCTAACCTGACCATGCGATGGAAACCATGGTGAGGAGGGCTTTGAGCGCGGCCGGTTACTCCTTTGGGTGGGCTTCTCCGAGCCTACACCACCAGGAGAGGCCTTCCGCCAGGGAGATGCTTCTTGGGAAAGCTTGATGAGATAGCTCGTAAAAGGGCTAACTCGATTCTCGCTCCCTCCAGCTCCACACTCCCTGGTTCGGCCTCGCAATTTCTCCAAAAGCCTGCTCTAATTTTTGAGCCCAGCCCCCCCTGAAAAGGGTGGGCACCCTTCTTTTGGTCAAAAATAGATTCATAACATCTTACAAACATACATATAAACATGGCTGGTCGGCCAAAATCCCATCTTCCGTCCCTTCTCCCGCCCGGGAGATGACAACGGGTAGACTGACACGTCATGTCTTCCGCTGAGCGCTGCCTTCTACTGGCAGACAGGGCGGTTCACAGAGGCGTCGGGCAAAGAGGATATTCAGTTCATTAAGCAAACCAAGTGGGAGGCACATATGCAAATACTCTTTTGCCTTGAAATGGGTCCCTGGGGCCATTGTGGGGCTCCCCCTTTATTCAAAATCACCCCAAAAGGTCTGAGGTTTAATTTCAGCGGTATTCCTATTATTGGGCACTCCTTTCTGGTGGGGGAAAGCCAGAGTCACCGTGACTTGAAGGTGCTTCGGTGTGTTTGGCGTTCCCGGTGGGGGCCGAGTTCAAGCATTCTGCCTGGTCTCGTGTGCGCCTTTACAAACTCAGGGTGCCCCTGCAAGTATGGCACCTGGTGCAGAGTCTGTTCTGGCCCCCTGAGACCCTTAGGTGGGCGGAACTTTTAGCTGGAGCTCCGCGCTCCGGAGGGCAAGTGTCAGTGCCTGCCCTCTTTTAACCCTCGGGCTGCTTCGGCGGCCCAACCTTCTCTGGTAAAAGATAGACAAATCTTAATAGCAATAATTCATTACCCCATGGGGGGGGTTAGAACTCTAAGTCCCAGATGTCTCCAATCCTGCACTTTGGGTTAGTGCATGCGCATGGTGTGTTTATGCAGATGAACTAAGCCTAAGGCATGTTGGGAATAGGATATTATAAAACATTTATCAAATGTATGGACCTGGGTTCGGTCCGCTCCTTGTGGGAATAGTGGCTTGTGAATGGACCATAGTTTAAGTGTATTGGCTCCAAGATTGCTCTTCGCCCGCGTTGCCTTTTTAATCTAAAAGGTAGCTGGCGGACCTAGGGTGCCCGGGGGAGGTGGCCTTTCCTAAGCTCCTCGGTTCGGGTGCCCATGCACAGCCTGAGTCCCTTCCACAGTTATGTGGGTAAGGGCTGCACGCTCAGGCGTCCCAATGGGTCAGAACAGAGGCTGCGCCAGGTTCCTGATGCTTTGAGCGTCTGCAACTTCTTCCCCTCTCCGTTCCCTGTGTTCCTTCAGGATCACGGAGTGCCGGAAGAGTCACAGAGCTCAAACACTGGACTGCTGGGAGTCTCTCTGGGTCAGAACAGGTTCTGTCCCAGAGTCACTTTGGGCCTTGTAGTGATGGATCACTTGGTGGGACTGTTATCTAGACCATCAAGAAGCGATCCAACACTTGCAAGAATGCCCTGAGTTTGTTCTGCTCAATTTGGGCTTCCTCTCACCCCTTCCTCCTGGGCCAACGAGCCCACCCTTTACTTGGTAAAAGATAGAACTCCCCATAGGAACAGAGCGAGGGGCTGAAAGATACTGACATGCATAATGTAAAAGCGGGCTGTGGGGACTACACTTCCCATCGTCCTTCTGTTTCCCATCCCGAAAGTTGGAGCATGTGCCGAAGAGATTTATGCAAATGCCCCAAATACAGGGTGATCTGGGAGCGACGGGGCAGTGGGGTCTTTACCCTTAAAGCCTTGTTCAGGGGTGAGCAAGGAGGGGGAAGTTTTCCAAACCTATACACAGGGTGTAGGGATTTAAAATATATATTGGGCCGAGCTTTGATTTGACTCGTTGTGACCCTTTAGCTACTTGGTGGAATCGAGGCATCAGAGGGGGATGATCCGACGGCTTTAGCCTGTGACCCGACCGGTCCCCGCTGTTGTTAAACATGTGGGGCTGCAAAACCGGGGGTCCCAGTGGGCCTGTCGAACTGACGCGCCTGGCGCGATCCGGTTCAGATGGGAGCCTGAAGTGGCAAAGCAGGGCACGCACCCGATGGGAGTCTTCCGATGAATACTTCTGAACCCTCGGGTGGCAGCCCTTGCAAGCTCTACCTTGCCACTGTTGGTCCTCCCTCCACGGTTCGGTTTCGTCGCCTTTCTCCCCTCTCCCTTTCCCTTGGGCTATACAGCCCTCCCTTACAAGTAAAAGAAAGATCTTGGAAAAGGAATGAAGAAAGGGAGCCTCCCCCCCCCCCCTCGCACAAGTGGGGAAGGGATTCAAGGTGGTACTTAGGGCTTTTCTATGACGAGGGGACGATATCTCCACATGGTTTGGAGCTCGTCCACCTTCTTGAGCTGCTTTCTCAGCCAGCACCCCAAGACAATTATTGCAATGCAGAGTATAATCTGGAAGACCAAAATGACTACAATAGGGTGCAGGGCTACGTTAAGGATCGCTGACCCAGTAGGGCTCCAGCCAAGGAGCGCGTCAAGGAACGAATGCTTTCCCGTGTCCTTGATCTGTGTCAGTAGCCCGGAGATTTCCTGTCCATCATGTTTAACCACCATGGACGCTGTGTCTCCGCTCCTCTTAATTTCCTGCAAGGTCTGTTTTAAAAGGGGATGGGACAGCAGGGATCTAATCGCCCGCAGCCCCATGCCCAGAAAAACTGGCTGGATGAATTTGAACAGACTCGGGGCCAGCAGGATTTCTTCCCTAGTCCATATGGGGACTGTGAATTCTATATCGCATCCCACAATGGAAGATAAGTTACAGAAGCATCTGTTTACATCTGGGAGCATGGGTTGGATGTGGAAAGTATTTATGATGAGGTACTCACAATACGTTCTCACGCAAGCACACCCTCTTCCCAAGTACACAAAAGCGGAGGCGTTCTCTTGCCTAAGCGCATATTTGCATTCTTGAGGGGAGTCCCTTAAGGGGTTCACGCAGGGGTGGTGAGTTTGTAGAGTCTGCTCATCACAGATAAATCCCAAGTTGTCTTTGTGTACACATGCCTGTAGACCCACAGCTTCCCAACTTCCGTTTTCATTCCTGGCCCATTTGTCTGAGTCCAAGGAATACAGAACTTCGGTTGGTCCCACTTGCAGCCCTAGTGGCACAACGGGGTGTACATAAAAGAACCTTTGTGCAGTGGGCATCAGGATGAGAAGTCTCAATTCCTGCCTGTCCACTGAGAAAGAGGTATTCACCAGAGTCCACCAGGCTTCCAATTCCAATTGCGGGGTGGGAATTTCTGGCTTAATTAACTGCTTGATTTCCAGGGGGATATTTCCCTCCGTGGCTTGCCTGATCATGCCCATGGTTACTGCTAAATTCATAGCTTGAGCCTGGGTGCATGCC
The DNA here is from genome assembly GCF_032191835.1 of Heteronotia binoei. Taxonomy (NCBI): domain Eukaryota; kingdom Metazoa; phylum Chordata; class Lepidosauria; order Squamata; family Gekkonidae; genus Heteronotia; species Heteronotia binoei. The sequence continues at coordinate 272,837,822 of NC_083223.1, forward strand.
AGCGCTAAAGAAATATTCAATTGTAGTGATTGAGTGCCTCTCAGCAGCAAGGCAAAATCTCTTTCAATTTGGTTTTCCCAATTTACTAAAATGGAGCTGATGGAATGCTGGACTTCAGAGATGGTGTGGAAAGAGTCATTAATGGGTTTTCCCAGCTGGGAGATATAGGAGGTAGCGTAGGCAAATTTATTTGCAAGGGTTTCTATATTTATAGAATCTAAAACCGCTACTCCTCCAGCAACTGGTGCAACCCAGTCTCCTACAGATCGTTTCAATCTGCGAGGCGTGTTCCCCACCCATAACTGCAGCCAAGCCTCCCAACCCTTTTTGCTGGGTTCCAAGTAGGGAGCACATTGTGGCAATTTTTCGATGGTATTTAATCCCGTCAGGCTGACCCTGATTTCCTTTAATACCATCTGTGGCCGAATTAAAACTTGTTCCCTAATATCCCGCTTAATCACATGGGAGCCAATTATGTGAGAGTTGGCACTTAATGTGCTCTCAGCGTCTGGAATGAGAGGGTTGAATTGGAGCTGGGTAAAATTCCCTATTGTGAGGGTGTAGTTTCCTTCCTCCGATGGAAGCTCTGTGTTGAAGGTGCCCAATTTGGTGAATTTCATTCCCATCGCAGACTCCCGCTGGCATAGAGGGTCTATTACTATAAACCAGTCAGGAGGTCCCTGTATTCCTAACTCCGAATCAGTAACAATCCAATTTTTATTCGACCATGCAGTTAGCTGGTAGTGATGCGTCTCTCCACTAGGTGTCTGTATTGAGAACGCAAGCGGCTTTTCTATCCTAGAGCCAATTGATAATATAAATTTGAAAGGATTCTTTGCGCTCCACACTGCGGTCGACACGATTGCAATTTCGCAGCATGGCCCCATGTCCTCAGTAAACCCTTTAGAGGCTGGAGTAGCGCTAGAAGTTATTGTGGGAGTTGTTGTTAATCTCCGTGGGCCCTTTGGGACATAAACACAATGCATTGGCACTAGAGGTCTCATGGTGTCCTCATGAGAAAAACAGTACAGTTCCTGCGTTAACATTCTGGTCCCAGCACATAACAGAATCATATTAGGTGGTCTGACCCACTCTTCATCACAGCTGCGAAAGTCATAGCTGCTTCTGGGGAGTCTGCTGTCATTTTCCCCATAATTAGACTTTATGACTTTGCACAGCATGATTTCCTTGGGATATAGGCTTGTCTTACATCTCCAATGAGAGAATGGGACTATAGTGGGCAATACTGCTCTATCAGCTGTACATTCCTCCTGCATTAGCATCAACATTAAATACATTGCATACATCATTGTTCTCACAAATCTCACCTTCACATTCTGGTAATCCATATTGTGTACCTGAAAATAAAAGATAAGATTGCGCTGTAGACCCTTCTTGCTATTTCTATAAGCTTGAAGGAGTCAAAGTACTAAGGCAAGGTTGGGGAATAGGGGGAAAGGGAAGGAGTAATGTTCGCAAGAGAGAAGAAAAGAAGAGGAAAAAAAACTTGCTGTAAAATTACATGTTTGTGTTCTGAGTTCTTTTCTCCTGCACCCCCCCCCCCCCCTAGATTACTGTGGACAGGTCTGTCTCAGGAATCTTTGTACTTGGACTTGTTCAAGTTACACCAAGGGTGAGGAAAGTATCACTTAAGGGAAAATCCACCGGTTCAGGGCAGGGCATGACAGAGATTTGTCGGATTTCAGCTCTTCTCTGCGGCGGCGCCTCTTCAGGTTGCTGAATCTGATTAGGGTTAGCTGGCGCAGTCCCCTTCCATTCCTTGAGTTGGGAACAGTGGAAGTACTTTCGCCAGGTCTCCCCGTTCTTTTTCTGAATTTCTACTTGGTAGACTGCTGGGCTGATCCTCAGTGTTATCGGGACGGGACCTAACCATTTGGCTTCCAAGGAGTGCTCGTTTTGCGAGAATCTCCTATATAGCACTAGCTGGCCTGGATCCCACACTCGAGGGTTTTTAACCCATCCTAATCTCTGATCCATCGCTTGCTGTGTTTTTCCTAGTTGTTTAGCTACCTCCAGGTGAATATTGTGGACCTCCGTGACTAGCGATTGCACCCATGCGTCATTCACAACCACCGGCATCCAGTCAGATGGAAGTTGTGTTTTGAGCCAGAAGGCTTCTGGCAACACCATTTTCCTTCCTGTCATGACCATATGCGGTGTGTGACCATGAACTGCAGTAGTACCCCTCAGTGCCATCAGGATAATGGGTAACTTTTCATCCCAATCCCTGCCTGTGGACTTCACTACTTTCCGTAGGGCTTCCTTGATAGTCCGGTTCGTCCTCTCAATTGCCCCTGAGGCTTGGGGGTGCCCGGCAATGTGAAACCGCTGTTCCACCCCCAAGGCTTTGCATAATTCCTTCGTGACCTCCCCGATGAAGTGTGACCCCAAATCCGAGTCCATGACCCTCGGGATTCCCCACCTCGTCCATAGGTGGTTAAATAGAATTTTAGCAGTAGTAGCGGCAGTATTATATTTACACGGGAAGGCCTCCACCCATTTGCTGAAGGGATCGATCACCGTGAGGCAGTATCGATTCCCTCTTGCTGTGCGGGGAAGGGGGCCGATAAAATCGATTTGTATACGAGCCCAGGGTCCCTCTATTCTTTGGTGCTGGATGGGAGCTTTGGGTCCTGATGTGTCGGCATTAACCATAGCGCACGCAAGGCAATTATTGACCCACTGTGCTACTTCCTGGCGCATGCCCGGCCACCAGCCCGTCTCCTTTACCCGCTCCAAAGTTAGATTTGCACCGCGGTGTCCCTGCTCGTGCACAAACTTGATTAAATCCCCTCTGACCTGCAGGGGTACAATCCAGTGTTGCTCCCCCTGACTATCTACTGCCCAGTAAATGCCCTCTTTCTGAATGATGGTATATTTCCCCGTTTCATCCTTTTGGGCTTTGGCAAGCTCCAGGATCTCTGGGTCGTCTGTCTGGAGCTCGCCCAGATCCATTAGGATTTCCCTCCCTTTGCTCTGGTTCCGGGTGGTAACCGGGTGTAAGGGAAAGGTGGGGGGTGAGCGGAAAGGATTGCTGTCTGCGAATGCAGCTTCTTTGGCAATAGCGTCTACTCTATTGTTCCACATCCCTTCCTCTGTATATTGTCTCTGATGTCCCTTAACATGAGTCACGTAGGTGGAGTCGGTTCGCGCCTCTATTCTCTCCGCTATTTGCAGCCATTTCTGAGAATGCGCGACTGTTTTCCCCTCGCTATTCTGCCAATTCTGCTTCTTCCAAATGGGCAGCCAGGCCGTGATCGCCTGCACCGTCCAATGAGAATCTGTAAAAATGGCTAGAGGAACATCCAAAGGCTCGAACTGGAGGATTGCTAGCACTGCTTCCACTTCTGCGGCTTGGCTAGAATGAGGGCGGACGGTTCCTTTAAGGACTAGGGAATCCTGCACTCTAATGGCGCCGTAGCCGGTTCGAGCTGAGCCATTTACATGGAAAGAAGACCCATCGCAAAACCAACAAACAAGCTCTTGTTGTCGGGCTTCCGCTAGGGTTATTCCTCCATTAACTGGCCAGGGTATATGTTGTACCACTGGCAGCGGACACTCATGCTCTTCCCCTTCAACTACAAGGCCATAGGGCGAGGGCGGTTCCTTTTGTTCCTTCTGGAAATCGACCCCTCTATTAGTTAACGCCAGCGTCCATTGGGCGATCCTTTGGTTCGAAACTTGCCCATCTTTAACTTTCCCGGAGAGAATATACTTAAGAGGGGAATGAGTGGTTTGAACTACCACCCTTGCTCCTCCTATTATAAACTCCCAATGGGTTAAACTCCAAACCAGAGCGAGGCAGACCTTCTCGCAGGGGGAGAATTTTTCCTCCACGGAAGTAAGGTTCCTGGAGGCGTAAGCCACCACCCTCTGCGATCCCGCTCGTCTCTGGATCAGAGTAGCCCCCAGACTGTGCTCCGAGATAGCCAGCTGAATGAAAAACGGCTGGGTAACATCGGGATGGGCAAGCGCCGGAGCCTTTGCGAGGTCATTTTTGAGCTCTGCAAAAGCCTTTTGCTGTTCCGGTCCCCAATACCACTGCACATCCTTCTTCAGGAGCTCATAAAGAGGTCGGGCTTTCTCGGAGAACATCTCGATGAAATCCCGGGAAAAGTTAAAGGTGCCTAACAAAGCTCTTAGTGAGTGGGGGTCTGTGGGGGCAGGGAGTTTGGAAATCACTTCCACTCTCTGTGAGTCCGGTGTTCTCCCTTCTGCTCCTAGTGTGATGCCGAGGTACTTCACCTCGGTCTTTACTAGCTGGGCTTTCTCCCTGCTTGCTCTGAAGCCCGTTTCTTGGATGAGGTTGAGGACCTCCTCCGTGACCTCCCGGACCTTCTCCTCTGTCTCTGCGTGGATCAGCACGTCATCTACATAACTGAGCACGCAATCCTTTGATCCGGGCAGCAGTCGGTCCCACATCTGTACAACATGCGCGTGACAAATGCTTGGGCTAGAATGGAAGCCCTGCGGTGTCCGCTTGAACACGTATTGTTGGCCGCGGAAGGTAAATGCAAATTTATACCAACAAGATTCGTGCAGGCGGATCGAGTGGAACGCGTTGGCCAAGTCCACCACGCTGTAAAATTTAGATCCCGCTGCAATGGCTGCCACTATCTCGTTGTACTTGGCGACCACCGGGGCCACCGGGGGAGTCACTGCATTGAGGGCTCTGAAATCCACTGTCATCCTCCAAGTTACTCCATCTGCCTTTAAGACCGGCCACAAGGGGGCATTGCAGATGGACTGCATTGGGAGGATGACGTCCCACTTCAACAGACCCTCAATTGTTTTTCCTATCCCTGTTTCCGCTTCCGCGGGGTATTTGTACTGACGCTGGGGAGGAGGATCTTTACCTTCTATGAGAACACAAGCGTTTCTCACAGTCCCACACTCCGCCTTGTCAGTAATCCATACCCCGGGAAACTTTAGGGTCCATAGATCTCCCGTTACTGAATACACAGGGAAGGGAGCCTTTAAAGCTGCACATCGGTGTATAGCATTAATAAAGTCCGGGCCTCCCGGGATGTGCCACAGGAGTCCGTTGGCTAAATCTACCGTTAAATGGTTTTTCTTTAAGAAGGGAGCCCCAATCATCCCATCGTCTTCTCCTGCATTATTACAGGCTCTCATGGTGGCTTTGAGTCTCCCTACTGTGATTGGAATCTTTTTCCAGATGTGGGAGAGATGGCTTCCTCCCGCATACCCAGCCAGTTCCAGAGTGTTATCTGTCTGGGTTCCTTGAGTAACTAGCGTTGGATGGAGCACACTAATCGATGCTCCTGTGTCTACTAGTAGAGTGGCAGGTTTAATGTTCCCTGGGGCCCCAATGCCTGCCTTTACCATTGGTCTCCCCCAAGTGTCTGGCTTAAGTCTAGCCACTACTCCTTCGGGGAGATCAGTGGGCCCCGGGCACCCCTAGCACAGACCCTGTTCCTCGTATTCCGGACTGTTAACGACCGTTTGCTGCTGGACCGCGGCTATCGGAGCCGGATATAGCTGAACAGTGGGGTGCATTGGAGGGGGCGGATGTTGAACTACTGCAGCTACGGGCGGTGCATACCCTTGAGGTGCCGCAAAATGAGATTGGGTTGGCGGAGGTGGGGGAGCAGACGGCTGCTGGTTTCCCCACCCCTGTATCACTTGTTGTTGCCTTTCCATCAAAAGTGCAGTGGGTGCTAGATCCATGTTGGTCATATCGCACCCTGCACGGAGTAAAAAGTTCCAGAGCGCTTTCCGCTGAGTCTGTTCTACGGGCGATAGCGAATTCCAAAAACGAGTCCGCTCGGTCTTTCCGTTAAAGGAAGGCTTGTACCCTCGACTCTGATTCTGTAAATCTTGATATGCCTCCCCATAAGGGCCCGTCATTGTGTTAGGCTGTGGGGCCGGGTGCGGTTGCACTGCGGGAGGAGGAAAAGGGGCCGTGGGTTGCACTGGTGGAGGGGGGACTCTTGGTTGATAGTTAGGGTTTCCCCCCCCCGCTCCTGGCTTCTGCCTGGCCGGTTTCCCGTTGTTCCGCCCTTGGGTGTGCTTATTTTGTCCTGTTGGAGGATTGACTGGAGGCTGCGATGGGTTATAGGGGTCCGGATTAACTTCCCTCTTCTGGTACTGAGAGTGAGGCCCATTGTTGGCATAAGTAACCGTGTTAACGGCTTCCTTAGCGCGGTCCTTCTTGTTACCCCTTTTATCAGGCCCATATTTACCTATATATCTACTGATATTCTTGAGGTTAGAATGAAGGAGATCCCACTCGGGGTTGTGTGCATGGGTGGGTCCTAACATCTGTCTGGTGGTCCTATTAAGACCTTGGATGACATCAAGGACAAAATCCTCGTCATTATAATCGGGCGGTTTTCCCTCATCTACTATGACTACATCTGCAATTACGGCTAGGAACTGTTTTTTTGATAGATAAATTAGGGGGTCCTCATCCGGACCCTGTACAAGCTGGTTGTAAACATATTTAATGCTCTCTTCCTCCCAGGTGACTGCTAATATTTCAGCTATCCATTCCCGGGTGGTGAGTGTATCTGGGTATGGGATCACCAATTGGGCCCTTACTTTTTCTGCATTTGGGCCCGCTGCGGCCAATCGCAGAACCTGATTTAATTCCTTGATGGTGATGTCCGGGTATTCCCGTTTCAGTTGCATCATCCATTGTACCGATGTCTCTTTATTATATGGACCGAGGATTTGAAAAGCCATTTTAACGTTCTCGATCTTCCAATCTTGAACTTCCTTAGTTATTTGTACAGTTTCTGTGTCGCCCCCTTGTTTAGTGGTGGTTTGTCGGGTGACCACCGGGTATATTGGGGCGGGGGTAATCCCCCATGGCTCCGAAACCCGGGAAACTGGTTGTATTTCTCCCTCATCCTCACTTTCCTCGTCCGAAAAAGCATAGAAGGTGGATGGGGAGACCGTTGCTATAAGAGCATTTTTACGGTCTAACTTCTGCTGCAATGAGGCAATTTCTTTTTTACACGCCTCATGATTAGCTGCCTCTTTGGTTCTCTTCACCGTTTCTGTGGCTATCTCAACGGCATGTTGCAGTTTGTCATTCCGGTTTTTAGTTTGCTCCAGCTCCTTGCTCAATGCTTTTATTTGCGTTTGGGCTTTCTTTAGAGCTGTTACTGTCTCTTGATATGCTATGGCTAGGGTGAGTTTCTCAGCCTTAATCTCCTCTACGGTCCGACTCGCCTGTTGCCAGTCAAGATCCAAGGTATTATTCTCCTGCGCTATCCTGTCTATTTCTGCAGCGTGTCTCCTATGGAGCTCTGCCTTTTCAATTTCGTGATCCTGCTGCACTTGTTCCAATTTTTCTGCGTGGTTCTGGAGTAGGAATTCCCTTTCTGCCGTTTGCCTTTGGAACTCCCTCTCCAGCACCGCCGCATGGTTCTGGAGTATGGATTCCCTTTCGGCAGTATGTTTTTGGGATTCCTGCTCCAGCGCCGCCGCATGGCTCTGGAGCAGGAATTCCCTTTCTGCCGTCTGCCTCTGGAACTCCCGCTCCATCACCGCCGCATGGTTTTGGAGTATGGATTCCCTTTCAGCAGTCTGCCTCTGGAATTCCCTCTCCAGCACCTCTGCGTGTTTCTTAAGAATTGTCTCTAATTCTTGTTCTTTCTTCTCTGCCTGCACTTCGTGCTGTTTCACTTCCTGATCTCTCTGCGTAAGCTGCTCCCTAAGTTGTTTAACCAGGGCTGAGCTATCCCGCAGGGCTTCAAACAAACCCCACGTGGCAAAAAGGTCTCTTTTGCCAGTGCTAATTGTTTTGTTGTTGCAATTTTCCTCAAATATGTCCCTAAAGGACTGGAGGGGATCAGGGCCTTGGTCAAAGATTCCCTTTTGCCAAGGGTTGTCCCCTTTCTTTAACAACCATTTTTCCAACTTGGGGACTTCCTCCTTTTTGGCGAAAATCTCCATTTTAGCGTGGGGGTGAGTTTTACTTTAGTTTATTTTTTTTTTCTTGTCTACTGTCAACCTCCAGTGGTGTTTCAGCTAAAGTTACGGGGCACCGAGCCGACCCAACGATCGCGTCTCGGGTGAAAAAGGGAGCCACGGGCCGACCCAACGATCGCGTCTCCGGGCAAAGTTGTAGGCAACGAGCCAATCCTATGATTGCGTCTCGGCCACCAGGGGAAATCCACGAGCCGACCCAACGATCGCGTCTCGGGTGAAGAAGGGAGCCACGGGCCGACCCAACGATCGCGTCACCGGGCAGAGTTTTAGGCAATGAGCCAATCCTATGATTGCGTCTCAGCCAAAGGGAAAATCCACGAGCCGACCCAACGATCGCGTCTCGGGTGAAAAGGAAGCCACGGGCCGACCCAACGATCGCGTCACCGGGCAGAGTTTTAGGCAATGAGCCAATCCTATGATTGCGTCTCAGCCAGAGGGAAAATCCACGAGCCGACCCAACGATCGCGTCTCGGGTGAAAAGGAAGCCACGGGCCGACCCAACGATCGCGTCTCCGGGCAAACAAAAACAAAATAAAAGTTGCCCAGCAGTCAGATTGCAACGGTCCTGTGACCCGCTTGCCTTCTTGACTGTCGGGTGCCTTAGACTAGCCTTGGCCTAGACTCGTGTAAGGACTTGGGTGTGTGTGTAGGTGTCTGAGTGTGTATGTAGTGTGTGTGCGTGTGTGCACTAAGCTCTAAAGAAAAGGGAGAAGGGAAGGGTGCTCTATCCAGATCTTAAACAATCCTAGCCTGTCCTGACATTCCCTCCCACGATAGACGCGTTCAGAAGGCCTCGGGACGGCGGCCGGACTTCACGGGACTTCCCCCTTGCGTTCGATCGGGCTCAGTCCTCTTGCGAGGTGTCTGGCCTCCTCGGGGCGGCTGAGAAGTCCAACGCTGAATGATAGAAAGGGGAGCAGCCCGACCCACAAATTATAGAAATGCTCGCTAGAGCCGTTCACACAGAACTCATTCACTCAATCACTCACGCAATAGCCTCACTAGCACGATTTTCTGAACGGTGCAACCTTACGTCTGTCTGTATGAAGACACGCGTGTCGACTCGCGTGCGTTCATACAAACAGGATAATGCCCGCATTCTCCACCAATTTCTGTTAGGGAAACTGCTCTCAAAATAAAGTTGGGGAATTAGAGTGAGAGACAGCTAGCCCCTAAACGGAATCTTTTATCTATGTATACGAGGCTCAACCGATCAGAGAGTCAATGCTCAATAAAGAACTCTAATTTGATAAAATCAATTGTGGTTTATTTGAAACAATAGTTCGTTCACACAAGGTACAAAATCAATCACACATTCATACAGGTCTAGGAAAAATAGAGAGATCGATAGGGGAACATAAAGGAATGGACATACAGGGCAATACTACCTCTCGCAGACTCCAATGGAAGGCTCCGATGGCGACGAATGAGGAAATGGGGGAAAGGTCCCGAAACTGATCAGGAATCGGGGGTGTTACTACCCAGCGGGAATGGGGGTTTACTGAGTAGAAGGCACACCTGTGGGTAGCTAGTCCACAGGTTATATAGAGTCACCTTAGTCCTGAGGGGATGGGAGGTGACTGGGGGTGGTAATGGGAGGTTCTGCTGATGACCAAGAAGGCTGGACTTCGGCTGGACCAATGGTGGGTCAATGGCGACACCTGATTGGGTGTGTACTTCAACCAATGAACATCACCTTCATCCTGGGCATCCTGGAAACTTCCAGGTTGCGACAGGGCCTGGGGCGGCTCCGTAGGTATCAAGGTGGGAATGACTGGGTGATTGGGAGGAGATGGGATTAACTGGGAAAGGGACAATAGAGAGTCAGATATGCACCTAGGTATTCCGGTGTAGACAAAAAGGCTTGATGGTATCAGGAGAGATTCTTCCTCTTTCTCAACTCTCCGGGGTGAAGACAGTTGTTTAGGAAACCACTGGGCAATCAGGATTAATAGTGGAGCCATTAATCCATTCATAAACTAAGTGGGTTGCTTGCGGGCTAGGAATGACTCAAGGTGTGTACGTGAGGTTCCCACATAGAAGGAATGAAGCCCAACCAGGCAGGAAGATGGCTACATGTGGTGTAAGCAAAACACAGTGGTTTCCATGCTTAACGCTTCACACCGTTCGCCTGGACAGCTCCGTGGCGGCGTAGCCTCCTCCTTGCCATGGCGGGTTCCACGTGATGGCGGGGACAGGTTAGAGCGCGGCTGCAGACACTCTGTGCCTGACTCAAGCGCTCATGTACTTGTTAATAGGTACACTGGAGTCTTATGTAGTTCCTGGGTAGCATCACTCGCATTCACTGGCCAGGCGGATGCAAGCTTACTTCTCCAGGCGCCCTGGCAACCATGTTGGTGATCATGATGTGCACATATTAGGAAAAGTAGGGGGTTTTTCCTCACAGTGGCCAAATATGCAAAGGAGTCCCTGCTACCAAAAAAAGTTGAGGCATGCAGTATCTCCCCAAACTTTCCTGCTAGAGCCCCACCTTATAGTATGTAACCTCATTATATACTATAATGCAAGAGATGAAGTTGAGTCAACAGTGTGATGCGGTGGCTAAAAAGGCAAATGCAATTTTGGGCTGTATCAACAGAAGTCTAGTGTTCAGATCATGTGATGTGATGGTATCGCTTTACTCTGCTCTGGTAAGGCCTCACTTGGAGTCTTGTGTTCAGTTTTGGGCACCACATTTTAAGAAGGATATAGACAAGCTGGAACGGGTCCAGAGGAGGGCGACGAAGATGGTGAGGGGTCTAGAGACCAAGTCCTATGAGGAAAGGTTGAAGGAGACAAGGATGTTTAGCCTGGAGAGGAGGCGGCTGAGAGGTGATAGGATCACCATCTTCAAGTACTTGAAAGGCTGTCATATAGAGGATGGTGTGGAATTGTTTTCTGCAGCCTTGGAAGGTAGGACCAAAACCAATGGGTTGAAATTCAATCAAAAGAGTTTCTGGCTCAACATTAGGAGGAACTTCCTGACCGTTAGAGCGATTCCTCAGTGGAACAGGCTTCCTCGGGAGGTGGTGGGCTCTCCTTCCTTGGAGGTTTTTAAACAAAGGCTAGATGGCCGTCTGACAGTGATGAAGATCCTGTGAATTTAGGGGGAGGTGTTTGTGGGTTTCCTGCATTGTCAGGGGGTTGGACTAGATGGCCCTGGAGGTCCCTTCCAACTCTATGATTCTAAGTTACAAAAGGGTGCACTCAGGTGTAGAAACCTGCAACGCTTTTTTTGTAGTAGGAGCTCCTTTGCCTATTAGGCCACACCCCCCTGATGTAGCCAATCCTCCAAGAGTTTACAGTAGGCCTTGTCATAAGAGCCCTGTAAACTCTTGGAGGATTGGCTACCTCAAGGGCGTGTGGCCTAATATGCAAAGGTGTTCCTGCTACAAAAAAAAAAAAAAAGCCCTGGAAACCTACAAAAAGTAATCAAAGTGTAACAAAATAGAAATCCTTCTTTTGAAAGGGAAGACGAGGAATCAGTGGGAATATCCAAACGTGAAGGTCAGGAGGCAGCAGAAGTAGGGTTGGCAAGTCCAATTCAAGAAATATCTGGGGACTTTGGGGGTGGAGCCAGGAGACTTTTGGGGGTGGAGCCAGGAGACATCAGGGCCGAGCCAGGAATAAGGGTGTGACAAGCATAATTGAACTCCAAGGGAGTTCTGGCCATCACATTTAAAGGAACTGCACACCTTTTTATATGTCTTCCTTCCATAGGAAATAATGAAGGATAGGGGCAGCTTCTTTTGGGGCTCATAGAATGGGACCCCCTGGTCCAATCGTTTTGAAACTTGGGAGATACTTTGGGGAGAGTCACTAGATACTATACTGAAAATTTGGTGCCTCTACCTCAAAAAACAGCTCCCCCAGAGCCCCTGAAACCTCCAGATCAATTCCCCATTATACCCTATGAGAATCAATCTCCAGATAGAGAATAATGCTCAGCAGACGTGTCCCCCCCCCATTTCTGGTGACTCTGAAGGGGATGCTGCCAACTTCTTCAAAGTAACACAGACACACCATCCCAAGAGGAAGCCTTTCAATCAGCAACTGAAGCCTCCAGAGGTAGAAACGCCCATGGTCCAGACTCCCCGAGGAGACGCCACCCAGCAGCCGGAGAGGATGCAAGGACTACAAGTCCCAGCATGCACCTCATGAAGGGAGGCCGGACTGGAGCGAATAGCAGGCTGGCGGTGGGCAGGTCTTTGTGACTCGGAGGAAAGGAGAAGCCTGAAGCCAGGCAGGGAAAGAGACACTGCGCCGTTCCACCCCCCCAACCCCACTATCAGATTTTTAGAGAGCGGGGGATTAGGCTGCTAATTCAGGGGTCCCCCGGCAGGGCAGGGGGGTTGGGAAGCCTAAGCAGAAGGGAGAAAATAAATGACACTACCTGTAACAGTGCAACTACAGATACACACAAGAACACTAACGCTTGAAGGAAATATATATTTTAATGGCCACTCGAGAGCCGAGCGGGAAACAGTTTGCACTAATGCCGTATCACAGAAGGGATGAAAAGCACATGCGTTTTTGAAGCAAGGAAGAATGCGGTCTCCATTTTACGACAGGAAGGCGACGACATGGGACCGGAAGAGCGAGGCTGGTCGAGCAGAAGACAATCTGGCAGAGCTTGTGTCTTCCTTCTTCTCCTTCTCCCGTTATCTACTTCAGCTGAGGGGGCCACTGGGGAGGCTGTTTGACCTGCTGCTTCATCTGAGACTGGAAGGGTGGCTGGATGGGAGCTGGGATAAGCACAGGAGGTTCTTTGACATTTTGAGGAGGGATATCCACAGTAGGCTGTTGTGTGGCAGGAGGTGGGATCAGCACAGGAGCTTGTTTTGGGCCTTGAGGAGGGACAACCACAGTCGGCTGTTGCTGGGCGGGAGCGGGGATATACACAGTGGGCTGCTGCGGCAGAGTAGGCACAGGACACACCACGTAGCCAGGGTTATCCCTGGAGCCACAGCAAGAAGGCCTTTCTTTGTCGCAACACGAACGTCTACTCCCGCAGCAGGATTCCCTAGGACGGCAGCACTCTTTGTCCTGACGAGAACACATCCTTTCGTCTGTCACGCTGGGTACCCTGAAAGAGAGAAAGGAATGACGCATCAGGACTGTTCGACGCGTGAACTGTCTTTAGCGTTCTTATTTTAAAGCAGGTGTTCTACAAGAAGAAGAAGAAGAAGAAATTGGATTTATATACGGTCTCAGAGCGGTCACAATCTCCTTTAGCGTCCCCAACAGACACACAACAGACACCCTATGAGGTAGGCTGAGAGAGCTCTAACAGCAGCTGCCCTTTCAAGGACAGTCTCAGAGCGGCCTACAATCTCCTTTCCCTTCCTCCCCCACAACAGACACCCTGTGAGGTAGATGAAGATATTGGATTTATATCCTGCCCTCCACTCCGAAGAGTCTCAGAGCGGCTCACAATCTCCTTTCCCTTCCTCCTCCACAACAGACACCCTGTGAGGTAGATGAAGATACTGGATTTATATCCTGCCCTCCACTCCGAAGAGTCTCAGAGTGGCTCACAATCTCCTTTATCTTCCTCCCCCACAACAGACACCCTATGAGGTAGATGAAGTTATTGGATTTATATCCCGCCCTCCACTCCGAAGAGTCTCAGAGTGACTCACAATCTCCTTTACCTTCCTCCCCCACAACAGACACCCTGTGAGGTAGATGAAGATATTGGATTTATATCCCGCCCTCCACTCCGAAGAGTCTCAGAGCGGCTCACAATCTCCTTTACCTTCCTCCCCCACAACAGACACCCTGTGAGGTGGGTGGGGCTGGAGAGGGTTCTCACAGCAGCTGCCCTTTCAAGGAAAACCCCTACGAGAGCTATGGCTGACCCAAGACCATGCTAGCAGGTGCAAGTGGAGGAGTGGGGAATCAAACCTGGTTCTCCCAGGTAAGAATCCGTCCACTTAACCACTACACCAAACTGGCTGGAGTCTCAGGCTATGCCTAGATACAAATCAAAATCCATTTCCAAATTACTTAACTCTCATGGCTCCCATCTAGGGTTCCCAATCCCCAGTTGGGGGTAGGGGTTTCCCTGGTTTGGAGGCCTTCTCCCCACTTCAGGGTCATCAGAAAGCAGGGAAGGGGGAGGAAATGTCTCCTGGGCATTCCATTATATACTATGGAGATCAATTCCATAGGATATAATGGATAATTGATCTGTGGATATCTCAGGCTCTGGGGGGGAGGCTGTTTTTTTGAGGTAGATGCGTCAAAATTTCAGCACAGGATCCGGTGCCTCTTCTCAAAACACACCCCAAGTTTCAAAAATATTAGGCCAGAGGTCCACTTCTATGAGTTCCAGAAGAAGATGTCCCATCCTCCATTATTTTCAAAACGAGGGAAGGCATTTAAAAGGTATGCGGTCCCTTTAAATGTGACGGCCAGAATTCCCTTTGGAATCCAATTGTGCTTGTCACACCCTTGCTCCTGGCTCCACCTCTAATGTCTCCTGGCTCCACCCTGGTGCTCCCAGATAAGAGTCTGCACACTTAACCACTACACCAAACGGGCTCAAGCACAACTCCGGCACTCCGATTCAAGGTCAATGTTCCCTCTAAGGTGCAGACAAAAATGTGTTAGCTCACGCTAACTCAGCTGAGAGGGAAGGCTGTTCAAGGATCAGCGCAGGCTGTTCTTGAATCTCAGCTGTAGCATCTGGTTTTCTCTGGTTTCTAGAGATTTAATTAGATGCAAAAAGCTGACCACGTGGTAATTCAGACCACAGTTTTCCATTTTAATCAATCTAGTTATTTACTTATTAAAACATTTCCTCGGGATTCAAGGTGGCTTACAAGAATAGTTTTATAAGATTGCCGGTTAAAACCAGAATCAAATAATGTACCCTAAATCCCTCCTTCCCTCTGCCCCTCTTAAAACAACTCCTGCCATTCAAGCTCCCTTAAAAGCCCTGGCTAAAAAGCAAGGCTTGCAGCATTTCCTGAATATATCCAAGAACTCCCTTCACCATTTCAGGGAGCTCATTCTGTATAGCACAGTGGTGGCCAAATTGTGACTTGGGGGCCACACGTGGCTCTTTCACACATATTGTGTGGCTCTTGACGCCCCCACTGCCCCATCAGCTGGCTAGGAGAAGGCATTTGTCTATTTAAACCACTTCTTTAAGCCAAGCCAGCTGGCAGCTTGGAAAATGCATTTAAAGTTGCTTTCTTTCTACCTCCCTCTCCCTTAATTATTTGCCTTCCTTCCTTCCTTCCTTCCTTCCTTCCTTCCTTCCTTCCTTCCTTCCTTCCTTCCTTCCTTCCTTCCTTCCTTCCTTCCTTCCTTCCTTCCTTCCTTCCCTCAAACATCTGACGTTCATACCTTGTGGCTCTCAAACATTTGACGTTTATTCTGGGTGGCTCTTACACTAAGCACGTTTGGCCAGCTCTGCTGTAGCACCATAGGCCCAATGGAAAAGGCCATGTGCAAATCCTACACATCTGCATTGCACATTTAGGAAATGCTTCTCCGTACTCCAGAGGAAAGCAATGTACTCCAACAATTCCTAGCAACTTTGACCAAAGCTGAGAATTCTTCATCAGACAAAAAGGAAGGAAGGAAGGAAGGAAGGAAGGAAGGAAGGAAGGAAGGAAGGAAGGAAGGAAGGAAGGAAGGAAGGAAGGAAGGAAGGAAGGAAGGAAGGAAGGAAGGAAGGAATTCTGTGGAAGGCCAAGTAAGATAGGCAAAGTTTCTCAAAGAGTTCTGCATGGCCCTATTGTGTGCACAAATTGTTATCAAAGAGAAGAACAGAAACCAGTTACAGACTTACCCCGATTGCCACAAGGAGCTTGTGAAGTAGGAGAAGTCCTCAAGCAGATGTCTGAATCCTTGGGCTTCAGGATCTTTTATATGGTACGAAAGGCTTCCTCCAGGAAATTAAATTCCTTACTCAGGATGTAATGAGGATGTTTGGGTTTTCACAAGACAATGAACCACGTTTCATTTGATTGGCCTCACCTTATGGAATTCTTTCAAGGCGTTATCAGGAAAGAATGGAAGCGGTTATGCAATGTGGTCTTTCATTGTATCGTAGGGGCTGGCTTTGCGTTGCGCAATGGATTAATACGTGCTGGAATCCCATGTATCTAGAAACGTCGGTCATCATTGCAGATGAAGAATAGGATGTTCAATAAGATAGGGATATGAGTTTCCGAATAATCTAATGACACCTCATGGCAAAGATGATTTGACAACGCGCAGTTTGAAGATACACAAGAGATCTACGCATCCAAATTTTTGAAGCAAGAGCCTGGGTCTTTCCGGTTTAGAAAACAGATGACTAAGGTGGGGGACGTGATAGAATTTTCTAAACTTATAGACAGGGTTGTAAGAGTTATCATTATTATTTATTGGCTTTGTGAATCGCCCAATCCCTGTATACACAGGGCTCCGCATGATGTACAATGTAAGTAAGAAACTCATACAACCAGAATTGAAGTAAAAATAAAAAAAAAGATGACATCACTATGTGATCTCATGTCCATTCTGGACTGCATTGTCGCCTCACGAGCAGAGTGAGGAGGAAGAAAAGAGAAGAGTGACAAGAATAAGTGTTCCTTCATCTCCCAAAAATACTAGAACATGAGGTCATCCAATGAAATTGGTGGACAGTAATTTCAGGATTGAAAAACAAACAAACAAAACTTCACACCGTGAGTGATTAAAATGTGGGATTCACTGGCAAAGGTTTAGTGACGGCTGCAGGGATAGACGGCTTTCGTGGATGTGGTGATGTCCCTTCCGGGTCATATTGGCAGTGATGTAGACGTGTTGCTGCATGTTGAATGGATCTCCCTCTTTTTCGGGAGCCAGCTGATCGACGGCGGGGAAGCAGCGCCTGTAAAAGGGGGACCTCCACCTGTCCACCTGTACGGGGGTGGGGAGGCATTCTGGCAACCCTATTTTGGGTTTGTGGTTGGTTCCAAACTCTTACTAACTTAACCCTATAATAGCATTCCTACCCCACTGCTAATTTAATGTCCCATCCCACTGATTGTATTGGCTCACTCTGTGTAATTCATCTTGAGTCCCAGCGAAAAAGAAAGTGTCAGACAGTAATCTGGGTGCTTGGGAGGGGGGGCACAGTGGGAGGGCTTCTAATGTCCTGGCCCTACTGGTGGACCTCCTGATGGCACTTGGGGTTTTTTGGCCGCTGTGTGACATGGAGTGTTGGACTGGATGGGCCACTGGCCTGATCCAACAGGGCTTCTCTTATGTTCTTATGTGACACAGAGTGTTGGACTGGATGGGCCATTGGCCTGATCCAACAGGGCTTCTCTTCTGTTTTTATGTGACACAGAGTGTTGGACTGGAGGGGCCATTGGCCTGATCCAACATGGCTTCTCTTATGTTCTTATGTGACACAGAATGTTGGACTGGATGGGCCGTTGGCCTGATCCAACATGGCTTCTCTTATGTTCTTATGTGAAACCAAGGATTAAAATGAAAGTTTTAATAGATGCTAAAGAAAGAGGAGGATTCCAATTACCAGATTTAAGATTATATCATGAAGCAGTTTGTTTAGAGTGGATAAAAGATTGGGTGACGCTGTTGAATAAAAAACTTTTAGCGTTGGAAGGTCATGGAAATAAATTTGGCTGGCACACTTATATGTATCATGGGAAAAAAACTTTATAAGAATGATAAAGGCAATAAATACTGAACAACGTGCAAAGTTATGTATAAATGCAGATCTTACAGATGTAATGATAATCAGCAAAGTTACAAGACAAGGTTGTCCGCTTTCACCTTTGTTGTTTCTAATGACTCTTGAAATTTTATTGATGCAAATACAAGATGATAAAGAAATAGAAGGGTTGAGAGTTAAAGGATTTATTTACAAATATAGAGCATTTGCAGATGATATAATGTTTATAAATGAAAATCCTATGCAAATAGCACCTTTGTTGTTAGCTAAAATACAAGAATATGGAGAACTGGTGGGAATTTATGTTAATTAAGAAAAATCAAAAATTTTATGTAAAAATATGCAAGTAAACAAACAAAAGGAGTTGCAGAGACTAACAGGATGTGAAGTTACCTCTAAAGTAAAATATTTGGGTGTGGAAATAACAATGAAGAATATTGACCTGTTCAAAAATAATTATGAAAAGCTATGGCGTAAAATGGATGAAGATATGATAAAATGGAATAAGCTTAACTTGTCATTGCTTGGAAGAATAGCTGCAATTAAGATGAATATTTTGCTGAGAATAATGTATTTGTTTCAAACTATTCCGATTGTGAAAGACAGTAAACAATTTAACAAATGGCAAAGGAAGATTTCGGAATTTGTATGGGCTGGGAAGGAACCAAGGATTAAAATGAAAGTTTTAATAGATGCTAAAAAAAGAGGAGGATTCCAATTACCAGATTTAAGATTGTATCATGAAGCAGTTTGTTTAGAGTGGATAAAAGATTGGGTGACGCTGTTGAATAAAAAACTTTTAGCGTTGGAAGGTCATGGAAATAAATTTGGCTGGCACACTTATATGTATCATGGGAAGAAAAAGAAGAAATAATTTGTTGAATACCTGGATGAAGTATAAGAAATATGGTGATGAAAGAAAACCATTATGGATAGTGCCAGCAGAAGTGATAAAAAATAACAGCTGAGACAAGTGAGGAAAAATGGCTGTCATACAATCAGCTATTAAAAATACAAAATTGGTAAAATAGAATTGAAAACTGCTGTGGAGTTGAATAACAAATATGATTGGTTTCAAATGCAACAAATAAAGAGTTTGGTGGAAAACGATATTAAAACTGAAGGAATAAGACAAGAGCAAACAGAAATGGAAAAAGTTCTGCTTGGAGATAATGAAAAATTAATTTCAAAAACGTACAAGTTACTTTTAAAATGGTCTACAGAAGATGAAGTGGTGAAATCTCAAATGATTTAATGGGCAATAAATGTAAATAAAGAAATACAGATGGATACATGGGAATATTTATGGAAGAACTCTATGAAACTTTCCAACATGTCAGTATTAAAGAGAACTGTTTTAAAATGATGTACAGATGGTATATGACTCCTAAAAAATTGGCAAAGATGAATAACAAGATGCCAGACAGATGTTGGAAATGTAAAAAACATGAAGGTTCTTTCTACCATATGTGGTGGACTTGTGGGGGGGTGGGCTCCCTCTGGGAATCCTACCCCCCCAGGGAAAGTGCATGCGCAATACATAGCCTCTCCTCTCCCGGTGTAGTGAACGCCGCGTGGTCACTGTCTGGCTATGCCTGGCAGATGGTCACTGCAATGGCCTCTCCTGCATTACTGCATCCGTAGCAACACCTTCTCGCTGGTCCCCCCCGTTTTCACAGAGTTTGCTACGTCATGGTGCGACCGAATTGTCCGGCGGTATAACCGGATGGGCAGGCTGGGCCCACCAACTTCGTCAGCCTAAGAGAAGGAAAACTCTAACATCAAACCCGGGCAGATAGAGCTCGTTAATGTAACACCTACCACCTGGAGGACTCACTGCCGGCGTCCCGGCTTACTGGGCCATGGCAGATGACCCCCAGGTGAAAGGGTGGAGCCAGTACCGCGCACACTGCGCTTCACCTAAAAAATTCCTCTGCGCAGGCCTGAAGGGCATATCCACACACACAACCCACAACGCATCAAGTCCTGCAGCGATAGGCAAGGGGCGAAACGGCAGGTGGAAGGTGCCACTGGAAGCCGCAGTCCCGATCCTGCATGTAGGCGGTTCAGGATTGAGGAAGAATCGCACTGCTACAGGACCAACCCTAAATCAGACTTTTCCCTGCAGCCGCTGTGGCCGGACCTGCCTGTCCCACATTGGTCTTGTCAGCCACCAGCGAGCCTGCAGCAAACGTGGACTATTGCACCCTTCTTAAATCTTCGTTCGCGAAGCCAAGCCGAGAGAGAGAGGTGGACTTGTGAAAGAGCGAAAAAGTATTGGCAGATGATCCAACAAGAAATTTCTAGGATCTTGGGATATGAATTCAAGAAAGCTGCAGAGACTTTTCTGTTGGGATTACAAATGGAAAAATTTCCAAAAGAAGATAGAACTATAATTTGGTACTTGCTTTCAGCTGCTAGGACACTATCTGCACAGTTATAAAAGCAAGAAAAAATACCAGAAAAATGGGATTGGATTGTAAAAGTTATGACATGAAGTGAGATGGACAAATTAACAAGAACTTTAAGAGACTATGATTTAGAAGATTTTAAAAGGGAGAGGAAAAAATTTAGAAGTTATGTAGAAGACGAGTGGAAAGTAAAAGGATATTGGACAATTTTTGATAATGATTAAACTTTAGAAGAAAGAAGAATATTAATTTTAGTTCTTAGGAATTAAGGGTACCTTTTAATGTTAGTATTTTGAGAAAATAACACTGGCGGGGGTCAAGTAACCGGGGGGGTGATTAGAAAGAAGCATATGGGATAGATGAAAATAAGTTATTAATGGAAATTGTTACCATATGTTATCAATAAAATTGTTTAAAAGAAAAAAATTTCCATGATTTTGCGTACTAATTCACTGCCCACTTTCTCTATATTAAGGACTGCTTGTCATCCCATCCTAATGTCTGATGAAGTGTGCTTCCGGCACACAAAAGCTTACGTTCAGAATAAAACTCTGTTGGTCTTAAAGGTGAAACTTGACTCCTGCTTTGTTCTACTGTTTCAGACCAACACAGCTGCCCACTTGGATCTATTTACAGTACATTAGTTATGTATATTTACGGCTTTCTGTTTTGGATTGCCACTTGCGAGTTAAGCAGGAAATCTGGATTCAGGAGGACTCTTCTATGACAAACCTGATCTCTGACCCGAATTAGCTAACAGCCACCCACTGTCACCATCCCGGTGTTATCTAAATTGATCTTCAGTCTGTTGGCCATCATCCAGACCATCACCGTCTCTGGATTCACACTGCTGCCTCAGTGCGATTTGAACATCAGAATGATCACTATTCTGCACACAATGCTATTGGAAGCTAATGTGTGAGGGAGGGGGGGGGGGAAATCACTTCCTCTTTGGTGAGGAGGGACAAACATTTTGAGGGAAAAAGGGGGGAAGATGAGGTTGTATCCAAATTAAATGTGTTTGAGTCTCAACCCCGATAGCTCTGGGTGAGCGAGGGCTGTTTATTAAAGGGGGGTGGGCTGACTCTCAGAGGGAGAGAGAGGACCTGAGGCGTCAGATGATAATTGTGACTCTCTGTAGATCTTAAAAGAGAAAAGAAAGGTGGAGAGTGTGACATACCGACCTATGTATAGCCCTTAACCCGAAGAAGAGAGGTTGTTGAGGGTGACAGGCACTCTGTGAAAGTGGAGCTGATAGCAATCAGACCCCTCCTTAAGAAGAGGGGCAGTTTAAGAGAGAGAAAGGAATAAATACCATTCATACAAATATCACCTCAGGAATCATAAATATAAGACAGGGGTGGCCAACGGTAGCTATCCAGATGTTTTTTTTTGCCTACAGCTCCCATCAGCCCCAGCCAGTATGGCCAATGGCTGGGGCTGATGGGAGTTGTAGGCAAAAAAAATCTGGAGAGCTACCGTTGATCACCCCTGATATAAGACACTGTCAGGCCTAAAATGACACAAAATGGATGCCAACCAGAGACAAGCCTGGGATTTTGTTTTTTTTTTTGGGGGGGGGGTGAGGGGGGGGATGATGAGTTAGAAGTGGCTGACTGCCTAACAAGCAATACTCTTGCTAAACTGTGGAGGTCTTGTGAGCAAAAAATCTTTGAGGTGGCCAGCACGTGACGTCACCGGTGTGATGACATCAGGGGCGTAGCTAGGGCTTTGGGGGCCCGGGGCCCAAGATTTATGTGGGCCCCCCTATGTGTGTGCACGCCGCCAGAAACAGGATATGATGTCACTTCCGGTGATGTCACTTCCGCAAGATGGCCACCACTTGCGAGGGAGCCCTGCTGGAAACAGGAAGTGATGTAACTTCCCCAAAATGGCCACCACTTGTGGGGGGGGGAACAGGAAGTGGTGTCACTTTGGAGGCAGCACCCCCCCCCCAAGATGGCACTGCTGGTGCGATCTAGGTCATGTGATTGATAACCTGATTACCCCACCACACCATGTGACAGGGAGAAATGCCACAAACAGCCTGCTGGCCCAGCTGTTCCCCTTGTGCCCTGAACTTGTGGGACTTCTATATTAAGCAAGCTTACAAGATAAACAAGGAAAACAAAAACAGGCATGCTGATGTGGTTTTCAACAAGCAAAGCTATAAGGAGGTCCCCATGGAACGTCTAATCACTTAGATTTTCTCCCAAGCTAGGATTTCCCTTGCCTTTATGCTAGTTGCTACTATCAGATCTTTCCAGGGATCCCTGGATGTCCCATAAGTAAGAATAAGCCAGTCAGCTATTTGTTAAATGCAGTTCTTTATCTATAACTTATAAACATATAGATACACAAAAACCACCGCCTTCCCAAGATTGCCCTGTATGGCGAACTCTCCACCGGCCATCGAAATAGAGGGGCACCAAAGAAGAGGTACAAGGACTCCTTGAAGAAATCCCTTGGCACCTGTCGCATCAACCATCACCAGTGGTCTGACCTAGCCTCAGATCGCAAAGCATGGAGGCACACCATCCACCAGGCTGTTTCTTCTTTTGAGAACGCACGCATAGCTGGTCTTGAGGACAAAAGGAGATTGAGGAAGAATCGCACTGCTACAGCACCAACCCTAGATCAGACTTTTCCCTGCAGCCACTGTGGCCGGACCTGCCTGTCCCGCATTGGTCTTGTCAGCCACCAGCGAGCCTGCAGCAGACGTGGACTATTGCACCCTTCTTAAATCTTCGTTCGCGAAGCCAAGCCGAGAGAGAGAGAGAGAGGTTAAGATGTAACACATTACTGTTTCAGATGTTATGGAATAAGAATCAATTAAGGGGCTATCTGAGAGGTAGCTCAGACAGTGTCAGGTGACCACTAGCCAGAACTCCAAAGTCCCTTAGTAGCTCTGTCCTTTTATACTGTTCTGTCCAATGGGGTCCGGGAAGCCCTCTTGACTGTAGTCTATCAGGTACTCCTTGGCATATCTCTGGCTCAGTGAGTATTTTATACTGACAGTGCCAACTCTATGTGTTGCTTAGGAGGCCTAGGGACTTAAAAGGGGCCTTTTCTATCCTTTTAGAAGGACAGGCCTATATGATTTTATATATGGCTGTATAATTTAAATGGCTATATCTGTTATGTAGGTGCATATAGCTTTGATTTACTCAAAGCACTTCAATGTATATGTAAGGCAAGGCTGAGACTCAGTATATCTCTATACCATAGCTGTAATGTAGATAAGCTAACCTAAGAGTATGGTGTTGCCCTTTCAACTTTCAGGCACTTCCTGGCTGGGAGACTACTTCCCTGTATCTGATTTCTCTGTAGGGGAATTCTAATGCTTAGAAAAAACCCTCTGAAAAGCATTCAGGAGTCTCTCTTTGTATTTCAGTGCTAGAAAGATAGATTAGTGAAATATAGTTTAGCTTCTGCTTGAGAAGCCTTCTTAAAAGTCACCAGCAAGAAGTTACCAGCATTTACCAGCATACATATTTCTATGAAAAGTCCATTTCTCTCAAAAGCTGAGAAAGTTTTTAGCAGAAGGCAAGCAGGCAAGCTTTTAGCAGGGATGCCTAAGGGGCCTTTTCTTCAGTACGCAGTCCCTTGCACAATTTTTTTTTTTGCAAAAATTACAGCCACCAAATACCTTTTTCTTTATTAATTTTTTTTTGCCATTGCAAAAACAGCTTCCCTTTGCAACGCATTTTCCCCCCAAAAAAGGCAATTGAAAAGCACCTCCGTATCATTTTTTTGCATTTTATTTCCTTTTCCTAAAAAATAAATCCTTTTTTTTAAGCTATTACATCTCTCCGTTATTTGCCCCTCTTTCCCGATTTTTTTCCGCCCCCTTTCCTTCCAGGCTGAGCCACCGACACCACCGAAAAAACAAAATGCCAGAGAGAGAGGGGAGGAAAAAAAAGAAAAAGGGTCTTGGAACAATTGCGGCTGCCGCGTTGAAAGAGAGAGAGAGAGAAAGGAATAGACTCGCCGGTGTGTGTGTCTGTGTGTGTGTGCGAGAGACCAGCTGCTGCATTAAGCATTTTGCAATCAATAAAGAGTGGGTGAGATTTATGCAAAGCGCAGATATTAATATGCAAAGTTTTAAAGATTTTTAAATGGGAGAGAGAGCGAGGGAAGGAGACGGGGAGGGGGAGGCGGGGTGGGGGGGTAGAGAGAGATGGGCGCAAGCTGACTCCTCCATGCGCGCATGGGTGCAGCCCAGATACACAGGAGCTGAGGAGGAAACAGGAGCAGAAACAGCTGGAGCCCAGCGGCACCTTCGGGACCGAGGCAGCCTCGTGCCCCAAAAGTTTGCTCTGCTGCTTCAGAGCAGCCCCGCGGAGAGAAGCGCCGGGCGAAGTCCCCGCAGCCGCCCCCAGAGGGGCTCCGGCACAACAGCTGCTTCTGCCGCTTCTGGAGCCGGTGGCCGAAGGGAGCGGACGCGGCCTGCTCCAGGAGGGAGAGGGGCTGCCACGGAAGGCAGGCAGGCCCAGACGCCCTCCTCCTCAAGCCCGCTGCGGCTCCCCGTCCCCTCTCCTGGCTGGAGAAGGCGCGAGCGAGAGCGCCTCTGAGCCTGCGCAGAGCGCTCGCTCGCTCCCTCCCTCCCTACCTCGCCGGCCGCTCCTCATCTGACCCCACCGGCGACAGCGGCGCCTACTTCCCCTCAGCGGCTGCTGATGGAGCCACACCCCTTCCCAGCGACGGTTGCTACGCACGTCGTAGACCCCCCTCCCCGCAAGGGGGCGGGAAACAGAATCACATGACGGAAAGGGCTGGAGCGGCGGCCGCAGCAGCAGCACCAGCAGTCAGAGCATGAGCCGGGGCGCGCGCGGGATTCTCTCCATCATTTTTGCTCTCGCTCACTCTCCCCCCTCCCTTCCCCACGGCCATTGTTCGGGGGCCCCCTTGGCAATGCGGGGACCCCCCAGACCTGGGGCGACCCGTCCCCCCCGCCCCCGCTCCCTACGCCACTGGATGACATCATTTGTGGGTGATGTCATCATGCTGGTGACATCAGGTCTGGACCGGGGGGCTTGACAGCCCTATTTGTGAGCTACTGGCATTAAAGCTGTGAGCTACTGCATAAGTTAGTTTGCTCTGAGGTCATTTTTCCAGAGCTAAGACAAAAAATGTTGTGAGCCGGATGCTAAAAATCTGTAAGCTAGCTCACACTAACTCAGCTTAGGGGGAACATTGGCAAGGGCCCTCTCCATGCCCTGAAGAAATGCATAATTTAAGAATAATGGGTTTTCCAAGACAGGTCACCTCACCTTGGTTTAACCTTATCACATGCCCAGTTTCATTTCCTCCTTGCCCATTTACCCCAATTTAGCAACACACTATTTATAAAAACCTGGTAGTTTTCCTCTCCATTGCCCAAAGAGTCACCAAGAAACATTAACATCTACAGTTCAGCTCAAGTGATTGCATCAAGGTTTCACCCAAGTTATTGTTCATCTCAGGGAAACCCATCAAGTTTCTCCTGGATTAGCATGAGAAACACAGCAAGCCTTTCCCAAAACGATATCTATATCCAAAGTAACAATCGAGTTATTGTGGGGGTGGGGGGAGGCAAGCACATCTACCTACCCTCAGGCAACATTTCCCCCTATATCTGCCAGACCCCGATACAATAAGCAATAGCAAATTGTGCAGCACCAATCAATGTTATTATATCTTAGCAATCTTCAAAACAGTATAAATGGAAGAGGACTGGGTTTGATTCCCCACACTTCCACTTGTAGCTGCTGGAGTGGCCTTGGGGCAGTTGTAGGTCTCGCAGAGCTTGAAAGGGCAGCTTCTGGAAGAGCTCTCGCAGCTCCACCTGCCTCACAGGGTGTCTGTTGTGGGGGAGGAAGGTAAAAGAGATTGTGAGCCACTCTGAGACTCTGAAATTGGGAGTGGAGGGCAGGATATAAATTCAATATCTTCATTTACCTCACAGGGTGTCTGTTGTGGGGGAGGAAGGTAAAGGAGATTGTGAGCCACTTTGAGACTGTGAAATTTGGAGTGGAGGGAGGGGATATAAATCCAATATCATCATCATCTTATATACAGCAGTAAACAATAAACATTACTATCAAAAACTGGTATACAATCTCTTTGTGTATAGTCCATAAATCATAAGCACTCTAAAACCTAGGTACCAGTCAGTGTGTGGTTTTGGCACCATATCTCACACCCCTACTTGTGTGTGGGCCTCCATCTTCCACATGAAATGCTGGTCATTTTCACTAAGGACCTCTGTCTTTGAGTCTGGTAATTGTATAGCCTTCCCTGAAATCTCTTCCTCCCTCTCCTCCCTTTATTTCCTCTTCGCTAGTATGCATGTGCTTTAGTGTGTTTGGGTATGTGTTTTGCCTCTCATTCTTTTCCAATAGAAACCTTGCTGGGTGACCATCTGCCTGGTTTATTTTGAGAGTTCTCCGAGGGAAAAATCCCCATATAGATGGGTGGATAACCCAATTACCCAGTTCTTAATGTGTCTCCTCAAAGCTAATTTCCCCAATTAAATAGTTGATTGCCTCTTTGGGGTAACAAACCAAGGGTTGTCACATAAATTAGCTGATAGCTTGTTCTGTTCGGATCATGCCAAGCAGCTGGGACTGCCTGCCAAACCAGTTTGCACATGCAAGGATGCTGCTATTTCAAACTGATCTGTAACCATTTGCATCACCAGGGCCGGTTCGCCCACTAGGCAAATTAGGCATTTGCCTAGGATTCTGAGGGGGGGGCGCTGAATTGGGCTTCCCCCTCCCAGTACCCCAGACAAATGCCTGATTCCCATGCCCCTCCAGCGGCTCAGAGGAGTGACACCAGCCTCCCCCTTACCCAGTTCAAGGTGGGAATCTCAATAAAGTGTTCTCTTAAGAGAGTGCATGATGATGAGGCTTCACTCCCCCTGGGAAGGGTAGGATTTTATTGAAATCATAGTGCTTCAGGGCTCTTTTTCTAGCAGGAGCTCCTCTGCATATTAGGCCACACACCCCCGATGTAGCTAATCCTCCTGGAGCTTACAGTAGGCCCTGTACTAAGAGCCCTCTAAGCTCTCGGAGGATTGGCTACATTAGAGGGGCGTGGCCTAATATGCAGAGGAGCTCCTGCTAGAAAAAAAGAGCCCTGACTGCTTATTAATGACTTCTCTATATGATTTGTGAATGAATTATCTGTTTAAAGAATTGCCTACTGAGCAGAGCAGTTATGCAGTAAGGATGGGAAAGCCACAGTCCTCAACTGAGTGGTGTGAAAACATTTGTATGCAAAAAGCCAATTGTGGCAACTCTCCCTACAATTTCTTGCAGCCCCAGCTCTTTCTAATACTATGATGAGTTGCATGTTATAAAAGCTGTAATTTCCCATATTCTGGAACTTACAAATCAATCCCCCCCCCACCTAGCATTAATATAAATTTAAAAGACCCCATCATTTAATAAATAGCCTAATGAAGACTGGGGACATCCATTCTTCTCAAATGTTGAGAGCAATAGGGAAAGAAAAAAAAGAAAGAATGGGGATTAGGGTTGCCGGGTAAAGCCAACAAGTGGGCGGGGGACTTACCAGGAAGGAAAATCCAGGAACTCTAAAACAAGTTCTGCGTGAGCTGCCATTGCATTGAAAGGGACCATGTTCTTTTGAAATGCTTTCACTCTATTGAAAATAATAGAGGATGGGGGTACTTTCATTTGAGGCTCATTGCCCATGAGATTGCTGAGCGGTTGGGTTAGAATGGATAAAAGGAAGTCCTTCTTCACCCAAAGGGTGATTCGCACATGGAATTCACTGCCACAGGAGGTGGTGTTGGCTATAAGCATAGACGGCTTCAAGCGGGGGTTGGATAAGCATATGGAGCAGAGGTCCATCAGTAGATATTAGCCACAGCATATTGTTGGAACTGTCTGGAGCAGTGATGCTCTGTATTCTTGTCGCTTGAGGGGTGCACAGTGGGAGGGCTTCCAGAGTTCTGACCCTGCTGGGGAACCTCCTGATGACACTTGGTTTCTTTGGCCCCTGTGTGACACAGAGTGTTGAGCTGGATGGGCCATTGGCCTGATCCAACATGGCTTCCCTTGGTGCTTAGGGGGGGGCAGTGGGAGGGCTTCTAGTGCCCTGGTCCCACTGATGGACCTCCTGATGGTGCCTGGGTTTTTTGGCCACTGTGTGACACAGAGTGTTGGACTGGATGGGCCATTGGCCTGATCCAACATGGCTTCTCTTATGTTCTTATAGCCAGCTTCAAGAGGGGATTGGATAAGCATATGGAACAGAGGTCCATCACTGGCGACTAGCCACAGTGTACTGTTGGAACCCAGTGTACTGTTGGGGCAGAGATGCTCTGTATTCTTGGTGCTTGTGGGGGGGGCACAGTGGGAGAGCTTCTAGTGTCCCAGCCCCACTGATGGACCTCCTGATGGTGCCTGGGTTTTTTGGCCATTGTGTGACACAGAGTGTTGGACTGGATGGGCCATTGGCCTGATCCAACATGGCTTCTCTTATGTTCTTATGGACTGATGCTCCATTATACCCCAAGGGAACCAGTCTCCATAGGGTACAATGCAGCACCCAACAGCTTTTCTCCTTCTCTCTTTTTGAAGCAGAAGGAAGGGCTCCAAACCAAGAGATCCCCCAACTGGAGATTAGAAAAACCTGGAGAGAGGCCACCCTAGAAGTGTGAACGAAAACAACCAGTAGGTCATAGTGACCAAATAACTGTGATGTATTCTGTAAAAATAATAAAGAATTAACAATATACATCAAATATAGAAATTCTTGTAAGAAGGAGTCCCAACGTGCAGGAAGTCGACTTGGCCAGTCTTGCTTTGATTATTGTTCTGGCGTAGGGTGCTCCATGAAAAACTGGTTGATGAAAGATGTGAAAGTTCAAAACGTTCTTGCTGGCATTCCCAAAACTGCAGGGATTATTCATCCTTTCCCTAAAGGGACTGACAAGTCTCCAACAAAACGCTAACCGGCACTATGCTGACTCCCAAGGCTGAGCCATTTCTTTGAGCGTAGTGCTGGTTAGAAGGTGACTTCCTGCACATCAGCACTATCTATATTTGATGAAGAAGCTGAAGATATTGGATTTATCTCCCGCCCTCCACTCCGAAGAGTCTCAGATGGCTCACAATCTCCTTTTCCTTCCTCCCCCACAACAGACACCCTGTGAGGTAAATGAAGATATTGGATTTATATCCCGCCCTCCACTCCGAAGAGTCTCAGAGCGGCTCACAATCTCCTATCTCTTCCTCCCCCACAACAGACACACTGGTCATTTTCGCACTCACCTTCATCAGCAGCGACAACCCTCTTCACCGCACAGGATCTGCGCGGATTTCGCACTAATTGCCGCGGAGCACCCAGAAGAGCCGGAAAGTCCCGGCGCTTTTGTGGCACAAACGGAAACCGCCAAAAACCAGTTTCCGTTTGCACCGCAAAAGCGCCGGGGCTTTCCGGCTCTTCTGGGTGCTCCGCGGCAATTAGTGCGGTGAAGAGGGTCGTCACTGCTGATTAAGGTGAGTGCGAAAACGACCACTGTGAGGTAGATGAAGATATTGGATTTATATCCCATCCTCCACTCCGAAGAGTCCCAGAGCGGCTCACAATCTTCTTTCCCTTCCTCCCCCATAAAAGACACCCTGTGAGGTAGATGAAGATATTGGATTTATATCCCACCCTCCACTCTAAAGAGTCTCAGAGCGGCTCACAATCTCCTCTTCCTTCCTCCCCCACAACAGACACCCTGTGAGGTGGGTGTGGCTGGAGAGGGCTCTCACAGCAGCTGCCCTTTCAAGGACAACCTCTGCCACAGCTACAGCTGACCCAAGGCCATTCCAGCAGCTGCAAGTGGAGGAGTGGGGAATCAAACCCGGTTCTCCCAGATAAGAGTCTGCACACTTCACCACTACGCCAAAGAATGTACATTGTTAATCCTTTATTATTGTTACAGAAAGGCATAGTTCTTTGGTCACTATAACCTATTGGTTGTTTTTGTTCACTCAACTGGGGATTGGCAACCTTAATTGGGATATTGGACTTATTAAAACAACAGCAACAACATGCTTTTCCCTTGGAGGGTGAGAATTGCGCCAGGGCCATTTCCCCATCATTTGCCCCATGATTCCTAGCAAGCCTTTCACGATAAGAGTGGCAATAATGAAAACAATTAGCACAGGGACTACTTCGGTGTAATCACAGTGATTCACCTACATTGTCTCAGCCATCCACACAGTAATTCCATTAGATACGATCTCTCTCTAGTACATTTTTATCCTGCCTTTCCTCTGAGGAGAATGCTTGGGCCTTCCGTCCCCATCCTATCTTGGCAGCAATCCTGTGAGCAGGGCCGGAGCTGGGGCTTTTGCCGCCCCAGGCAAGGCTCCGCCCCCTGCCTTCCAGTGAGGGAGGGCTCCCAGTGCTGGCCCAAATCGGGCCCCGTTTGCACTAGGGTTGCCAAGTCCAATTTAAGAAACATCTGGGGACTTTGGGGGTGGAGCCAGGAGACTTTGGGGGTGGAGCCAGGAGACATTAGGGGTGGAGCCAAGATCAAGGCTGTGACAAGCATCATTGAACTCCAAAGGGAGTTCTGGCCCTCACATTTGAAGGGACGGCACACCTTTTCA
The DNA here is from genome assembly GCF_032191835.1 of Heteronotia binoei. NCBI lineage: Eukaryota > Metazoa > Chordata > Lepidosauria > Squamata > Gekkonidae > Heteronotia > Heteronotia binoei. The sequence goes on from NC_083223.1 coordinate 272,868,517, forward strand.
ATGCCTTCCTTCTATAGCAAATAATGAAGGATAGGGGCACTTTCTTTTGGGGCTCATAGAACTGGACCCCCTGTTCCAATAGTTTTGAAACTTGGGGGATATTTTGGGGAGAGGCACTAGATGCTGTACTGAAAAGTTGGTGCCTCTACCTCAAAAAACAGCCCCCCCCCCACAGAGCCCCAGATACCCGCAGATGAATTCTCCATGATTTTCTGTGGGAATAAATCTCCAGAGGGAATAACAGAGTTCCCAGCAGACATTTCCCTCCCCTCCCAGCACTTTCTGATGACCCTGAAGCGGGGGGAGGGCCTCCAAACTGGGGGATCCCCTGCCCCCACCTGGGGATTGGCAACCCTAGTTTGCACGGAGGGCTCCTCTTGAGGTACCCTCTGTACAAATGCTCCCCTGATCAGTCACAGTCGCAGAACCCTTATTGGCATAACAACAACAACAGTATCAAATCAAGGAAGCAGGGAAAAAGGTGGCTAATTGAACATTTTAAACAGACTTCTCCTCTTATGCGCACGGTAAAGGAAGTTTGCCACCACTTCGATGGCTTCAGCCTTATTTGTGGCTAGTAAGCTTTCATCAGATTCACCCTCCAGGGATTGCAATAGGGTTGCCAAGTCCAATTCAAGAAATATCTGGGGACTTTGGGGGTGGAGCCAGGAGATTTTGAGGGTGGAGCCAGGAGACATTGGGGGCAGAGCCAGGAGCAATGGTGTGACAAGCATAATTGAACTCCAAGGGAGTGCTGGCCATCACATTTAAAGGAACTGCACACCTTTTTAAATGTCTTCCTTCCATAGGACATAATGAAGGATAGGGGCACCTTCTTTTGGGGCTCATAGAATGGGACCCCCTGGTCCTATCGTTTTGAAACTTGGGAGATACTTTGGGGAGAGTCACTAGATACTATATGGAAAATTTGGTGCCTCTACCGCAAACCGAAACCTCCAGATCAATTCCCCATTATACCCTATGAGAATCAATCTTCACATAGAGAATAATGCTCAGCAGACGTGAGAGGATGCAAGGACTACAAGTCCCAGCATGCACCTCGCGAAGGGAGGCCAGACTGGAGCGAATAGCAGGCCTGCGGAGGGCGGGTCTTTGTAACTCGGAGGAAGGGAGAAGCCTGAAGCCAGGCAAGGAAAGACACGACGCCGTTCCACCCCCCCACCCCCGCTATCAGATTTTTAGGCAATCTCCATATAGAGAATAATGCTCAGCAGACGTGAGAGGATGCAAGGACTACAAGTCCCAGCATGCACCTCGTGAAGGGAGGCCAGACTGGAGCGAATAGCAGGCCGGCGGAGGGCGGGTCTTTGTAAGTCGGAGGAAGGGAGAAGCCTGAAGCCAGGCAAGGAAAGACACGACATCGTTCCACCCCCCCACCCCCGCTATCAGACTTTTAGGGAGCGGGGGATTAGGCTGCTAATTTCAGGGGTCCCCCGGCAGGGCAGGGGGGTTGGGTAGCCTAGATTGCAATATAGAATCGAGATAAGATGCATGTAAATCACAGTAGAATCTGCAGGATAAAAGTACATGGCCTGTTCCCACAGGGACTATCAAGGAATGGTATTTTTTTAAACCTCCTGTATAGCACAGCAGAAAGAAGCATGTTCAAATGGGCTAACATAAATGCCCTTCAAATATGGGCGTTAATCAAACAAGAAAAATACTCTGTAAGTGAACCACTAAAAAGAATCCCCCCTCCCGATCAACCTTTCCGTGCTGAGCAGGGCCAGATGGCCCAATTTGCATGGAAGGCTCCTATTCAGGAACCCTCCAGGCAAATTTCCCCCTGCTCTATCTTCCTGCAGTGTGGGAAAGCTGAGTGGGGTCAGATCACTCAGCCCTTCCCTTCCCCCGCACCCTTGGAGGATGCTGGGAAAGGGAAACACTATTTTTTTTGGCTCTGAGGGGTTGGGCGAGCTCCTCCGATCCCTCAGAGCCGAAAGAACACTCATCCCTTCACTTCCCCAGTGCCCACAGAGGATGCTGGAAAAGAGAAATGCCACTCTTTTGGCTCTGAGGGGTTGGAGGAGTTCCTCCGATTCCTCAGAGCTGAAAGAACACTCATCCCTTCACTTCCCCAGTGCCCACAGAAGATGCTGTGAAAGAGAAATGCTGCTCTTTTGGCTCTGAGGGGTTGGAGGAGTTCCTCCATCCCTCAGATCCGAAAGAACACTCATCCCTTCACTTCCCCAGTGCCCACAGAGGATGCTGGGAAAGAGAAATGCCACTCTTTTGGCTCTGAGGGGTTGGAGAAGTTCCTCCATCCCTCAGATCCGAAAGAACACTCAGCCCTTCACTTCTCAGTGCCCACAGAGGATGCTGGGAAAGAGAAATGCCGCTCTTTTGGCTCTGAGGGGTTGGAGGAGTTCCTCCATCCCTCAGAGCCAAAAGAACACTCATCCCTTCACTTCCCCAGTGCCCACAGAGGACGCTGGGAAAGAGAAATGCCACTCTTTTGGCTCTGAGGGGTTGGAGAAGTTCCTCGATCCCTCAGAGCCAAAAGAACACTCAGCCCTTTGCTTCCCCATTGTCAGACAATGGAACTTCAAATTAGGCAGACTTCCATTTGGTACAATGTTAAGACTATTTGATAGTTCATCGTTTCTGAGCATGGATACATTGGAACTGATACTCTCTCCTAGAGCATAGATGTTTTAACTAGATGCACATCAAAGGTTTTCTAAACAAATCTACATTCCCACCCTAGAGTGATACATTTCACACATTTGCTTTCCCTTATCTCGTTGTGGTTCCTATTCTCACAGGAACAGCTCTGCTGGCTTTCCCTGAGGCGTTTTATCTTCAAAGGGTTGTTGCCTTTGTTAGTATCAAGGACAGGGATTCACAGTAGGGTTAGTAACAGCTTCACTTCTACTTTGATATTCAAGGTTTCTATTTGGGGTTAGTAGCAAATGTTAGAAAATGGAGTCAGTTAAGTCATTGCGGTTTGAACACAGCAGCATATCATAGCATGAAAGCTTTCCAGTGTCTGACACCCCAGTGCCCACAGAGGACGCTGGGAAAGGGAAATGCCACTCTTTTGGCTCTGAGGGGTTGGGGGAACTCCTCCATCCCGTAGAGCCAAAAGAACATTCAGCCCTTCGCTTCCCCAGTGCCCACAGAAGATGCTGGGGAAGGGAAATGGCACTCTTTTGGCTTTGAAAGATGGGGGGAGTTTCTCCAATCCCTCAGAGCTGAGAAAAAAATGAGCCAGAGGCTCAGGGATGGTGTGAGTGGGGAGGGGGCTCATGCCCCCTGCTCCTGCTTCTAGGCAATAGTCTAGTTTGCCAGCTCCCATTCGCCCGCCCTGCCTGTGAGGCTGGTGAAGCGGAGATAACTTGGTGGATTCAAGCTTACCTCTCCTCCATAAATCTAACCCCACTTTCAAAAAAAAAAAACCAGTCACGATCATAGTCATTCTCTAAATCCATTGCCAATGACTTCCATAATTTAATTAATCAGTGAGTAAAGAAGTATTTCCTTCTGACTATATTATACCTATTACTTAACAACTTTACTGGTGCAGAGGTTCTAGTACTATGCAAGGGGGCGTGGGGGAGAAAGAAAACACCCTATCTACTTCCCCACTCCATGCATAATCTTGTACTCCTCAATCATTCCCGCTAGCCATCTTTGGTGTAGAGCCAGTCTAGTGTGGTGGTGAAGTGCGTGGACTCTTATCTGGGAGAACGGGGTCTGATTCCCCATTCCTCCACTTGCAGCTGCTGGAATGGCCTTGGGTCAGCCATTGTTGTCCTTGAAGGAGCAGCTGCTGTCAGATCTCTCTCAGCCCCACCCACCTCACAGGGTGTCTGTTGGGGGGGGGGGAAGGTGAAGGAGATTGTGACCACTCTGAGATTCAGAGTATAGGGTGGGCTATAAATCCAATATTATCATCATCACCACCACCACCATCATCACCATCATCATCATCTTCTTCTTCTTCTTCTTCTTCCCCACCCTCAACTAAATAGTTCCAAACTTTTTAGTCTTTCCTTACAGGAAAGATATTACAACTCCTTGATCAGTGTTGTTGTTCTTTACCTTTTCCCAGTTTTGCAATATCCTATTTGAGTTATAATGACTATCAAGAGACCAGGCTTTTTTTTTGTGTTCAAAACAATGGTTCCATCTGAGGTAAAGCCCATTGTAGCTTCAAAGGGAGAAATAAGGAGAATGGGAGATGTTCAAAGGGCTGGGTAGGTCATCAGTCCTAGCAGTTTGAAGGGCGCCAGGTGGGGTTGCCAGCCCCCAGGTCATAAGAACATAAGAGAAGCCATGTTGGATCAGGCCAGTGGCCCATCCAGTCCAACACTCTGTGTCACACAGTGGCCAAAAACCCCCACAAAAACCCAAGTGCCGTCAGGAGGTTCACAGTTGGGGCTAGAAGCCCTTCCACTTTGCCCTTCCCCTCCCCCCTCCCCAGCACCAAGAATACAGAGCATTACTGCCCCAGACAGAGATTTCCAACAATACACTGTGGCTAATAGCCACTGATGGACCTCTGCTCTATATGTTTATCCAATCCTCTCTTGAAGCTGGCTATGCTTGTAGCCACCACCACCTCCTGTGGCAGTGAATTCCACATGTTACTCACCTTTTGGGTGAATAAGTACTTCCTTTTTATCCATTCTAACCCTACTGCTCAGCAATTTCATTGAATGCCCACGAGTTCTTGTATTGTGAGAAAGGGAGAAAAGTACTTATTTCTCTACTTTCTCCATCCCATGCATAATTTTGTAAACCTCTATCATGTCACTCTGCATCTCCTCTCCACCATGGGCCAGCTGGCCAGTCAGATGCTCTGTTTTTGGGGAAAACTGTATGGCTGAACCCCAATTTAGAGTTTTCCCAAAAAACAGAGCATCCCCCAGGTGATATTCCCACCCACCCCTGGTGTGCCTCCCCAAATATCCCCACTGGACAGGTGATGGAACCTGGGTACCATGCCACCAGAGTAGCCCTACCCTTTCCATCTCATTAGCACCAAGGCTTATGAGTTGGTGGAAGTTGTCTGCTTAATTAAATCTGATACAGCTGTATAGTGTCAGAGCTAATTGGCAGTCTTAATTGATCGAGGCACCTGGTTAGTAACACAAGCGGTTGGTGAAGTTACATAATTGGTCCTACGTTGGATTGGTCAACTGGAATGATGCCAACTAGGGTTGCCAAGTCCAATTTAAGAAATATCTGGGGACTTTGGGGGTGGAGCCAGGAGACTTTGGGGGTGGAGCCAGGAGACATTAGGGGTGGAGCCAAAATCAAGGCTGTGACAAGCAGAATTGAACTCCAAAGGGAGTTCTGGCCATCACATTTAAAGCGACCGCACACCTTTCCAATGCCTTCCTTCCATAGGAAATAATGAAGGATAAGGGACACCTTCTTTTGGGGCTCATAGAATTGGACCCCCTGGTCCAATCGTTTTGAAACTTGGGGGATATTTTGGGGAGAGGCACTAGATGCTGTGCTGAAAATTTGGTGCCTCTACCTTAAGAAACAGCCCCCCCAGAGCCCCGGATAACCGCGGATCAATTTTGCATTGTTTTCTATGGGAATAAATCTCCCTAGGGAATAATAGAGTTCCCAGCAGACATTGTCCTCCCCTCCCCCCGCTTTCTGACGACTCTGAAGCGGGGGGAGGGCCTCCAAACCGGGGGATCCCCTGCCCCCACCTGGGGATTGGCAACCCTAATGCCAACACAGGTCCTGAGACATAAAGGAAGGATCTTTTATTCAAGTCCTGCCCTTTGTATAATATACAACTAGCTCTGGGACATTTTTTCATTCTAGGTGGGCTTAATTTAGATAAAATAACATCTAGATTGGAACCTTGGGTTGCCAATCCCCAAGTGAGGGCAGGGGATCTCCTGGTTTGGTGGCCCTCCCCCCACTTCAGGGTCATCAGAAAGCGGGGGGGGGGGAGTGTCTGCTGGGCACTCCATTATTCCCTATGGAGACCAATTCCCATAGGGTATAATGGAAAATAGATCTGTAAATATCTGGGGCTCTCGGGCCTGTTTTTTTTTTTTTTGAGGTAGAGGCACCAAATTTGCAGCATAGCACCCAATGCTTCTCCTCCATGTTTCAAAAAGATTGGACCAGGGGGACCAATTCTATGAGCCCCAAAAGGAGGTGCCCCTAGCCTTCATTATTTCCAGTGGGGCGAAGGCATTTCAAACAGTGGACCGAAGGCAGTTCCTTTAAACAGGACGGCCAGCACTCCCTTTGGAGTTCAATTATGCTTGTCACAACCTTGCTTCTGGCTCGACCCCAATGTCTTCTGGCTCCACCCCCGAAGTCCCCAGATATTTCTTGCATTGGACTTGGCGACCCTGTTGGAACCACCGCTTATAAAAGTGCTTCGTTAATTAGCTTTATTGTTTTTCTCCTCACTGCTCTTTCATTATATACTCCTGTCCAATAATTTGTTGGGGTGCTTGAAGTCTGGGGCTTCAATCTGAATCCAATACTTTGGCCTACGCTGGCTACTTGTTTTGAAGTGACTTGTTGCAAAACTCAACTTGTAAGTGTACTGCCTTCTAAGGGTGACTTTGTTAGTCTTTTTTTACTGTCACAGGAGGTGGCAGCAGCTACAAGCATAGACAGCTTCAAAAGGGGATTGGATAAGCATATGGAGCAGAGGTCCATCAGTGGCTATTAGCCACAGGGTATAGATGGAACTCTCTGTCTGAGGCAAGTGATGTTCTGTATTTCTTGGTGCTTGGGGGAGCAACAGTGGGAGGGCTTCTAGTTTTTTTGGCCACTGTGTGACACAGAGTGTTGGACTAGAGGGGCCATTGGCCTGATCCAACATAGCTTCTCTTATGTTCTTATATGACACAGAGTGTTTGACTGGATGGGCCATTGGCCTGATCCAACATGGCTTCTCTTATGTTCTTATGTGACACAGAGTGTTGAACTGGATGGGCCATTGGCCTGATCCAACATGGCTTCTCTTATGTTCTTATGTGACACAGAGTGTTGGACCGGATGGGCCACTGGCCTGATCCAACAGGGCTTCTCTTATGTTCTTATGTGACACAGAGTGTTGAACTGGATGGGCCATTGGCCTGATCCAACATGGCTTCTCTTATGTTCTTATGTGACACAGAGTGTTGGACCGGATGGGCCATTGGCCTGATCCAACATTGTTATTTTAATCTTGTGAGGCTGCTGCTTGCTACTCAAAACTGAAAAGAATCATAGAGTTGGACGGGACCTCCAGGGTCATCTAGTGCAACCCACTGCACAATGCAGTAAACTCACAAACACTTCCCCCTAAATTCACAGGATCTTCATTGCTGTCAGATGGCCATCTAGCCTCTGTTTAAAAACCAAGGAAAGAGAACCCACCACCTCCTGTGGAAGCTTGTTCCACTGAGGAATCGTTCTAATGGTCAGGAAGTTCTTTTTAATGTTGAGCCGGTAACTCTTTTGATTTAAAGAAGATTTTTTTATTATTTAAAGAAGACATTGGATTTATATCGTGCCCTCCACTCCGAACCTCAGAGTCACAGATAGCTTACAATCTCCTTTCCCTTCCTCCCCCACAACAGACACCCTGTGAGGTTGGTGGGGCTGAGAGGGCTCTCCCAGCAGCTGCCCTTTCAAGGACAACCTCTGCCAGAGCTATGGCTGACCCAAGGCCATTCCTGCAGCTGTAAGTGGGGAAGGTTTTCCCAGATAAGAGTCCGCACACTTAACCACTGCACCAAACTGGTTCTCTTCAAATGGCTTTTGGAAGCCAAGCCATGCATGAGTGAACTCAAGGCAGCATGAGTTCTCTATAGAAGGAGAAGATGATGAAGATATTGGATTTATATCCCACCCTATACCTTAAATCTCAGCGTCTCAGAGCGGTCACAAACTCCTTTACCTCCTTTAGACACCCGGTGAGGTGGGTGGGGCTGAGAGAGCTCTCCCAGAAACTGCCCTTTCAAGGACAGAGTCTCAGAGCGGCCTACAATCTCCTTTCCCTTCCTCCCCCACAACAGACACCCTGTGAGGTGGGTGAGGCTGAGAGGGCTCTCACAGCAGCTGCCCTTTCAAGGACAGAGTCTCAGAGCGGCCTACAATCTCCTTTCCCTTCCTCCCCCACAACAGACATCCTGTGAGGTAGGTGAAGATATTGAATTTATATCCCACCCTCCACTCCAAAGAGTCTCAGAGCAGTTCACAATCTCCTTTGCCTTCCTCCCCCACAACAGACACCCTGTGAGACGGGTGGGGCTGGAGAGGGCTCTCCCAGCAGCTACCCTTTCAAGGACAACCTCTGCCAGAGCTATGGCTGACCCAAGGCCATTCCAGCAGGTGCAAGTGGAGGAGTGGAGAATCAAACCCGGTTTTCCCAGAGAAGAGAGCTCTGGCTGACCCAAGGCCATTCTAGTAGCTGCGAGTGGAGGAGAGGGGAATCAAACCCGGTTCTCCCAGAGAAGAGAGCTCTGGCTGACCCAAGGCCATTCCAGCAGCTGCGAGTGGAGGAGTGGGGAATCAAACCCGGTTCTCCCAGATAAGAGAGCTCTGGTTGACCCAAGGCCATTCCAGCAGCTGTGAGTGGAGGAGTGGGGAATCAAACCTGGTTCTCCCAGAGAAGAGAGCTCTGGCTGATCCAAGGCCATTCCAGCAGCTGCGAGTGGAGGAGTGGGGAATCAAACCCGGTTCTCCCAGATAAGCATCTGAGCACTTTACCACTACACCAAATTGGCAACAGCTGACGTTTCTGAAGAGCACATTCCCTTTGTTCTATTGCATAACCTTACTTCTATTCCATTGCCTCCTCTCTGTTTCCTCACCGTCTTGGAAGAAGTCAGATCATTATATTATTGAATTCTGCTCTATCTCCATAATCCATGGAGAAATAATAACAACAAAAAAAAGGGATTTGTTAAGGATTTGTATGAAGCAGTGCTAAACTCATTCATTATTCGGTACTTGCTTTAGTAATGATGCCTTGGGGATGAAAGTAATTCCCTATGGAGATCAATTCCCTTAGGACAGGGGTGGCCAATGTTGGTTCTCCAGATGTTTTTCCCTACAACTCTCATCAGCCCCAGCCAGCATCTGGAGAGTTACGGTTGGCCACCCCTGGCCTAGAGGTTTCTGTCATGTTCTTCTTCCTACTGCAAAAGTTTTCTGAAAATAAATTCTCACAGTAGCTGACATTCCTCATTTTTTCACAAAAATTGTGGACCAATGGATTCAAAGCCAACATATTTTGTTTATGTACCTCAGTCTCTCCCATCACGGGGACTATACAAATTCTTGCTGTAGGTTGGTGCCTTCTTAGCTGAACACTTTCCCTACAAATAAAGGCTGAAGCACTTGGGGCTCTTTAGCTTGGAGAAACGTCGACTGCAGGGTGACATGATAGAGCTTTACAAGATAATGCACGGGATTATCTGAGGGTATCTGTTGTGGGGGAGGAAGGGAAAGGAGATTGTGAGCCGCTCTGAGACTCTTCGGAGTGGAGGGCGGGATATAAATCCAATATCTTCATCAACCTCACAGGGTGTCTGTTGTGGGGGAGGAAGGGAAAGGAGATTGTGAGCTGCTCTGAGACTCTTCGGAGTGAAGGGCGGGTTATAAATCCAATATCTTCATCTACCTCACAGGGTGTCTGTTGTGGGGAAGGAAGGGAAAGGAGATTGTGAGCCGCTCTGAGACCCTTGGAGTGGAGGGCGGGATATAAATCCAATATCTTCATCTACCTCACAGGGTGTCTGTTGTGGGGAAGGAAGGGAAAGGAGATTGTGAGCCGCTCTGAGACTCTTCGGAGTGAAGGGCGGGTTATAAATCCAATATCTTCATCTACCTCACAGGGTGTCTGTTGTGGGGGAGGAAGGGAAAGGAGATTGTGAGCCGCTCTGAGACCCTTTGGAGTGGAGGGCGGAATAGAAATCCAGTATCTTCTTCTTCTCCTTCTTTCTCCACTTCTAATGTGATTTTGAGCAGCGGGTGGCTTGCTGGCCTTTTGACTGGGGGGAGGGACAAGCCAAGGAGAGCCCCAAGTGAGCAAGGCCTGCTTGGGCTGGCTGGATCTCTAGCTAGCCCAAGCAGGCCTCACTCACTCGGGGCTCTCCTTTCTTGCATCAGGTTGCTTTTGGCTGGTGCGGGGGGGGGGCGCATATGCTAATGAGTTATACTAATGCGCTCCACTACCTATTTTTCTACAAAACGACCCCTGCCGCCAGGCATTTCTTCATTAAGATCGACGATAACAACAGACCCCGAACAATCATGACCTCAAGATCTGTTTTCCTGATAGAACATCTTAGTAATACCAGCTGCACAGCAAAATTGGACACGGAGTGAATTGGCAGCTGCCCGCCATCATCGTACATACTAAAAATTTAAGATCAATTTAAGCACCTGATACTATGTTTTTTGATATATTCTTGTATTTGTATATGTCACTGATGGTTTATATCAATTCCTGGTTTTTATACGACGTTTTCACGGAAATGTGAGCTGCCCTGAGCCTGTTTCGGTGGGGAGGGTGGGATATAAGCCGAATGAATAAAGAAACAAATAATACGCTGTGGCTAATAGCCACAGATGGCCCTCTGCTCCATATGTTCATAGAATCATAGAATCAAAGAGTTGGAAGGCACCTCTACGGTCATCTAGTCCAGCCCCCTGCTCGATGCAGGAAACTCACAAACTCCTTCCCCTAAATTCACAGGATCTTCATCGCTGTCAGATGGCTATCTAGCCTCTGTTTAAAAAACCTCCAAGGAAGGAGAGCCCACCACCTCCCGAGAAAGCCTGTTCCACTGAGGAACCACTCTAATGGTCAGGAAGTTCTTCCTAATGTTGAGCCGGAAACTCTTTGGATTGAATTTCAACCCATTGGTTCTGGTCCTACCTTCCGGGGCCACAGAATACAATTCCACACCATCCTCTATATGACAGCCCTTCAAGTACTTGAAGATGGCAATCCTATCACCTCTCAGTCGCCTCCTCTCCAGGCTAAACATCCCCAGCTCCTTCAACCTTTCCTCATAGGATTTGGTCTCCAGACCCCTCACCATCTTCGTCACCCTCCTCTGGACCCGTTCCAGCTTGTCTATATCTTTTTTAAAATGTGGTGCCCAAAACTGAAAACAATACTCCAGGTGAGGTGTTACCAAAGCAGAGTAAAGCGATACCATCACATCACGTGATCTGGACACCATACTTCTGTTGATACAGCCCAAAATTGCATTTGCCTTTTTTAGCCACCGCATCACACTGTTGACCCTATGTTGATCCTATCCCCTCTTGAAGCTGGCTATGCTTGTAGCCACCGCCACCTCCTGTGGCAGTGAATTCCATGTGAACATGGATGTCCTTCAATAAACTCCTTATTTGATATGAATCAAGGACTGATTTTGCACTGAGGCTTGTTCCAAGTGGAGAGCCCTTTTGCCCCACAGCGCTTCTCTTGGTTTTCGCAGAAGCAGCCCCGGAGATGCGAGCTGGTGTGCCGCTTTTCCCGTGGCAAGCAGAAACCGCTTGTTAGAGGATCTTGCTTGCTGCAGAAAAGTGGCGCGCCAATGTGCAGCTCTGTGGAGCTTGTGCAAAAACCGAGAGAAGCGCCGGGAAGCAAAAGGGCTTTCTTCCTGGAACAAGCCTAGTGCGAAATCGGTCCAAGAGTTGATGAGAACTGCACAGAAGCTGACAAAGTGGAATCGATGGACATACAAAAATGAATTTCAGGAAAAGGACGCCCACTCTTAAGGTTACCAATCCCCAGGTGGGGGGGAGGGGATCCTCCGGTTTGGAGGCCCTCTCCCCACTTCAGGCTCATCAGAAAGCGGGCAGGGGAGGGAAATATCTGCTGGGCACTCCATTATTCTTTATAAAGATCGATTTCCGTAGGGGATAATGGAAAATTGATCTGTGGCTATCTGGGACTCTGGGAAGGCTGTTTTTTGAAGTAGAGGCACCAAATTCTCAGCATAGCATCCAGTGCTACCCCGCAAAACATCTTCCAAGTTTCAAAAGGATTGGATCAGGGGGTCCAATTCTATGAACCCAGAAAGAAGTTGCCCCAATCCATTATTTCCAGTGGAGGGAAGGCATTTAAAAGCTGCGCTGTCCCTTGAAATGTGATGGCCAGAACTCATTTGAGTGTTCAATTGTGCTGGTCACAGTTTTGCTCCTGGCTCCACCCTCAATGTCTCCTGACTCCACCCCCAAAATCTCTTGACTCCACCCCCATTGCCCCCAGATATTTCTTGAATTGGACTTGGCAACCCTAACCACTCTGCATAACAATGCAATTGCAGATGCTCAAAGGAACTTCAGATTCACAAAGAGCTCTGTCACCAAGGAGGTGGGCCTCCCAAAGGAACTGCAGAAACACACACACACTTGAAGGAAACACAGATTTTAATGGTCCTTACAGGCCATTTAAAGATTAAGTGGGAAACACATTGTACTAACAACGTATAACAGAGTAGACAAAAAGCACATGCGTTTTTGAAGCGATGAAAGACGAGCGCCGTTGTACAATTTTATGACAGGAAGGTTATGTCACGGAACCAGAGCATTGAGACAGACTGAGCGGAAGACGGTTCAGCAGCTATTTGATCCCGAATCGCATCTTTTTCTTCCGTTGTCTACTTCAGCATAGAGGGCCACTGGGGAGGCTGTTTGACCTGCTGCCTCATTTGTGGCTGGAAGATCGGTTGTTCGGGAGGCGGAACAAACACTGCTGGCTCCTTCAGCCCTTGAGGTGGGAAAAACGTCGCAGGCTGGGTTTGGAGTGGAGTCGGGACAAACGTGGGAGGTTGGGTTTGGAGACGAGGCTGGATAAACCCGGGAGATTGTTTTAGGCCTTGAGGCGGGTAAAAAGTTGGAGGTTGCTTTAGACCTTGAGGCGGGTAAAAACACGCCGGTCGCGTCGGACCTTGAGGCGGGACGAAAGCTGCGGGTTGTTTTAGGCCTTGAGGTGGATAGAAAGCCGCAGGTTGTTTTAGGCCTTGAGGAGGGATGAAGGCTGCAGGTTGCTTTGTCCAGGAAGGTGTGGGGTAAACACCATAACCATAGCTATCTCTGGAGCCACAGCAAGAACTTCCAGCCCGGTTGCACGAGGAACGAGAACACATCGTTTTGTTTGTCAGACTGGGCAATCCTGAAAGACAGAAAGAAACAAGCCATCGATGGTTGTTCACACATAGGATCGTAGAGGTGGAAGGGACCAGCCGCTGCATATAGTAAGCATCCAGAAGCCTTAGCGCCGAAGGCGTGAATTGCAGCTGGGAAATATGGTCTTCCCACGGTAGGAAAAAAAAAGTATTGTGATGGCTGTAACTGAACCAGTGACAGCTATCGTTGCCAAACTCAGTTGGATCATCCAGGAAAGATAAAACTGAAACATTGCTCCCAGATCGTCTCAACTTGATCTAGCTTATGACCAGCCATTGACCCTGTGCACTTTAGAAGAAGAAGATGATGAAGATATTGGATTTATATCCCGCCCTCCACTCTGAAGAGTCTCAGAGCGGCTCACAATCTCCTTTACCTTCCTCCCCCACAACAGACACCCTGTGAGGTAGATGAAGATATTGGATTTATATCCCGCCCTCCACTCTGAAGAGTCTCAGAGCGGCTCACAATCTCCTTTACCTTTCTCCCCCACAACAGACACCCTGTGAGGTAGATGAAGATATTGGATTTATATCCCGCCCTCCACTCCGAAGAGTCTCAGAGTGGCTCACAATCTCCTTTCCCTTCCTCCCCCACAACAGACACCCTGTGAGGTGGGTGCGGCTAAGAGGGCTCTCACAGCAACTGCCCTTTCAAGGTCAACCTCTGCCAGAGCTATGGCTGACCCAAGGCCATTCCAGCAGGTGCAAGTGGAGGAGTGGGGAATCAAACCCGGTTCTCCCAGATAAGAGTCCACACACTTAACCACTACACCAAACTGGCTCTCCACACCAAACTGGCTCTCTTTATATTCCCTTATTTTTTTTTCTTAAAAAAAGGAGAATTTAATGTTGAGCAATTAATAACCAGGCCAAGAAGGGCTAAACATCCTCTGTATTTTAATGTATTCTTTTTTTTTTTGTATAGCATTGGAAGAGTGAATGTAGTGTAACACAAGGGCTATTGAAATATAACAGCAGTCTCAATTACTCTGAACCATTAAGAAAGATACTTTACGCATTAGTTTTCTACTTTGACCTATTTATTGCTCCACTGTTTTCTCCATGTAATTAAATCCAAACATATGTGACCTATAAACTTAGTTTGTTTTTGCTATTTAGTCTTTGTATGTGTCAAAACATCTTCAATAAGTTGTATGCTAATTTGCTGTTCACCTATGTAGAGGCATCTATCTATCTATCTATCTATCTATCTATCTATCTATCTATCTATCTATCTATCTATCTATCTATCTATCTATCTATCTATCTATCTATCTATCTATCAATCTATCATCTGCCTGAAACATTAACTTTCATTTATTTGTTGTTAGTCACCCTGAGCTTGTCAGGGAAGGGCGGGATATAAATCTGATTAAATAAATAAATAAAATTTCTACGTAGCTGAAGTATGCCTGCACACAAAAACTAGTACTTTGAATAAACTTTTGTTGGTCTTAAAGGTGCCACCGGATTCAAAATTTGTTCTACTGCTTCAGACCAACACGGCTGCACTCCTGGGTCTAATAACCAGGGCTGATTCTGCACAAACCTTGCAACGGGCCAGGCTCCCATTTCTCTCTGGCGCGAGCTAGTGATTTCGCACCAGCAGCTCCGCGCCGCCATTCTGCATGGGGAAAACCCGCAATTTGCTGCACTGCCGTGTAAACCTGAAAAAAAACCCAGGTTTACGCTGCGGCGTGGCAAATTGCGGGTTTTCCCTATGCAAAATGGCGGAGCGGAGCAGCTGGTGCAAAATCGCTAGCTTGCTCCAAAGAGAAATGGGAGCTTGGTGCGGAGCAAGGTTAGTGCGGAATCAGCCCAGGCCTTCTTTGGAGCAGTAACCTGAGAGGGAAGGTAAGAATCTTCGCATTCCCACTACCGATCTTGCAAGCAATGCTATGTCAGCAGCGTATAATAGTGCTGGCTGTTTCAGGGAGGTGAAGCCTGGTGAATGGAAATCATTACAGGACAGGGAGGAGCACCAATCACTAATATAAATATTAAATAAGAGTGATGGAAGTGATGGGTGATCCACACCCATATTCAATATAATTTGACCTGACAGCTGACTCAGAGGGACCACACCTCGCTTCTGCTTCTGCTTTTACTACTGGTATTCCCCCTCGGATTAAAAATGTCAGCGTATTTTCTTCTGCTGGCAATATCAAGATGATTTATATTAGCGTGGCTTGAATGCGTTGCCATCAGCGATTGCAATGGGAAGGTATCAAGCTATCAAGAGCCAGTTTGGTGGAGTGGTTCAGTGTGCGGACTCTTATTTGGAAGGACCGGGTTCGAATCCCCACTCCTCCACTTGCAGCTGCTGGAACGGCCTTGGGTTAGCCATAGCTCTTGAACGCGTCGTCCTTGAAAGGGCAGTGGCCGTGAGAGCTCTCTTGGCCTCACCCACCCCACAGGGGAAGAAGATAAAGGAGATTGTAAGCCGCTTTGAGACTCTGATTCAGAGAGAAGGGCGGGGTATAAATCCACCTTCTTCTTCTTCCACCTCCTGAAGATGTCCAAAGAGGGGGTCCCTCTCAACATTTCAAGGAGTCCATTCCTCAAAGCAGGAGCTGTGAGGGTAAAGGCCCATGTGCCAGATCTGCACTTCTGAATCCCATATTTAGGAAATGCTTCTCCAAACTCCAAAGAAGCCAATGTACCCCAGCAATGCCTTGCCACTTTGATCAAGACTTAGGCCGTTTTCCCACTGAGCTTACCTCGGAGCGACGTCCCTCTTCACCGCGCAGCGTCTGCACGGATTTCCCACCAACTGCTCCGAGTAACCAAGTAGAGTCGTGGCTTTTGCGTTGCTAACGTAAACTGGTTTTTAGCGGTTTCCATTTGCGACGCAAAAGGTCGGGAACTTCCTGATTCCTTCAAGCAGCCTTGGAGCAGTTGGTGGGAAATCTGCGCAGATGCTGCGCGGTGAAGAGGGACGTCGCTCCGAGGTAAGCTCAGTGGGAAAACGGCCTTAGTCTTGAAAGAAAGGGGTATTCTTTCTCAGACAAGCAACAGGGGAATCTTGTAGAAATATAAGCTGGTTTTAATGACCAACACTGAAGTCCTCAAGAGGGCGGAGGTTACCAGCATCGAGGCACTGCTGTTGAAGACGCAGCTGCGCTGGGCAGGGCATATTTCTAGGATGGAAAACCACCGCCTTCCCAAGATTGCCCTGTATGGCGAACTCTCCACCGGCCATCGAAATAGAGGGGCACCAAAGAAGAGGTACAAGGACTCCTTGAAGAAATCCCTTAGCACCTGTCACATCAACCATCACCAGTGGTCTGACCTAGCCTCAGATCGCAAAGCATGGAGGCACACCATCCACCAGGCTGTCTCTTCCTTTGAGAACGCACGCATAGCTGGTCTTGAGGACAAAAGGAGATTGAGGAAGAATCGCACTGCTACAGGACCAACCCTAAATCAGACTTTTCCCTGCAACCGCTGTGGCCGGACCTGCCTGTCCCACATTGGTCTTGTCAGCCACCAGCGAGCCTGCAGCAAACGTGGACTATTGCACCCTTCTTAAATCTTCGTTCGCGAAGCCAAGCCGAGAGAGAGAGAGAGAGAGAGAGAGAGAGACAGCTTCCCTTTGATGCATGCAAATTGTTAGCGAAGAGAAGTACAGAAAGCAGTTACAGACTTACCCTGATTGCCAACTGGAGCTTGTATGGGAGGAGAAGACCTCAAATAGATGTGTGACTCCTCGGACTGTGGGATCGTTTATATGGCCCGAAAGACTTCCTCCAGCAGAATAAATTCCTCACTTAGGACTTAATGAGGATGGTGGTGTGTTCAGAAGATGATGACCCACGTTTCCTTTGATTGGTATGACCTTATGGAATTCTTCCAAGGTGCTATCAGGGAAGAAGGAAAGCAGCTTTGCAATGTGACCTTTCATTCTGCCGTAGGGGTTGGTTTTGTATTGCATAATAGACTTATCAACAAGCATTGGTCATGATTGCCTGACAAATGAGTGGCTGTCCAATAAGACGGTTCATTAGCAAGACGAGTTTCTGAATTCTTTGACGACACCTCACGGAGACGATTGTTCGGAGACGTGTGGCTTGAAGATAAGCAAGACATCTATGAATCTTGTTCTGAAGCAAGGTCATGCATTTAGAGCATCCCCCTGAAGTCCTCTTAGAGCAGAAGACTCCAAATTCTGGAAGAGGGGTCCTGTGCTCCAGTGGATATTGAAATAGTAATTGAGGCGTTGTCTTGAGAGTTGTCTTGAGAGCCAGTTTGGTGTAGTGGTTAAGTGTGTGGACTCTTATCTGGGAGAAGCGGGTTTGATTCCCCACTCCTCCACTTGCAGCTGCTGGAATGGCCTTGGGTCAGCCATAGCTCTGGCACAGGTTGTCCTTGAAAGGGCAACTGCTGTGAGAATCCTTTCAGCCCCACTCACCTCACAGGGTCTGCTGTGGGGGAGGAAGAAGAAGAAGAAGAAGAAGAAGAAGAAGAAGAAGAATTGCAGATTTATACCCCACCCTTCTCTCTGAATCAGAGACTCAAAGCGGCTTACAATCTCCTTATCTTCTCCCCCCACAACAGGAAGGAAAAGGAGATTGTGAGCCACTCTGAAACTCTGAGATTCAGAGTGGAGGGCGGGATATAAATCAAATATCTTTGTTTTCTTCTAGAAATGGATGGTCCAAAATATAGCTGAATCCAAGGAGCCACTGAAAATGAATTTAGAACCTCTGTGGTAGAGTGACACCTATCTCACAGGGTGTCTGTTGTGGGGAGAAGAAGGGAAGGGGGTTGTAAGCTGCTTTGAGACTCCAAGTGAAGGGCAGGGTATAAATCCAATCTCTTTTTTCTATTAGAATTTCACATCTATACATAGTGTTCTGAAAGAACTGATAAAAGGAATTACTTCTTCACCCAAAGGGTGATTCACACATGGAATGCACTGCCACAGGAGGTGGTGACAGCTGCCAGCATAGCCTGCTTCAAGAGGGGATTGGATAAACATTTGGAGCAGCGGTCCATCAGGGGCTATTAGCCACAGCGTATTGTTGGAACTCTCTGTCTGGGGCAGTGATGCTCTGTATTCTTGTGCTTGGGAAGGCATAGTGGGAGGGCTTCTAGTGTTCTGGCCCCACTAGTGGAGCTTTTGATGGTGCCTGGTATTTTTGGCCACTGTGTGACAGTGTTGGACTGGATGGGCCATGATCCAACATGGCTTCTCTTATGTTCTTACGTTGTCATAATAACTTAGGGCTGAGAAGCCAAATGTCATCTTACACACACACACACACACACAAAGGGATAGATGTTTACACACAAAGAGAGGATAGTTGTTTCACAAACAAGGTAAAGAAGCTACTATCAATTTCATGGAGCAGTTAGATTTAACAGCTAGATGCATAAGAACATAAGAGAAGCCATGTTGGATCAGGCCAATGGCCCATCCAGTCCAACACTCTGTGTCACACAGTGGCCAAAAAAAATTATACACACACACACACACACTGTGGCTAATAGCCACTGATGGACCTCTGCTCCATATTATTATCTAAACCCCTCTTGAAGGTGGCCATGCTTGTGGCCGCCACCACCTCCTGTGGCAGTGAATTCCACATGTTAATCACCCTAAACAAAGTAACTTAGCCTACGTCGTCATGAGAAAGAACACTGGCACGGGATTTTGTTGATTCATCAGCCCTAAGCCACAACTCATTTTAAATATCCTTAGGCAGCTAAGATTTTTTACTCTGATGCTTATTCATCCGCTCACCCCCTCCAATGTGCAATATCGATTATCTGTTTTGGAAGCTCTCTGCATTAAAGAAATGCTATAACCGTACAAAGCCTTTATTACTCAGGCAGTAAAAAGCCTTCAGAAGATAGAAATGTTTGACCTGTCTGTTGAAACCCAACTGTTCCAATGAAGGCACCATGATGGAAAAGGCGGTCTGGGTGTCTGCCACCCTACCTAAGAACAGAAAAGAAGCCATCTTGGATCAGGCCAATGGCCCATCTAGTCCAACACTCTGTGTCACATAAGAACATAAGAGAAGCCATGCTGGATCAGGCCAATGGCCCATCCAGTCCAACACTCTGTGTCACGCAGTGGCCAAAAAACCAAGTGCCATCAGGAGATCCACCAGGGAGGCCAGGACATCCCAGAACACTGGGAAGATACAATGTTTAACTCATTTATGAAATGAAGTCCTCTCTGGCAAACTGAGAGGCCAAAGAGAGATTGGATTGCCTCAAAAACTGTCAGGAGTGGCACTTTAACATCTCTGGGGAGGAAGAATAAAGAATGTCACAGGAGGTAGTGGTGGTGGTGGCTACAAGCATAGATGGCTCCATGATGGGACTGGATAAGTATATAGAGGGGAGGTCCATCAGTGGCTGTTAGCCACAGATTATTGTTGAAACTCTCTGTCTGGGCTAGTGATGCTCTGTATTCTTGGTGCTTGTGAGGGGCAACAGTGTGAGGACTTCTAGTGTCCTAGCCCCACTGATGGACCTCCTGATGGCACCTGGGTTTTTGAGCCAATGTGTGTCACAGAGGGTTGGACTGGATGGGCCTTTGGCTTGATCCAAGATGGCTTCTCTTATGGGCTCTCCACTGGGCTCTACTCCTATCACACAGCAAAGCTCTTCTCAAGACCGACATGGTGCCATTCTCTGCCCCAACCAGATATCAAATAGAATCAACAGACTTGGTCTGCAGCAAACGCCTGCCAAACTGGTTTGTATCAGGTTTTCCAAAATACTGCGCTTGCACAAGAACACTGCTGAATCAAACTGATTGGCAGCTTTTAGAATCCCTAAGGGCTACTTAAATGAACCTCGAAGGGTAGGATTTTATTGAAACACAGCATTTATTGATGAGTGACTAATATGATTTGTGACTGATCTAGTCATCTGTTTAGACAATTGCCCGAGGAGCAGAAAGCGGCCCCGTGGCGCAGAGTGGTAAAGCAGCAGTAATGCAATACTGTGGTCCGAACTCTCTGCTCACGACCTGAGTTCGATCCCTGGCAGAAGCTGGGTTTTCAGGTAGAAGAAGAAGAAGAAAAGAAGATATTGGATTTATATCCTGCCCTCCACTCCGAAGAGTCTCAGAGCGGCTCACAATCTCCTTTCCCTTCCTCCCCCACAACAGACACCCTGTGAGGTAAATGAAGATATTGGATTTATATCCCGCCCTCCACTCCGAAGAGTCTCAGAGCGGCTCACAATCACTTTTCCCTTCCCCCCCCCCACAACAGACACCCTGTGAGGTAGATGAAGATATTGGATTTATATCCCGCCCTCCACTCCGAAGAGTCTCAGAGCGGCTCACAATCTCCTTTCCCTCCCCCCCCACAACAGACACCCTGTGAGGTAGATGAAGATATTGGATTTATATCCCACCCTCCACTCCGAAGAGTCTCAGAGCGGCTCACAATCTCCTTTCCCTTCCTCCCCCACAGCAGACACCCTGTGAGGTAGATGAAGATATTGGATTTATATCCCGCCCTCCACTCCGAAGAGTCTCAGAGCGGCTCACAATCTCCTTTCCCTTCCTCCCCCACAACAGACACCCTGTGAGGTGGGTGGGGCTGGAGAAGGCTCTCACAGCCAGCTCGAGGTTGACTCAGCCTTCCATCCTTCCGAGGTCGGTCAATTGAGTCCCCAGCTTGCTGGGGGGAAAGCGTAGAGGACCGGGGATGGCAGTGGCAAACCACCCCGTAAAAAGTCTGCCGTGAAAACGTGAAAGCAACGTCACCCCAGAGTCGGAAAAGACTGGTGCTTGCACAGGGGACTGTTCCTTTCCTTTTCCTTTCCTGAGGAGCAGAACAGTGTATGTTCAAGCATCCCTACTGGTGTAGAGGAGACAGAGAGTGTTTGGTCTTTGAGTGCAGACATTGGGATAGGATAAAGACGGTGCTATTCAAAGTCCTAAAAGATGATGCTGTTAAAGCGATGCGCACATAATGTCAACAAATTTGGAAAACGCAACAGTGGCCACAGGACTGGAAAAGGTCAGTTTCTATCCCAATCCCAAAAAAGGGTAATGCCAAGGAATGTTCAAACTATCGCACCATTGCACTCATTTCACATGCCAGCAGGGTCATGTTAAAGATCCTCCAAGCTAGGCTTCAGCGGTATGTCGATTGGGAACTACCGGAAGTTCAAGCTGGGTTTCGGAACGGTAAAAGAACTAGAGATCAAATTGCCAACATTCGCTGGATTATGGAGAAAGCATGGGAGTATCAGAAAAAACGTCTATTGCTGTTTGATTGACTATGCTAAAGCCTTTGATTGTGTGTGGATCACAACAAACTGTGGCAAGTCCTTAAAGAGATGGGAGTACCAGACCACCTCACATGTCTCCTGAGAAGCCTGTATAAGGGTCAAGAAGCAACTGTCAGAACGGGATATGGAACAACTGATTGGTTTAGAATAGGAAAAGGAGTTCGACAAGGATGTATAGTGTTACCCTGCTTATTTATTTATTTATTTATTTATTACATTAAGCTTATATCCCGCCCTCTCCGCAAGCAGGCTCAGGGCGGCTCACAACATTACATCACTACCATTAAAACCAATAAAACACATAAAACAATTACATATTTAAATTATTTAAAACCATTTCACGGTGCTGTGTTAATACAGTACAACATAGGCGGTTCTGAAAATTCGGTGGTGACCACCAGGACTCTACATGGTGCTCTATATGATGTCCAGTGGCAGCTCTCTCTCAGTTAGATATCGAAGGCCTGTTGGAACAATTCGGTCTTACAGGCCCTGCGGAACGTAGGCAGATTCCGCAGGGCCCTTATGGCCTCTGGGAGAGTGTTCCGGAGTTCTGGCGCTGCCACCGAGAAAGCCCTGGTTCGTGTCATATGCAACCTGGCTTCTTTTGGTCCAGGGATGGACAGTAAGAACATAAGAGAAGCCATGCTGGAACAGGCCAATGGCCCATCCAGTCCAGCACTCTGTGTCACACAGTGGCAAAAAAAATTATATATACACACACACTGTGGCTAATAGCCACTGATGGACCTCTGCTCCATATTTTTATCTAAACCCCTCTTGAAGGTGGCTATGCTTGTGGCCGCCACCACCTCCTGTGGCAGTGAATTCCACATGTTAATCACCCTTTGGGTGAAGAAGGACTTCCTTTTATCCATTTTAACCTGTCTGCTCAGCAATTTCATCAAATGCCCACGAGTTCTTGTATTGTGAGAAAGGGAGAAAAGTACTTCTTTCTCTACTTTCTCCATACCATGCATTATCTTGTAAACCTCTATCATGTCACCTGCAGTCGACGTTTCTCCAAGCTAAAGAGTCCCAAGCGTTTCAACCTTTCTTCATAGGAAACTGTTCCAGCCCTTTAATCATTCTAGTTGCCCTTTTCTGGACTTTCTCCAATGCTATAATATCCTTTTTGAGGTGCGGCGACCAGAACTGCACACAGTACTCCAAATGAGACCGCACCATTGATTTATACAGGGGCATTATGATACTGGCTGATTTGTTTTCAATTCCCTTCCTAATAATTCCCAGCATGGCGTTGGCCTTTTTTATTGCAAACACACACTGTCTTGACATTTTCAGTGAGTTATCTACCATGACCCCAAGATCTCTCTCATGGTCAGTCTCTGCCAGTTCACACCCCATCAACTTGTATTTGTAGCTGGGATTCTTGGCCCCTATGTGCATTACTTTGCACTGGCGACATTGAACCGCATCTGCCACGTTGACGCCCACTCACCCAGCCTCAACAGATCCCTTTGGACTTCCTCACAATCCTCTCTGGTTCTCACCACCCTGAACAATTTAATTTATATGCAGAGTACATCATGCGGAATGCTGGCCCGGATGAAGCAGAAGGAGGAATTGCCAGGGAAATCATCAACAACAGATATGCAGATGATACCACTCCAATGGGAGAAAGTGAGGAGGGCCTAAAGAACCTCTTGTTGAGGGTGAAAGAGGAGAGCACAAAAGTAGGCTTGAAACTCAACATAAAAAAACCCAAAAAAAACCCCGAAGATCACACTAACTCAGCTTAGAGGGAACACTGGTTGAGAGCCCCATCCTTGACCTTGACCTAGGCTCTTTGGCACCCTAGGAAAGGCTAACGACTTGTGCCCCCCCTCTCAATCTCTCTCTCTCACACACATGGGCCCCTAGGATAGAATATAGATATTGGGTCACCACTGCGTTGCGACCTCAGAAAAAGGGTTTAAAGTTTAAAACCTCTTATCTGGTGTCGTGCCACAGCGGCGGCTGGATCTCTCCATTCTATCCTCTGGGTCCATAGAGTAGAATGGAGTCCGTTCTATCGTGTGGGCCCTAGATGATTGCCTAATTCGCCTAGTGGGTGGTCCGACCCGGGGCTCCCAGAATCACTAAAGCACGCTTGGGGCATCCACTTCTGGAAAGAGTTGTCAAGCATGGGCCAGCAACCTCTGGGATCTTGGGGGGAAGGGGATTCACTGACACGGCGACAACATTTATGGATTATCACTGAGAAATGATGTCTGCATCAGCAGCTCTCTAGGAATTTTCATAAGATAGAGATTAGGGAAATGGACACAGCAACGAGCGGTGATGTCCCCATGTCTGTGCTGTCATTCACCCTCTGATTTTTCTCTTGCTACTCAAGTTGGGTGAGAGTGAGGGTGAGGAGAGGAGGTTGCCTGCTATGAACAAGCAAATGGGGGGGGCGGTGGGGGAGAAGCAAAATGCCTCCATGTGCAACGTGTCCCACAAAACAAATGGTGTATCTGCCCATGTGGATTATAATTCATTGCCTGTGTGGGTTATACTTCATTGGCATGCCCGTGAGGTCCATTCGAACCCAAGTCCTTGAGCGCCGCTCTCGAATTCATAACCATATCAGGGATGCCTTTTTGGCTGAACGTTATGTACAAAAAGGCCGTTCAGCTGAGGACTTGCAGTTCTGCGTCTTTTATAAGCATCTACCTAGACCTTTTGTCTCTCACAATATTAATTGTGAGGGCGAATTTGACATTTTTGTCTCACTATGTAATTTTAGATTTTATACATTTTAAATTGTTTTTTTTTTAAAAAAAAACTGTTGAACATGAACAAATATGAACATATGAAGCTGCCTTATACTGAATCAGACCTTTGGTCCATCAAAGTCAGTATTGTCTTCTCAGACTGGCAGCGGCTCTCCAGGGTCTCAAGCTGAGGCTTTTCACACCTCTTCGCCTGGACCCTTTTTTGGAGATGCCGGGGATTGAACCTGGGACCTTCTGCTTCCCAAGCAGATGCTCTACCACTGAGCCACCGTCCCTCCCCTAACTGGCAGCGGCTCTCCAGGTTCTCAGGCTGAGGTTTTTCACACTTATTTGCCTGGACCCTTTTTTGGAGATGCCAGGGATTGAACCTGGAACCTTCTGCTTCCCAAGCAGATGCTCTACCACTGAGCCACCGTCCCTTCCCTAACTGGCAGCGGCTCTCCAGGGTCTCAAGCTGAGGCTTTTCACACCTATTTGCCTGGACCCTTTTTTGGAGATGCCAGGGATTGAACCTGGGACCTTCTGCTTCCCAAGCAGATGCTCTACCACTGAGCCACTGTCCCTCCCCACCGTCCCTGTTGATTGTTTTTATGATGTAACCTGTCCTGAGCCTGTTCTATACGGGAAGGGCGGGCTAACGATCGAATAAAATAAAATAAAATAAAATAATCAGATTTTGTTACAAAAAGGAAACACAATCACCGTTTTCCCACACCGCTTACTTCAGAGTGATGTCCCTCTTCACCGCGCAACGTCTGCTCGGATTTCCCACTATTTGCTCCGCAGAAGCAGGAAGTGCCGGGGCTTCTGCGTCGCAAATGTAAATCGCTAAAACCCAGTTTACGTTAGTGACGCAAAAGCCGCAGCTCTTCCTGATTCTGCGGAGCAGATGGTGGGAAATCCAAGCAGACGCTGCGCGGTGAAGAGGGACGTCACTCCGAGGTAAGCTGTGTGGGAAAACGGTAGACTTGTTTATTATGTGAAGACTTTTTTCTCCACATGGTCTGAATTGAAACATGGACTTTTCTTCGTATGTTTAAAAAAAAACTTGCGCAGTTGAAAACAGATGCACAAGCTAAGACCTCTCAGCACTGTGCCTTTAAGGATCAAAACCCTTCTGTAGCAGATTCACACTCAGAGCCTTTAATTTTGAACACTGTGTTGCTCTCTGGATGAGAACCCTGCCCTGCAACAAGTTAGTCAGCCTTTGTGTGTGATTTGGGAATCTGAATAATTTACATGGGGTGAGTGTTTAATGATTGCTTGAATTATGTATGCTGAAGACATATGGTTTACTCGTTCTGATTATCTTTTGAACCATTCCATCTACAAATCGTTATTATGACATGAAGAAGGCTTTCCTTCGGAAGCACAATTTGCACCTAGGATCAGGGGTGGAATTCTAGCAGGAGCTCCTTTGCATATTAGGCCGCACCCCCCTGTTGTAGCCAATCCTCCAAGAGCTTACAGGGCTCTTTTTTGTAAGCTCTTGGAGGCTTGGCTACATTGGGGGGGGGGGGTGCAGCCTAATATGCAAAGGAGCTCCTGCTAGAATTCCACCCCTGCTTATACTGAATCAGACCCTCGGTCCATCAAAATCAGTCTTGTCTACTTAGACTGGTAGTGGCTCTCCAGAATCTCAGGTTGAAGTCTTTCATGTCACCTGCTGCCTGGTTCTTTAATTGGAGATGCTGGGGATCGAACTTGGGACCTTCTGCATGCCTAGTAGATGCTCTGCCACTGAGCCACCCCTTCCTAGGATACACAGATCAAGGGAAGAAGACCAGTGCTCCAAGATACATGGAGTAAAAGAATTTCAAGTATTTTTTGAACACACACACACACATGGACCTACACATTTTTGGAACATTAGGTTGTGTGCAAATTCATATTGTTATCAAAACTTTGAAATTCTAAAATGCTTTAGAAGGCCAGTGTACACCCACTTTAACTGTGGGCAAGTTGATTGTAAATCTATCAGTGGCTGTGAGCAGCACATCTTGTTGGAGTGACTGTGTGAATCCGCTTGAATTGCGTGCGCCTGTGAGCACATCTTGTATCAATAGATGAGTGGCCATGAGCATGTCTCATGACTTCGAAGCTGCTTGTTTGGCTCATGATGTTTTTCTGTCATCGATTATGTTATTGGCAGGGCTTTTTTTCATTGCAGGAACTCCTTTGCATATTAGGCAACGCCCCCCAAGGTAGCCAGTCCTCCTGGAGTTCACAGTAGGCCCTGAAAGAAGAGCCCTGTAAGCCCTTGGAGGTTTGGCTACCGGGGTGGAATTCTAGAAAGAGCTCCTTTGCATATTAGGCCACACCCCTCTCAGGTAGCCAATCCTCCTGGAGCTCACAGTAGGCCCTGAAAGAAGAGCCCTGTAAGCTCTTGGAGGATTGGCTACCTCAGGGGTGTGTGGCCTAATATGCAAAGGAGTTCCTTCTAAAAAAAATGTCCTGGTTATTGGATGTATAGAGAGTGCATCAGAAATTTGGTTAACATGATTCTCAGTTTTCAAAAGTTTTTATTAGTTTCAGAAAGGTTTGGAAAATAAGGATCGGGGAAAAAGGCGGATGAAAGCACAATACATTCTGGTCTTGTTTTATGTAAAATACTTTCCAAAAACAAAAGAATAATTCTACAGTATTTTCTTTACATAAGTTGCCTCATCTTTTTTTTTATCTAAGCTATATATAATCCATTTTAAAATTGTATAATGTAAATCTTCAGTTATTTTCTAACGATTTCCCAATTTCGTTCAAAACAAATTTGATAATTCTAATAGAGATAAATGTTATAATATAAAACACAGGGGAAAAAGAAAAAAAATCAGATCACACCAGGGAATCTTAAGAGTCTTGAGTGTCCAGCCAGGCATACAGTCTCATCCAATTTTTTCTTGCTTCTTCTTTAGATTTCCCAGCCATCAACTGGGATAAAAAGTCCAGCTCTGCTGTCTCTAAAACTTTTCCCACCAAGTCCATTTTCGTGGTTAACATGATTCTTAGCAAGCTCTTAATGGTAAGAGATTTTTTAAATAAATAAATATATATATATATATATATTGCTGTCAAGTCACAGCTAACTTCTGGTGACCCCGTAGTATTTTTCAGACAAGAGACATTCAGAAGTGGTTTTCCCCGGGCCACGTGGGGATTCTCCCACCCTAGAGGTTCCCAACCTGCTGACCCACATTGGGCCAGCAGGGGGAACCTCCTCCGGCATTGCCAGTGTGACGGCATCACCCGGAAGTGACATCATTGTCCCAGAGACGTCGCTCGCCGGCTGCTCTAGGCGTTTCCGGGGGAACTATGTTTTCCCCAGATGCTCTAGCGATTCGGGAGGGAAAACTCTATGGTGCGATAGGTCCCCCTCTGGAAGCCGCAGGTGGACTTGGGAACCCTATGTTTGCCGTAGTCTGCCTTTGCAGAGTGCCCTGGTGTCCTTTGGTAGTCTACTAATACTAGTCAGGGCTGACCCAGCTTAGCTTCTGGGATGTGTTGAGACTGGGCTCGTCTGTGCTATCTAGGTCAGGAAACGATAAGAGTTGCAATAATGAAAACAATAATTATAACGAGTGTACAATGATTCATCTATATTGTCTCCGTGTAATCCCATCAGATACTATCTCTGTCTGGTACATTTTTATCCTGCCTTTCCTCTGAGGAACTCAGAGCTGCGTGCTGGGGGTGGGGTGGGGGTGCTATTTGTGGATTTCCTGCCTTGTGCAGGGGGTTGGACTAGATGACCCTGATGAATTTACCCTATTTTGCAAGGGGTTGGATTAGATGACCCTGGAGGTCCCTTCCAACTCTATGATTAGAATCATAGAGTTGGAAGGGACCTCCAGGGTAATCTAGTCCAACCCCCTGCACAATGCAGGAAACTTACAAATACCTCCTCCTAAATTCACAGGATCTTCATTGCTGTCAAATGGCCATCTAGCCTCTGTTGAAAAACCTTCGAGGAAGGAGAGCCCACCACCTCCCGAGGAAGCCTGTTCCACTGAGGAACCGCTCTAACCATTAGGAAGTTCTTTCTAATGTTGAGCCAGAAACTCTTTTGATTTAATTTCAATTCGTTGGTTCTAGTCCTACCTTCTGGGGCCACAGAAAACAATTCCACACCATCCTCTTTAGGACAGCCCTTCAAGTACTTGAAGATGGTAATCCTATCACCTCTCAGCCACCTCCTCTCCAGGCTAAACATTCCCAGCTCCTTCAACCATTCCTCATAGGACTTGGTCTCCAGACCCCTCACCATCTTCATCGCCCTCCTCTGGACCTGTTCCAGCTTGTCTATATCCTTCTATGATTGTATGATTCCTTCCCCAACCTATCTTGGTGAAAACTCTGTGAGGCAGGTGAGGCTGAAGTTAACCTGACAGATCCCATATTGCCACTCTTCCATGAATCTAACCCTTTTGGAAACCAGCTATCCTCGTCGCAGTTACTACATCCACTGGCAATACATTCTACAATTTAATTACTCATTGAGTAAAAAAGCGTTTCCTTTTGTCTCTCTTGCACCTATTGCTCAGCAACTTCAACTTCAACTCAGAAACGTCAAAGAGTTTCCGGCTCAACATTAGGAAGAACACCCTGACCGTTAAAGCAGTTCCTCAGTGGAACAGGCTTCCTCGGGAGGTGGTGGGCTCTCCTTCCTTGGAGGTTTTTAAGCAGAGGTTAGATGGCCATCTGACAGCAGTGAAGATCCTGTGAATTTAGGGGGAGGTGTTTGTGAGTTTCCTGCATTGTGCAGGGGGTTGGACGAGATGACCCTGGAGGTACGTTCCAACTCTATGATTCTAATCATAGAGTTGGAAGGGACCTCCAGGGTCATCTAATCCAACCCCTTGCAAAATGGGGTAAATTCATCAGGGTCTGAAAGCAATGTCACCCCAGAGTCGGAAAGGACTGGTGCTTGCAGAGGGGACTACCTTTACCTTTTTTTGCCATTGCCTTCCCCATCTACAGTCATCTACAGTTTACTCCCAGCAATCTGGGTACTCATTTTACCGACCTCGGAAGGATGGAAGGCTAAGTCAACCCTGAGCCGGCTACCTGAACCCAGCTTCTGCCAAGATCGAACTCAGGTCGTGAGCAGAGCTTGGACTGCAGTATTGCTGCTTACCACTCTGTGCCCTGGGGCTCCTCTTTTATAGAGATACCTTGCCCAAGTTGAGATACTGAACTATCTTGAAGTCCCTTGTCTGACCTTGAAACATAAGAGAAGCCATGTTGGATCAGGCCAATGGCCCATCCAGTCCAACATTCTGTGTCACACAGTGGCCAAAATTTTTATATATATACATATATATACACACTGTGGCTAATAGCCACTGATGGACCTCTGCTCCATATTTTTATCTAACCCCCTCTTGAAGCTGGCTATGCTTGTGGCCGCCACCACTTCCTGTGGCAGTTAATTCCACATGTTAATCACCCTTTGGGTGAAGAAGTACTTCCTTTTATCCGTTTTAACCTGTCTGCTCAGCAATTTGATTGAATGCGCACGAGTTCTTGTATTGTGAGAAAGGGAGGAAAGTACTTCTTTCTTTACTTTCTCCATCCCATGCATAATCTTGCAAACCTCTATCATGTCACCCCGCAGTCGACGTTTCTCCAAGCTAAAGAGCCCCAAGCGTTCCAACCGTTCTTCATAGGGAAAGTGTTCCAGCCCTTTAATCATTCTCGTTGCCCTTCTCTGGACTTTCTCCAATGCTATAATATCCTTTTTGAGGTGCGGTGACCAGAATTGCACACAGTACTCCAAATGAGACTGCACCATCGATTTATACAGGGACATTATGATACTGGCTGATTTGTTTTCATTTCCCTTCCTAATAACTCCAAGCATGGCATTGGCCTTTTTTATTGCAATCGCACACTGTCTTGACATTTTCAGTGAGTTATCTACCATGACCCCATGATCTCTCTCTTGGTCAGTCTCTGCCAGTTCAGAAGTTATCTGCCTAATTTCCCTCACTGGGTAGGTTATTCCTAATAATGCCCCCCCCCCAATGAATCCCAGAAATCTCTTAATGATAAGAGTAGTAATAAGAAAAACAATAATTAGCATTAGTACTACTTTAACATAGTCAAAATGATTCACCTAGTTTGTCTCAGTCTTCCGCACAGCCATACGATTAGATATGATCTCCATCTCGTACATTTTTACCCTGCCTTTCCTCTGAGAAGAGATCAGCATCCTTGGGTCGACCTTCCCACCCTGTGTTGGCAAGAATCCCACAAGGCACGTGGAGCTGAGAGAATGTGACCGGCCTGAGGTTATGTCTCCTTCATGAATCTGTCTAACTCCTTTTGAAATCATGGCTATCACGATATGCAGTGGTAATGAATTCCACAATTTAATTATTCATTGGGTGTCCTCGATTTCTAGTATTATTGAAGATTATGATACAGCTCCATCTTTCCACGTTCTCTACTCCATACATGATTTTTTAAACCTCTGTCACGATCCCCTTTACCATCTTTCTTGTTCCAAGCTAATAAGCCCCAGGTTTCAAGCCACAGAAACAATCCATCAAAATCTTAACAAGAATATGCCAACGAATAGGGAAATCAAAACAGTGGTCAACAAACTGGAAACATTTGACCTAGATTCCAGTTCTGAAAAAAAAGGGAGATGTCAAAGACTGCAGCAACTCTTGGACCATTGCCTTAATTTCTCATGCAAGTAAGGTGTTGCCCAAAATCTTACAACAAAGATTGTTACTTTATATGAAACAGATGTTCAAGCTGGAGTCAGAAAAGAAAGAGTCACTAGAGATTGTATTCCAAATTTGCATTGGTTACTGGAGATTATGAGAGTATTTCAGAAGAATATCAGCTTGCGTTTCATAGTTTACAGCAAAGCTTTTGCCTGTGGGGATCATGGAAAGCTATGACTGGTTTTAAAAGAAATGGGTGTGACTCAATATCTAATTGTTTTGACACACAACGCTACTCCATACAAGAGGCTACAGTGTAAGAGAATGATGTGTTTTATCTCCCATCTCCTCCATCTATATGCATGACATATCATAAGGAAAGATGGATTTAATTTAGACAAAAGTGGAGTGAAAATGGGTAGAAGGAACATTAACCATTTGTGATGTATGGGTGACAGCACATTACTGGCAGAAAACTGTGAAGACCTGAAACAACTACTGCTGAAAGTTAAAGCAGAAAGAACCAAAGAAGAATCACAGCTGAACATCAAGAAGACAAAAGTAACGACTACCAGGGAATTGCATAGCTTTAAGGTTGACGTTGAGGGAATTGAAATGGTTCAAGATCATGAGAACATAAGAGAAGCCCATCCAGTCCAACACTCTGTGCCACACAGTGGCAAAAAAAAAAAACCAGGTGCAATCCGGAGGTCCATCAGTGGGGCCAGGACACTAGAAGCCCTCTCACTGTTACCCCTAAGAATACAGAGCATCGTTTGTCCCAGACAGAGAGTTACAACAATATGCTGTGGCTAATAGCCATTGATGCACCTCTGCTCCATATGCTGATCCATTCCGCTCTTGTAGCTGTCTATGCTTGTAGCCGCCACCACATAAGAACATAAAAGAAGCCACGTTGGATCAGGCCAATGGCCCATCCAGTCCAACACTCTGTGTCACACAGTGGCCAATATATGTGTGTGTGTGTACACACAGACACACATATACGGTATATATACTGTGCTAATAGCCACTGATGGACCTCTGTGGACGGGGCTCGTGAGTGCACTGGATGCTCCCTGGGGTGCCCGCAGCCTTCC
This sequence comes from Heteronotia binoei, assembly GCF_032191835.1. Lineage (NCBI taxonomy): Eukaryota > Metazoa > Chordata > Lepidosauria > Squamata > Gekkonidae > Heteronotia > Heteronotia binoei. The sequence continues at coordinate 272,900,448 of NC_083223.1, forward strand.
CCTCTTCCACAGCCTATCAGGACGCTCTGGGGTGCTTCAGTTTCCATCGGCTTACTTCCAAGCAAGCCTGATGCTGCCCTGAGCCGGTGGTCTGTAAGCAGCCCCTCATACACAAATCGAGCAGATTTTTTTAAAAAAATTGTCAGTAACAATTCTGGCTGCCTATTGTGTCCCTAGTCCATTTCAAGGTGTTGGTTTTGACCTTTAAAGCCCTTTATGGTCAGAGGCCTGCCTATCTATGGGATCGCCTTTCTCCTCATGTTTCCCAGAGAGCACTGCATTCAGAGGCACCTATCCCCAGACCAAAGGAAGCCAGGCTGTTTTCCACATGGGCTAGGGCCTTCTCAGTGGCAGCTCCAGAAATGCGGAATGCCCTCCCGGAGGCCATAAGGGCCCTGCGGGACCTTTCTCGATTCCGCAGGGTCTGCAAAACCGAACTGTTCCGACAGGCCTACAATACCTAATCGGGAAGAAATGCCACCTCCCATCGCTAGGAACATTATACGGTCCCGAAAAGCAAAAAGAAAGATCCCGCCCTACCGAATTTGTATAGCACCACAAGCGGTTTTAAAACGTTTCCAATGGTATTTTATTGGTTTTAAATTGTATTGCAGTATTGATAGTTCGCCGCCCTGAGTCCGGGATAGAAATTGAACGTCATCAATAATGTTCTTTTGGACTGCCCCTTTTATAGCAGTCCACGTGCAAGATATCTAGATGCACTGCTTTCTGACCATCGAGACCTTTCTGACAATGCCAAGGTTCGTTTTTTACTCCACGGGAAACACAACTTTGTCACTACTCACGTTGCTTGCTTTTTACAGGTTGCGATCCAAATCAGAGAGGCTTTTACTCATGCATAGCCTACTGCTATTTTATGTCAATTAACTTTTGCTGGTATTTTAAGGTTTTATTATATTCTATAGTGTCACTGTTGGTTTTAAAGTATACTGGATTCTTGTATTAATGCCAATAAAGGTCTATGGTATGGCTATGGTATGGCAAATCAATCCCTGAAGAGACGCATTTCTTCCTAACTGCCTGCTAATCGCAGTAGACAGAGTTTTATTTTACGACGAAAGTTGCAGGCCGGTTCGGCTGTTCTTGCTTCGGGATGCCACAAGATTCCAGCAACTGCAGGCAGCAGACTGGTTCAACCTCACTCTCACTAATTGCTGGAAGGCACAGCTGCTTTGAGCAGCCTCGACAAGCCTCTGGATTCTGGAACAACCAGTCATCAAAGGGTGAGCTTCGACATGCCCCAGTTTGCCTGTCGCTCCTGTGCCAACTCACTCAGGAGTACCTGAATGGAAGGCCTTAATTGCTTCTAACTACTAAGAGGCGGCCTTCCATCAAACCATGGCAACTCAACAGCACCATCTCCTGGTGAACGGCACATCCCATCGATCCATGGCAGTTCAACAGCGCCATCTCCTGGTGAACGGCCCATCCCATCGATCCATGCAGCTCAAAAGAGCCGTCTCCTACTGAACTGGCTTTTCTCCGGGTAATGCCTCCTCCACGTCTGTTGGCACTTCCGGTAGGGTGCGGCGGCAGAGTTGGTCGATGTGCCGCCGAAGGACCTGGCCCCCCTCTGTGGATACCTCGTAGTGGCGGGACCCTATTACATGCAGCACCCGAACCGCCAGCCACTCCAGTCCCCGAGCGTAGTTTCGGGCGAACACTGGATCCCCAGCAAAGAAACCCCTGGCTGCGTCCCTGATCTCGGGGGACACCCTGATGTCAGAGGCTCGGTCGGGGTGTAGCCGGTCCAGCCTTGTGATGAGTTTGCACCCCATGAGGAGCTCCGCCAGGCTAACCCCCGTGACAGGGTTGGAGGTCACCCTGTTGTCAAACAGGAAGGCAGCTAATCTGTGGTCCCAGTCGCCCTGCACTATCCGGCCCAGGGCTTCTTTAGCAGTGCGGACCATGCGCTCTGCCTGGCCGTTGGTGGCCGGGTGGAACGGGGCTGAACTTATGTGCTTGATCAGGTACCTCTGTAGGAATGCCTGAAATTCCCCTGAGGTGAAGGCCGCCCCGTTATCCAAGACAATCGTGTCTGGAATACCGTGGGTGCACAGGGCCATGCGCAGCGCCCGGATTGCGGCTGCTGATGAAGTGGACGCCACTGGAATGACCTCCAGCCATTTGGTGTAGGCGTCCACAATGATCAGGAAGATCTGTCCCTGGAAGGGCCCCGCGAAGTCTAGGTGGAGCCTGGACCAAGGTTTCCTAGTGGTTTCCCATCGTGTGACAGGGGCACTGGGTGGTTCGGGTCGTGACTCCTGACACACGCTGCACCTCTGAACCCAGTTCTCGATCTCCTCATCCATCCCCGGCCACCAGACGTTGCTCCTGGCTAAAGCCTTCATCCGGACTATGCCGGGGTGGGTCTCGTGGAGTGACTCCAGAACTCGCTTCTGTAGCGGGGGGGGGGGGAACCACCACCCTGCTTCCCCACAAGATGCACCCTTTGTGGGCTGCTAGCTCCTCTCTCCTCATTTTGTAGGGCCTAAACTCTTCCCCCATGTTCCCTTCCGGCCACCCCCTCACCACCCAGTCGAGAACCCTTGCCAGTGTTTTGTTCCTCCCGGTAGCCTTCACAACCTCTGTGGCATGGAGGGGCTGCTCCAAGAGTGACTCGACCAACATGACCAGGTGTGCTGGGTCTTGGTCTGGATCTGTGTCGGGTAGTGGTAAACGGCTGAGCATGTCCGCGTGGCCCATAGCCTTGCCGGTCTGGTGGACCACTTGAGGAATTGGTTCCACCTCAACACGCGCTGTGAAAGTATTTGGGGGGTTTGGCGGTCTGGGGCTAGCAGACCCAAGAGCGGCTTGTGGTCGGTGGCTATTGTGAACCTCCGCCCATACAAATAGTCATTGAACTTGTGGACCCCCGCCACGATGGCCAGGGCCTCCTTGTCAATTTGTGCGTAATTGTGCTCTGCAGGTGTGAGCGTGCGGGAGTAGTATGCTATGGGTACCTCCCTCCCGTCCGGTAGCTGGTGCCCCAGGACTGCGCCCACCCCGTAAGGTGACGCGTCGCAAGCCAGGATTACTGGAAGGTGCTCATCAAAATGGTGGAGCACCGCATTGGAAACCAGGATGCCCTTAACTGCCTGGAACGCGGCGGCTTGCCACCTGCCCCATACCCAAGGGGCTTGTTTGTCCAGCAGCCGGTGTAGAGGCTCTGCGATGGCCGCTTTATGGGGCAGGAAAGAATGGTAAAAATTGAGCAAGCCCAAGAAGCTTTGTAGCTCCGCTTTGCAGGTGGGAGCCGGGGCATGCACGATGGCTCGGGTCTTTTCCTCCGTCGGGTGAATTCCCTCTGCGTCCACTGCGAACCCCAGGAACTCCACCCGCGGTACCCCCAGTGAGCATTTCTCCCACTTGACCTTGAGCCCTGCTGCTTGGAACCGGCGGAGCACTTCTCTTAGGCGGTTGCTGAACTCCTTGGGGTCCGGGGCGGCGATTAAAACGTCATCGAAAAATGGTTGGACTCCGGGGATCCCTTTAAGAAGAGCGTCCATTATAATTTGGAAAATCCCCGGAGCTACACTGACCCCGAATTGTAGTCTCCTCACCCTGAAGGCCCCCCTGTGGGTCACGATCGTCTGGGCCTCGGCCGTTTTAGCGTCCACTGGGAGCTGTTGGTAAGCCTGTGCCAGATCCAGCTTCCCAAAAATCTTTGATCCCGCTAGGGCTGCCAATACGTGGCTGACCATGGGTACGGGGTAGGGATTGTACTGCAGTGCCTTATTTATTGTGCACTTGTAGTCGGCACATATCCGCACCTCCCCGTTAGGCTTGACCGGGGTCACTATGGGGGTCTCCCACGTGGCGTAGTCCACTGGCTCCAGGACCCCTTGGGCCATGAGGCGGTCCAGTTCAGCCTCGATTTTGGGCTTTAAAGCGAACGGGACCCTCCTAGCCTTGAGCCGGATCTGCCTGACCGTCGGGTCTAGCGGTAGAGAGATGGCTGGCCCCTTGTAGCTTCCCAGGGACCCATCAAACACGTCGGGGAACTCGCGGCACACCTCCCTGAACCCCCTGGGAGTTAGGATTTGCCCCACCCCCTCCAGACGGATTCCCAAGGGTTTGAACCACGCCAGACCTAGCAGGGTGGTAAGCTGGCGCTTTACCACCAGGGTGTCCAGCGGGCCGCTGAAGGACCCCCTCTCTACTTGCACCCGGGCCCACCCCACGATTTGAACCAGGTTCTTCTGAAAGTCCCTTAAAATAAAGTCCGCTGGCCTCAGTGGAACCCGCTGGCGGGGACACAGTTTCTTTAGGGTCTCCTCTGCTATTATGGAAATGGAGAAGCCTGAGTCCACCTCCATTTGGCATGGGGCTCCTTCAATGAGGACCGCCATTTGATCTTGTTGGGGTCGTCGAGGGGCAAGTTCAGTACCTGTAGGGTTGTGGAGGCTGTGGAGTGGAGCTCCGCCGACTCGTGGTGAGTGGTCGGCCTCCGGCGGTTGGACTTGGCACGGCAAGCCCTTGCAATGTGGCCGGTCTTCTCGCAGCTCCGGCAGTCCCAGGTCCGGTACTGGCAGTCCCTTCTGTCATGGGGGTCGCTACAGCTGGCGCACTTTGTGGCTTGTGGTCTCTCCGTCGCTGGAGGTCGTTCAGTCGCTCGGGGTCGCTGTGGCGCGCGGTTCGTTGCCCCTGCCAGGCGGTGCAGCTGGAACGCTTCTCTCTCATCTTGACGGTCAGGGTCCAGCTCCTCGTGGTGGACTGCATCAGTCCTCGCCTTGGGAAAGGTCCTCGAGGTTCTCTCGAATGCCACGGCTTCACTGAAGGCGCTCTGGAGGGTGAGCTCTTCCTTCGCGAAGCGCTTCTGCTGGAGCCTCTCGTTGCGAAGGCCCCACGTGAACCGATCGGCCAGGGTCTCCTCCAGGTGAGGGAAGTTGCAGTTGCCTGCGATCTGGCGTAGGGCTGCCAGGTAGTCAGCGGTTGATTCTCCTGTGGCTTGGTCCCTCCTGTGGAAGAGGAACCAGCGGGCCACCCGAGAAGGTTGGGGCAAGAAGTGGCCCGTGAGGAGCCTGACGACCTCCTCGCAGGACTTCTCCGTGAGTCGGGCAGGGGCCGAGAGACCTTTGGCGATCTCGAATGTGGCCACCCCGCAGACGCTCAGGAGAACGTCCCTTTTCATGCTGTCCTCTGTGATTCAGTCGGCCCTCAGGTAGCACTCAACCCGTTCCGAGTAGGACTCCGAGGCCTCGGGATTCGCGGGGTTGAATGTCTCGATGTGGCCGGTGGTACTGCTCTGGTGAGCCATGCTGATGGCGGTGGCGGTCGTGGCCTGTGGGTTGCCCTGTCTCCGATGTAGCCGACGTGGCTAGAATCCCACCTTCGTCGACGTGGCTAGAATCCCACCAACGTACTGAGACAGGAGACGTTGGTAGGGCAACATGCTTTAATGTAGGCACGTCACAAGAGCGAGAACACGCGGGCCGGGTCCCGCTTATATACAATTCCCGGAACCTCCTTCCAGACAGGCCAGTCCAATCCTGGCCTGTTGAACTTCCTGCCACAGCTGGTGATTGGCGGGGTGTTCGCGCCCTGCGCTGAGCCACCCGGGGACAGCCCGGTCGCTTCGCGCAGGGCCACGCTGGCTAGCTTATGTCCTTGCATTATTACGTTATATCGTTATCTCGATACACTACAGCCTGTTCCACTGTGGAACTGCTCTAATGGTTAGAAAGTTCTTCCCCCTAAATTCACAGGATCTTCACTGCTTTCAGATGGCCATCGAGCCTCTGTTTAAAAACCTCTGAGGAAGGAGAGCCCACCACCTCCTGAGGAAGCCTGTTCCACTGTGGAACTGCTCTAATGGTCAGAAAGTTCTTCCCCCTAAATTCACAGGATCTTCACTGCTGTCAGATGGCCATCGAGCCTCTGTTTAAAAACCTCTGAGGAAGGAGAGCCCACCACCTCCTGAGGAAGCCTGTTCCACTGTGGAACTGCTCTAATGGTCAGGAAGTTCTTCCCCCTAAATTCACAGGATCTTCACTGCTGTCAGATGGCCATCGAGCCTCTGTTTAAAAACCTCTGAGGAAGGAGAGCCCACCACCTCCTGAGGAAGCCTGTTCCACTGTGGAACTGCTCTAATGGTCAGGAAGTTCTTCCCCCTAAATTCACAGGATCTTCACTGCTGTCAGATGGCCATCGAGCCTCTGTTTAAAAACCTCTGAGGAAGGAGAGCCCACCACCTCCCGAGGAAGCCTCTTCCACTGAGGAACCGCTCTAACGGTCAGGAAGTCCTTCCTAATGCTGAGCCGGAAATAGCCCCGGCACTAGGGGTAATGCCCCCCCAGGCAAAACCCTGTGTCCCTGCCACACTATGACTGTAATTACATGCGCAAAGCGCACGCAGCGCAATGACATCACCGGAAGTGATGTCATTGTGACGGCGTGCTTTACGCGGCTGTTCTTTTTCAGCGCTGAGAAAGAATGCATGGCCTACACCTTGCCCAGACCTCTCCACCTTCAGAGGGATCTGGGAAGGGGCTTTGTCTTTCTTCGCTCTGATTGGAGCAAAGAAAGAAGTCAGTGGCCCCTTCCCAGCTCCCTCGGGTGGGAGAGGGCTGGGCAAGGGTGGGCCGAGCCACACGTTCTTTCTTTGCTGCTAGGCTTCCCAATCCCCAGGTCCCAGCGGGGGATTCCCCGGTTTTACAGGCTTCCGCCCTCCCCCAGCCAGCTGGCCATTGGGGGAAGCCCCACCCCCACAGCCATTATGCACCTCCATGAACAATTCCCATAAGGAATGATGGGGACTTGATCCGCGGTTATTGGGGGCTCTGGGGGGGCTGTTTTTTGAGGTAGAGGTGCCAAATTTTCAGTATAGCATCTAGTGCCTCTTCCCAAAATACCCCCCAAGTTTCAAAAGTATTGGACCAGGGGGTCCAATTCTACGAGCCCCAAAAGAAGGTGCCCCTATCCATTATTTTCTATGAAAGGAAGGCATTTTAAAAGGTGTTCTTTCCCTTTAAATGTGAAGGCCAGAACTCCCTTGGAGTTCAATTCTGCTTGTCACACCTGTGCTCCTGGCTTCGCCCCCAATGTCTCCTGGCTCCACCCCCAAAGTCTCCTGGCCCCACCCCCAAAATCCCCAGATATTTCTTGAATTGGACTTGGCAACCCTATTTGCTGCGATCATAGCGAAGAAGGATGCGGCCCCTTCCCAGCTCCCTGTTAAGCAGGAGGGCTGGGCAAGGGGCAGGCTGAGCTGCGCCTTTTTTCTTCTCTCGGATCTGATTGAAGAAAGAACACTCAGCCCACCCCTTGCCCAGCCCTCTCCTGCTTAAGAGGGAAGGGGCTGTGTCCTTCTTTCTTCTCTCTGAGCAATCGGAATGAAGAAAGGAAAATGCTGAGGACCAGGGTCGGCGTAAGCAGGGATGGGGAGGGGGTGCTTTCCCCACCCCCATGATGAGGTGATGCCCTAGGCCAGGGGTGGCCAATGGTAGCTCTCCAGATGTTTTTTGCCTACAACTCCCATCAGCCCCAGCCAGCATGGCCAATGGCTGGGGCAGATGGGAGTTATAGGCAAGAAATATCTAGAGAGCTATCGTTGGCCATCCCTGATCTAGGCATCTGCCTACCTTGCCTACTCCCACATGCCAGCCCTGACCGGAAAGTCTTCTGACTTAATTTCCACCCATTGGTTATGGTCCTACCTTCTGGGGCAACAGAAAACAATTCTGCACCATCCTCTCGATGACAGCCCTTCAAGTACTTGAAGATGGTGATCCTATCACCCCTTAGCCACCTCCTTTCCAGGCTAAACATCCCCAGCTCCTTCAACCTTTCTTCATAGGACTTGGTCTCCAGACCCCTCACCATCTTCGTCGCCCTCCTCTGGACCCCTTCCAGCTTGTCTATATCCTTCTTAAAATGGGGTGCCCGAAACTGAACACAATACTCCAGGTGAGGTCTTACCAGAGCAGAGTAAAGCGATACCCTCACATCACGTGATCTGGACACTAGACTTCTGTTGGTACAGCCCAAAATGGCATTTGCCTTTTTTTGCCAGCACATCACACTGTTGTCTCATGTTCAGCATATGGTCCACTAAGACCCCTCGATCCTTTTTGCACATACTACTGCCAAGACAAGTCTCCCCTATTCTATGTATGCATGGGATTTTTCCTACCTAAATGCAGAACTGTTAAAATCCATTTTATTGGTTTTAGGTCCCCTGTGAGTTTAATGTCTCTAGATTGCACAGGGACCATTTTCTACACTCTTGAAACTGTGACTGTCACATCCCCAGAAAGCACCTTTTTTTGGGGGGGGGGGGATAACTTGGGCTCCATAGATCTAATCCTTACCGAACTTGGAGGTTGGGTACAGGAGAGTCAGTTAGAAATTTCCTGCGATGTCGGTGTCTCTCACATGCTAGGAAAGGCATCCTACTGCATCACAAACCTCACAAACCAATTCAGTTTGCCTGGAAAGTCTCCCAATTCCATTCCATTTGCTGCACTTGAAGCGGGGCATGCCGTGAACCACAAACTGAAAGGAACTGCATTTTTCCAGATCGTGCTCAGCCCTACTCCAGCCACCACATGGAGGTTGGCATCCTTAGAGCTAGGTAGCCAGAGTTCTGCTAGGCAAAAGGGAATTGAAAACAAATCAGCCAGTATCACAATGCCCCTGTATAAATCGATGGTGCGGTCTCATTTGGAGTACTGTGTGCAGTTCTGGTCGCTGCACCTCAAAAAGGATATTATAGCATTGGAGAAAGTCCAGAAAAGGGCACCACCTCCCAAAGGAGGAAGCCTGTTCCACTGAAGAATCGCTCTAACGGTCAGGAAGTTCTTCTTAATGTTGAGCCAGGATCTCTTATGATTTTTTATTCTATAGGGAAGACAATGTCTGTGCTGTAGCAATCATAGAGCTGGAAGGGACCTCCAGGATCATCTAGTCCAACCCCCTGCACAATGCAGCAGACCCACAAATATCTCTCTCTCTCGGCTTGACTTCGCGAACGAAGATTTAAGAAGGGTGCAGTAGTCCACGTCTGCTGCAGGCTCGCTGGTGGCTGACAAGACCAATGCGGCAGGTCCGGCCACAATGACTGCAGGGAAAAGTCTGATTTGGGTTTGGTGCTGTAGCAGTATGATTCTTCCTCAATCTCCTTTTGTCCTCAAGAACAGCTATGCGTGCGTTCTCAAAGGAAGAGACAGCCTGGTGGATGGTGTGCCTCCATGCTTTATGATCTGAGGCTAGGTCAGACCACTGGTGATGGTTGATGCGACAGGTGCCAAGGGATTTCTTCAAGGAGTCCTTGTACCTCTTCTTTGGTGCCCCTCTATTTCGATGGCCGGTGGAGAGTTCGCCATACAGGGCAATCTTGGGAAGGCGGTGGTTTTCCATCCTGGAGATATGCCCTGCCCAGCGCAGCTGCATCTTCAACAGCAATGCCTCGATGCTTGTAACCTCCACCCGCTTGAGGACTTTAGTGTTGGTCACAAAGTCACTCCAGTGGATGTTGAGGATGGTGCGAAGGCAGCGCTGATGAAAGCGCTCAAGGAGTTGCAGGTGATGACGGTATAAAACCCACGATTTGGAGCCGTAGATGAGGGTTCTCATCACAACCACTTTGTAAACATTGATCTTTGTGCCTTTTTTCAGATGCTTGTTGCTCCACACCCTTTTATGCAGTCGGCCAAATGCACGGTTTGCCTTTGCCAGCCTGTTGTCAATCTCCTTGTCGATCTTGGCATCTGAGGAGATGATGCACCCCAGGTAGATGAACTGCTGGACTGTCTTCAAAACTGATTCACCCACAGTGATGCAAGGAGGGTGATAATCTTCCTGGGGTGCAGGCTGGTGGATAACTTCTGTCTTCTTCAGACTAACATCTAGGCCGAATAGCTTGGCAGCCTCTGCAAAGCAGGACATCATATGCTGCAAAGCTGATACCGAGTGGGTAAAAGTGATGTCAGCACATTGCCAAAGTCCCTTCCCACCCCTGAATGCCTCCCCCCAATTTATTTATTTATCATTCAATTATTTATTTTGTAGGCTTATATTCCACCCTTTCCCGAAGATGGGCTCAAGGCGGATCAAAACATAAAATCTCCCTGCCAACCAGTTCTTGGGTGGAAGTTCCTAATTCATTTTGTCTGGTTTGCGATCTGTGAACTGAAGATTGCAATCTGAAGAACTGCCACAAATGTCTACAGTACAGGGGCAGTATATTGCTGTTTGTGAACATAAGAATATAAGAGAAGCCATGTTGGGTCAGGCCAACGGCCCATCCAGTCCAACACTCTGTGTCACATAAGAACATAAGAGAAGCCATGTTGGATCAGGCCAATGGCCCATCCAGTCCAACACTCTGTGTCACATAAGAACAGAAGAGAAGCCATGTTGGATCAGGCCAGTGGCCCATCCAGTCCAACACTCTGTGTCACATAAGAACATAAGAGAAGCCATGTTGGATCAGGCCAATGGCCCATCCAGTCAAACACTCTGTGTCACATAAGAACAGAAGAGAAGCCATGTTGGATCAGGCCAATGGCCCATCCAGTCCAACACTCTGTGTCACATAAGAACAGAAGAGAAGCCATGTTGGATCAGGCCAATGGCCCATCCAGTCCAACACTCTGTGTCACATAAGAACAGAAAAGAAGCCATGTTGGATCAGGCCAATGGCCCATTCAGTCCAACACTCTGTGTCACATAAGAACAGAAGAGAAGCCATGTTGGATCAGGCCAATGGCCCATCAAGTCCAACACTCTGTGTCACATAAGAACATAAGAGAAGCCATGTTGGATCAGGCCAATGGCGCATCCAGTCAAACACTCTGTGTCACATAAGAACAGAAGAGAAGCCATGTTGGATCAGGCCAATGGCCCATCCAGTCCAACACTCTGTGTCACATATGAATAGAAGAGAAGCCATGTTGGATCAGGCCAATAGCCCATCCAGTCCAACACTCTGTGCCACGTAAGAACAGAAGAGAAGCCATGTTGGATCAGGCCAGTGGCCCATCCAGTCCAACACTCTGTGTTACACAGTGGCCAAAAAACCAAATGCCATCGGGAGGTCCACCAGTGGGGCCAGGACAGTAGAAGCCCTCCCACTGTTGCCCCTCCCAAGCACCAAGAATTCAGAGCATCACTGCCTCAGACAGAGAGTTCTAACAATATGCTGTGGCCAATAGTCACTGATGGACCTCTGCTTCATATGCTTATCCAATTCCCTCTTGAAGCTGCCTATGCTTGTAGCCACCGCCACCACCTGTGGCAGTGGATTCCGTGTGTTAATCACGCTTTCTTCTCCTTGACACTTTCCACAGAGAATCCTCTCCCTCTCCCAAAAGACTAGAACTCGAGGGCATCCTATGAAGCTTATGGGCGGTAGGTTCATGCCAGAGAAAAAGAAATACTACACACAGTGATTCAAATGTAGAATCTGCTGCCAGGGGAAGTCATGATGACCACAGGAGTAAACAGCTTTAAAGGGGGATTAGATAGGTTCAAGGAGCGATATCTCTATCAGTGGCTACTAGCCAGGGTGACTGAGGGGAACCTCCACATTCAGAGGCATTACTCCTCTGAATCTCAGAGCCAGGAGGCAACATCAGGTGAAGGCCTCTATGTCCTGTTGTTGGCCATCCAGAGGAACTGGTTGGCCACTGTGTGAGACTAGAGGGACCCTCACTTATCTGATCCAGCAGGGCTCTTCCGATGTTCTTCTCAGGGGAAGGCAGGCCTCTGTCTCTCTGCCGTGTCATTGGGCCTCCAGATGAACTGGTTGGCCACTGTGTGAGGCAGGATACTGAATGAGATGAACCACTGGTCCGATCCAGCAGACCTCTTCTGATGCTCTTCTCAGGGGAGGCTCTCTGCCCTGTTGTTGGCTGTCCAGAGGCACTGGTTGGCCACTGTGTGAGACAGGAGGCTGGACTAGATGGACCTTCCCTGGTCTGACCCAGCAGGGCTCTTCTGATGTTCTTCTCAGGGGAATGCCTCAGTCTCTCTGCCATGTCATTGGGCCTCCAGATGAACTGGTTGGCCACTGTGTGAGGCAGCATACTGAATGAGATGAACCACTGGTCTGATCCAGCAGACCTCTTCTGATGCTCTTCTCAGGGGAGGTCCTTGGCTCTCTGCCCTGTTGTTGGCTGTCCAGAGGCCATTGTGAGACAGGACACTGAACTAGGTGGACTATTGACTTGATCCAGCAGGGCTCTTCTAATGTTCTTAATGGCCTGATTCAGTACAAGGTAACTCCATGTGTTCATCTGTTCTTCTGATGCAGAACCAGCTCCTGTTTGAATACTGTTTAGATACTGTTTAGTGGATGTGACAGAAACACCAGCCTGGGCTCAGAGCCCAGATGGGATTGCCTGTAGCACTGGCATGCCTTAACGGCAGCCCAGTAGACACAGCACTAAGG